>NC_090266.1:998580224-998897724 GCF_040414725.1 Anabrus simplex | reverse complement strand
GACCACCCCAGGATAATGCACAACTCTCCCCGGGTTCCTAACCAAGATATGCCAATCGTTAACTGAAGGAAACGACGAAGAGACTCTAACCTAATGGTCCAGATGTAGGGATTTGCCATCACATTACAAATAACAACTTAACTTATTATTTACAACAACTTGACATTATTACGTTATTTTGCCAGCTGACTTCCCTAGTATCATTCAACATCATCATCCGAAATAATTTAAAAAAATTATTATTATTATTATTATTATTATCAGTGGAGATCATGATTATCATAACATGTAATCATCATTGATTTAATATTTCAGTTTCATTTTTCACCATTATTATTATTATTCTCAGAAATAATATAATCAATTCTTCTTATTCTTCTTCAAAATTTTATATTTTAATTTCAATTCCCACCGTTATTATTATTCTCAGAAATAATATAATACATTCATCTTATTCTTCTTCTTATTATTATTAATTTCACTTGTTACACGGCAGTTCACTATTATTATGTTTAATGCATAACCCTTTACAATTCTTGTCTTAGTTTGGCACTTAATCAATCAATTAAGACATGATTTACTTGGAATATTATTATTTTGAAATTAAATATTTTTATATCCAATCTTTTAGAATTTAGTCACATATGTTAACTCCCGATATGAACCACCAAGATCCGAGTTCACCTTGGTCGGGACAAAATAACGGTATTCGAAACCACAACCTTATTTTCATACTGCCGTTAATTTATGGGGACACCATGTCCTCCCAAGACAAATCTCAAATCCCATGGCACCTTGCAGTTGGCCAAATACATCCAATCGCTGCAAGTGCTAAATTATTCCTTCTTTTTCATTTGAAATCCATTTATTCCACTGGAACTCTTCAAAACATTTAATTCACTAATTAATCCTCGGGGCGTGGACTCTCCTGCCACTCATGACACCAGAATCGGCATATTATATCAACATTGACCCCAAGATCCATCTATTTCTTCATCAACATCAGTACAATTCCATTTCATCTCATGCCGGATTTTTGTCCCGCACGAATTCCAACATCAAAATTTGGCTCAAACCACTCTGGGCTTTCAACATAGTGTGACCATCATATACAAGTGCCTCTATCGCTTCTACACAAATATTGATGATTATTATGGAGTCAAAAAGCGTTAAATCAACAATTAATGTTAAAGTTAAATTTACTGCCCGAATTAAAGTCTTCCATGCCACATGTTATCTCCACATTTAAATTACTTTAACTTGCAATCATTCTATCAAACTAGGCCCGTGCCATTATTCACAAAGCATTACTATAAAACATGCATTTACACATTACCCATGTTCATTTATCACTCCGATACTTCTACCGATTACTATATTTCTGTCCACTGGCGAAACTTCACGGCACAAATAATCATTGATATTTACAGACAATTCAATGGACATCATTCCGTCCCACAACAATTAAATTCACCTGGAAACCCTCTACCCCTGGATAATCCTACAACAAGCCTTAATATCTATAACGTTTCCAATAACTGACAAAAAAAACCCAACACATTTGAGCACTTCTAAAATGAATATTAATCTTATCTTAACGTGAACCGTGCTCCTATATAATCACAAACAATTCAAACACTTGAACAAACAAATCAACCCTAATCTACTCTATTAAATAAACAAATTTATGATGAGTGTTTGATCTAATTATGTACATATTAATTTGTCCCTTTATCTATCTATCTCTGAATTTATATGAGCCGGAGGTGGCTCGTTTCACAATCAAGTTACCATAATGAAAGAATAAGATTTCCTCCCGCTAACGTTAGCATTCTACAAATTTATATTAATGGTTACTCATCTCAGCCTTGTAGTTTGCTAAACTGGACGAGGAGCATCGCCCCCACCTAGGTTTAGCACTGCATCCTACTGGTATTCATGCCAGCTTGAAGAGGTAATCCTTGACACTTTTCAATATTACACAATTTAAATCTTATAAAAACAAATAACTTTTTGCACTTGGAATAATTTCCACTCTAAATTTAACACATACATTTTACACTCTTGGCTTTTTATCTAGCCCACTTAATGTAAATATACATTCTTCGTTCCTTCCCCGGACACTAGGAACATGGGATACATCGATATCCCCTTCAGCGGCCTGACGCGCACTCTAAATTTCGACCCAGCACTTCCGTGTCTGTTCGCATTTCTCCCGTCTCACATTCGCGTGGCTGACCAGGCATCAGTAAGCGACTGTTCACTTGGTAAATTTACGCTGAACACCCGCAGCCGTTCTCACGTAACATAAATCCTATTTTTGATATAGAATCTCACACTCCTATCCGTAGGTTTTGATTTAATGAGTTCGGTAAATGTTCAAACTCCTGCTAGTAGACTGTTCTAGTCTGTAACACGTACTAAATCACATCCTGGACCACTGTGCTACATAACATAATAACAAATCAAACAATACTCCACAAGTGAATACACACACGCACTTGCATAGTAACGGCTCCGACAATTCTCCACAAGTAAGTACGCACCCTGGCGTAGTAACGGCTCGAACAATTCTTTACAAGTAAGTTACTTCCGTTCCCACGACCATGTATTTATATTCATCTCACCTCTCCTCCGAGTTCACGAGGTCATCTTATGGCACGAAGTTCCAATATCCTCATACGACTATTTGCGGCCCTGCCAGTGGCTTAAACTTGAGATCTACTGATGTAATAATATTATTATCGCCTCTATGCCAATTCTCAACTAATATCGTTCGCTAGTAATTAATATAATTGTGAATTTAGCTCCTGTATTTCGGGCGGGGGATTTCACGCCGTTTGTAGCATCTCTTGCCTACAGCCAATCAACGAATAGAGTCCATGAATTCTCAGAATTTCACCAGTCAATCTCCCTCAATTAATAAATTTTAATAATTTTTATAGTATGGTTAGGCTTCTAAATTTCACCTTATCTTGAATTTATAATCCATTTCCTTCTATAAATTTAATCCATGGAGTTAACATTGATAGTGCTTCTTACAATACGAAGTTCTCGTGACTGCTTCTGCCTCGCAAATTTACAAGGCCATATCAGTCAATCATCTAGACTGCCGCCCTTGCAACTTCCGAAAGGCTGCTACCCCCCTTTTGATGAACCATTCATTAGTCTGGTCTCTCAACAGATACCCATCCAATATAGTTGCACCTGCGGCTTTGCTATCTGCTTCATTGGGACACGCAAGCCTCCCCACCACCGCAAGGTCACATGGCTGGCAGGGGGGGATTTTCTGTATATGTATGTTCAAACATACCATTCAAATTTAGAAATTATCCAAAAACTTCCCCTCTCTATGGCTCAAAGAGCCACAAGTTTGGCTGCCCAATGGGATAGAAATTGAGATAACTTTGTTCACTTTGCTTCGCCTCCACTACATGCACTAATCATATGCTACTTACCAACTGATGAGCCCAAATTGGCACACTGGAATGAACACTAACCAAGAATTAGTTAGCTGGAAAATATATAATTTCAAATAACAGACCAATTATATTGGAAATGTGAATTTACTCATTCAAGACAAATATTTCAAGTTTCCTATGGAAATCATGGTTCATGGTGTGGGTTACTGTAGTCACGTCCTAGTTTGTGAACCATGGGTAACAGCTGAGTGGCCTAGTAAGTGGTCCTGAGAGTCAGAATACCAGTTGCTATGGAATGGAAGTGGGCATCTTGGACATATTCTGAGCCGTGGCCCTCCTTGTGCTCAGGCGGCTAGGACTATACAATCCACAGATGGTCCCTAATCTGTTAGAGGAGAGATCCTCACTTGGACTATGTGTAAGTAGGGTAGCATCCTGCTTCATGAATTTCTCGAGCTCGAACATTCTAAGTAAGCTTCGGATCTATGGGATTAACAGAATCCCACTCTCATTTGTCAGGCGAGGGACTCCTCGGAAACAACTTGGCGAAAGAAATTGAATTCGATGGGGAGCTATCAATATTAATGGGGCTTATGGAAGAAATAAAGTAGAACTGGCTGAGTCAGCAAAGAGGATCCATCTGGATGTACTAGGGGTAAGTGATATTCGGGTAAGGGGAGATAACGAGGAAGAGATAGGAGATTATAAAGTGTACTTGACGGGTGATAAAAAGGGAATGGCAGAGTATGGGGTAGGACTGTTTATCAGGAATACTATTGTATGCAACATCGTTTTTTAGGCACATACATGAGTGAATGATATGGGTAGATTTGGCAGTTGAAGAAATTAGGACGAGAAATGTCTTGGTGCATTAACCATGCGAGGGTGCAGATGAGGATGAAGTTGACAAGTTTTATGAAGCACTGAGTGAGAACGTAGTCAGGGTGAACAGCAAGGATAGGACAATGCTGATGGGCGATTTCAATGCGAGAGTTGGAAATAGAACTGACAGATACGAAAGGGTGATTGGTAAATGTGGAGAAGATATGGAAGCTAATGGGAATGGGAAGCATTTGCTGGAATTCTGTGCTAGTATGGGTTTAGCAGTTACGAATACATTCTTCAAGCATAAGGCTATTCACCCCTGGTGGAAGCGGCACCAGATCCATACTAGACTATATCTTAAGTGACTTCAAATTCAGGAAATCTGTTAGGAATGTAGGGGTTTTTCGGGGATTTTTAACTGATACACACCACTATGTGATCTGTAGTGAACTAAGTATCTCTAGGCCTAGGATAGAGATAGTGAAATCTGTCTGCAAATGAATAAGGGTAGAAAATCTCCAGGACGAGGAAATTAGACAGAAGTACATTGATATGATTAACATGTTAAGTGCCACATATGCAGTAAAAAAAAAAATTCCATCCAGGCCATTCTTTTTTTTACTATAGAGTATAAAATGTGCATCTTATTACAGAAATGTACCTTAGTCATCTTGGGCCAAAATTGTAGTCATAACATTGTGTTGAAATTGTGGTGACACATTGGTCTCACGCGGCCACTGACACTACCTTCCAGCTGTATAGGCCGCGTGAGACCAATGTGTCACCACGTATCCTAGCACAGTTCTCACCTTCCTGACACACTGGTATACGTCTGTCTCATTAGCTCATGAACTACTAAAGAATATAAACTCTAGCTTTAGAACACTGAAATCTAATCAGAAGTATAATACAACCGATGTTACTAAAAGAAAGTTAGCAAAAGGAGAGACAAGAGCCCTTGAAAGTAACACTGGTGTGTTGTTCAGAAATGGCATGATAAAAGAGACGTGTTCATTTTGACAACTAAACACACTGGTGAGATGGTCACTGTTCAGAGGAGGGATGGTGAAGGGCAAAAACCACGGAGTGTTATAGAGTATAACAAATACAAACCGTACATTGATTTATCAGATCATAAAAAGCGCTATAGTACTTCCCTGAGACGGAGTAAAATGGTACAGAAAAATAGCTATAGAGATATTGATCGGCACAAGCACTGTATAGTAAAAGCCATCTATAGTTCCAATCAACTTGGGAATGAGAGTATATCTCTTACCCAGTTCAAACAGGACATTGTTGAACAGTTAACAGGTACCGGTATCAAAAATTTTCACATTCCCCCACAAGTACCAAGGAAACAGGTATTACCCCACCGACTGGAGGATGCAGGCCGGCAGGGATGACGGAGATGCAGTAATTGTTATGAAGAGATCCATCAGGAATCAGGAAGGCAACATGCCATGAGGAAGACTCTACAGTCTAAGTTCAAATGACCAGCCTGTGAAAATTTGTTCTGTTCGGACTGTTTCTTCAAAGTGCACAGATTTGTAGTGTGATTGTTATTGTGAAACACAGTTTGAATCATATTTCTTCAGAAAGTCTCATTTGTTATACTTTAAATTCATATGCTAAAAGTATACCAATTTGTGGTGTGATTGCGAATGAGACAAAGTTACAAATATTTTTTCTAGAAGGTTCATGTAATTTTCTTGTCCTATGTTTTCAATTCGTCTATAAACCCTGATATGAGACAATGAACAATGAGTACACTATACAGAACAATCTTTTGTTATTTGTACACATGACACGATCAGAAAACAATAATGCCATCATAATGTATTTATTTTGGTTGATATATTACAGTGACGTACAGGCCACGTGGTGCCACATCGGACTCGCAAATGGGCAGGCCAAGAATAGATTCATGACGTACTGGCCACCTACTTTCATTTTACATACGTTTACATGTCAAGTGTGATGACAGTATGGCACCACGGTGCCTGAGACTTTGAGAGTGCGCGTAAGTCCACAGCGGAATTAAACGGCGCCCCGAATGGCATTAAGCTCTGTGAGTCAACGCTGGTCTCACGTGGCACTCAAAGTGTAAATGAGAAGTTTCGAACGGTGGACAGTAAGCAGGTTCAGGATATAGAAAGAGAATGGGTGGCATACAGAGATGCTCTAGTAGAAACAGCAAGGGAATGCCTAGGAATGACTGTGTGTAAAGACGGGAAAAGTGAACATCTTGGTGGAATGATGAAGTGAGAGAATCCTGTAAACGCGAAAAGAAGGCTTATCAGAATTGGCTCCAAACAAGGGCTGATGCGGACAGGGAATTGTACGTAGATGAAAGAAACAGAGAGATACAAATATTTGTTGAATACAAAAATAAGTCTTGAGAAGATTTTGGTAATAAGCTGGAAAGGCTACGTCAAGCAACAGGGAAACCCTTTTGGAATGTAATAAAGAATCTTACAAAGGAGGGTAAAAGGAAATGAACAGTGTTTTGAGTAATTCAGGCAAACTCATAATAGCTGGACAGGTGGAGGGAAGATTTTGAAAATCATCTCAACGTAAAAGGAAATCTTCCTGGTGGTGTCGCGAACAACCAAGCTCATGGGGAGGAAGAAAATGATGTTGGTGAAATTATGCTTGAGGAAGTGGAAAGGATGGTATATAAACTCCACTGTTGTAAAGCAGCAGGAATAGATTAAATTAGATCTGAAATGGTGAAGTATAGTGGAAGGCAGGGATGAAATGGCTTCATAGCAGGGAGAGTTGGTAAGGTACCTTCAGATTGGACAAAAGCAGTAATTGCACCTATCTATAAGCAAGGGAATAGGAAGGACTGCAACTTTTTTGTTTTGTTTTGCTATTTCTTTTACATTGCATCGACACAGATAGGTCTTATGGTGACGATGGGATAGGAAAGGCTTAGGAATGAGAAGGAAGTGGCCGTAGCCTGGTGTAAAAATGGAAAACCACGGAAAACCATCTTCAGGGCTGTTGATAGTGGGGTTCAAACCCACTATCTCCCGGAGGCAAGCTCACAGCTGTGAGACCCTAACCGCACAGCCAACTCACCCGGTGATTGCAACAATTATCGAGGTATGTCATTGATTAATATACCACGCAAAGTATTCATGGGCATCCTGGAAGGGAGGGTGCGATCAGTTGTTGAGAGGAAGTTGGATGAAAACCAGTGTAGTTTCAGACCACAGAGAGGCTGTCAGGGTCAGATATCAGATATTTAGTATGTGCCAGGTAATTGAAAAATGTTACGAGAGGAATAGACAGTTGTGTTCATGTTTCGTTGATCTAGAGAAAGCATATGATAGGGTACCGAGGGAAAAGATGTTCGCCATACTGGGGGACTATGGAATTAACGGTAGATTATTAAAATCAATCAAAGGCATTTATGATGACAATTGGGCTTCAGTGAGAATTGATGGTAGAATGAGTTCTTGCTTCAGGGCACGTACAGGGGTTAGACAAAGCTGTAATCTTTCACCTTTGCTGTTCGTAGTTTACATGGATATTCTGCTAAAAGGTATAAAGTGGCAGTATGAGATTCAGTTATGTGGAAATGTATTAAGCAGTCTGACCTATGTTGACGACTTCGTCTTAATGGCAGATTGTGCCAAAAGTCTGCAGTCTAATATCTTGGAACTCGAAAGTAGGTGCAATGGGTATGGTATGATGATGTAGATACATTGTAGTATAGATACAGTACATTTAGATAGTGCTGTATCTTGCCTGCTATATTCGTGTGTTATCTTACGTGTGTATCTATTAGAGCATACTACTAATAATAATTTGTCTAAGCATTTAGCTTTGTTGGTAATCTTTGAGTACAGTAGTTCTTGCAAATTTAATTTCTGTTTGTGCTTAGTAGTAACATACGGTACCGGTATCGTAATTAGGATACGTCTGAAAGTACAGTAGTTTAAAAATTACTGTAGTGTACTCTACAGTAGTATACAAGTAATATCCTATTAGAATTTTGTGTGCTTATTTTATTATTGTAAAATATTTGTGTAGTACTGGTGTAGTAGAGGTATCCGTAGAAACTCTTACTAAAATTCTGTTGTTGTAATTAGGATAGGCTTAATTGCAGTTTGGAATTGTGTAGTTCTTGTGTATTACTTTTGATATTCAGTAATTAACAGTAGTTTTTATCCTGTTAGGGGTTGTAGGATGAAAAATAGAGTACGACTAAGTAGTATTGTAGTGTAGTCGTATATTATTTACCTTATTGTTGTGTGATCTTTGAGTACTATCCCAGACAATATATCCCTCCGTTCATTTATTTTTTGCAAATATGTTATTTTATTTTTATTTTCATTTTTTTCCGTAAAGAATGGCTAAGGAGCGCGAGTGTACGAACTGTGGGTGTGGCGAGGCATTGAGGGGTATCAGGGAGGAGTTGGAGAGATTGAGGGGGATAATTAGGATCCTCACAGAAGACAGGAGGGAAGATAGGACTCCCTCAAGCAATGTACAGATTACGGTAGGTGTACAAGAGGGAGAGGAAGGAAAGGGGGAGTTGTAGAGGACAGGTGGTCTAATGTTCTAAGGGGAAGGAGATTGCAGTCTAAGGGCTCTATTCAGGATCAGAATTCAGGACAGGTGTCTGTGCGAAATCGGTAAGAGTCACTCCAGGTAGAACAACAGAGGGAAGATCAGGGACAGGGAACTGTTGCTGAGAATTGTGGAAGTAGGAGGAAGGGAAAAGGTAGGAAAGGGAAATGTAGAGTAGAGGATAGGAAAAGACAGGTGGAACAGGGTCATGGAAAGGAGAAAAGGGAGGAGGAAGTAGCTTCTGCAGCTATCAGGAAAGATAGGGCTGACCAGGTGGGGAGGGGATCAAATGAGGTGGGTAGGGTTGAGGCTCTGGTCATGGGGGATTCCATCGTTAGACACGTGGGGAAAGTGTGTGGAGGAAAGGGAACCAATGTAGAATGTTATCCAGGAATTAGGTTGAGGCAGATGTTGAGGAAAGTAGAAGAGAGGGAGGAGGGGAACGAGAAGGTGGTAGTGTTTTACGTTGGTACCAACAACGCAAGGCAAGCTGATATAAGTACCAACGTAGTTGGAGATGTGTGGGATCTGGTAAATGCAGCACGGGTGAAGTTTAAGAAAGCGGAGATTGTTATTAGTGGAATACTGTGTAGGAGGGATACTGCTGGAGGGTGATTGGGGATTTAAATGAGACTATGGAGTGGGTATGTGGGAAACTGGGAGTGAAATTTCTAGATTCTAATGGGTGGGTAGGAGATAGGGATCTGTGCTCAGACGGCCTTCACTTGAACCGCAGTGGTACGTATAAGTTAGGAAGGGTAATAGGGAGGTACATTCAGGGAAACGGGGTGGCCTAGGGAGTGGTGATAAGGGAACAGGGAACTGGAAATCAAGTAGGGATGACATAAAATTGTTAGTGTTGAACTGTAGAAGTTTTGTAAAGAAAGGAATAGAATTAATTTAATAGATATATATTTACCAGATATTGTAATAGGAGTTGAATCATGGCTGAGAAATGATATAATGGATGCAGAAATTTTCTCACGGCACTGGAGTGTGTATTGTAGAGATAGGATAGGAATGGTGGGAGGGTGAGTATTCATTCTGGTGAAAGAAGAACATGTGAGCTACGAAAAAGTTAAAGATGAGACACATGAAATTCTAGGTGTAAGGCTCATTTCTAAAGATAATAGGCAACTTGATATATTTCGAGTGTACAGACCGGGAAAGGGTAGCACTGATGCGGATTCGGAATTATTTGATAGGATAGTCGGCTATGTGGGAAACGACATAGAAAGAAATGTGATCGTAGCGGGAGATCTGAATTTGCCAGATGTCAATTGGGAAGGAAATGCAAACGACAGGAAGCATGACCAACAAATGGCAAATAAGTTAATATGGGAAGGGCAGCTGATTCAGAAAGTGATGGAACCAACCAGAGGGAAAAATATCCTGGATGTGATGCTGATAAAACCAGATGAGCTCTACAGAGAACCTGAAGTAATAGATGGTATTAGTGATCATCAGGGAACGGATTTATATGTAAATACATATCCCTTTAGGAAGCTAAAATTAATTATATTTTGCATTATCTTTACGAATCATGACGTGTGGAGTTGAAAAATGGAGTATTCATTTTCTATATTTTTCCATATTTTGGAGTTTAGCACATATGTTCCATATTCTTCATCATTAAAATCAATATAGTCCATATTTCGGCTAAAAAGTGTTATATTAAATTAGCAGTCTTTTCAAAGCGGAGAAATAAATTAAAAATCTATATTCAGTGGACGCCTGTCCACGTCTGGGCTGATAAAATAAGCTGATAAGCGGTGCGAAGAAAGAGACAGATTGAGCGCAGAAGTGGTGGAGATCAGCCGGTCAGTACCGTGACTATCTGAATCACATTTACAGCACTGATCAGCTGCATTACATAACATCGACTGTGTCTGTGCCATAATTTCGAAACTAAGGAAATCTCATTCATCGACGATGTGCTAGTGGTTTCCGGATTAGTTCGTAATTCAGGCATTCCCTCTGATTGCTTTATAAGGCCATCTAACTCACTACCAGTCATTCACAGTTTGAATTAACAATAAGATGGATCATAGTGTTCTTATACGTTCAGTGTGTGCAATTGTATATCGATATTCATTGAAGACATTAACGTTGTCACGATATGTCTAAAGTAGCTCAGTTAACCAGTTTAAAACTGAAAAGTTACGTATCAGAACTTAAAGAAGATGGTTTATCGACTGACAGTAAGAAATTATTTTGTAATTTGTGTCATTGTACAGTGACATCTACTCAAAGGTTCCTTGTGCAACAGCACGTTTCAACCAGTAAACAACCAGGTTAACAAACAACGAGATTCCAAGCAGAGACAGATGTTTCTGACTCAATCAGCAACTTCCAGCGTAACGATCTCTGCCGTTCTCTCATCTCTGCTGACATACCTCTCTTCAAACTGAATAATCAGTGCTTCAGGGGAATTCCTCGAGAAATATACTAAACGATGCATCCCGTATGAGTCAACGTTCAGAAAATCGTACTGTTCAGCCATATACGATGAAACTGTTCAGAAGATAAGGCAAGAGATTAAAGACGGTCCAATTTGGGTTTCCATTGATGAGACAACAGACAAAGAAGGCAGGCTAATTGGCAACGTAATCATTGGTTTGTTAAGCGATGATTATTGTAAACGGATTCTCTTACACTCTGATGTTCTACGAAAGTGCGATAACAAAACTATAGCAAAACTTTTCAATGAGTCTATGGGTATCCTCTGGCCACAGGGCGTTAAGTATAATAAAGTGTTACTTTTTATTAGTGATGCCGCACCTTATATGATAAAAGCCGGAGAAGCATTATGTGTTGTATATCCTAAGATGACTCATTTAACATGTGTAGCACATGCCATTCATCGTGTGGCAGAAGTGATAAGAGACAGTTACCCCATAGTAGATTTATTGATTTCCTCAGTGAAACAAGTTTTTCTCAAAGCCCACAGAAGAGTTCATCTTTTGAAAGAAATGTATCCAAGCGAGTCCATTGCTGCCTAAGCCAATTCTAACTAGGTGGGGCACGTGGCTGCAAGCGGTTGAATATTGTGTTGAATATATAGACTGTATTAAGAACATTCTGCATGCCATGGACTCCGAAGATGGAGCCTCAATTGAAGCCGCGAAAACAGTTGTCTGCGATACAAGTATGAGAAATGACTTATGTTACATTCAGCATAATTTTTTATGCACCACAAAAACACTGAAAAGGCTCCGAAACTCACATCTCTCACTTTCCGAAAGTTGTGAATTTGTGAATAAAACGGCGGAACAACTAAATCGTGGTACAGGTAAAGTTGTAGATGTAGCAAACATGAAGATGGCCACTGTACCTTTAAACAACCCTGGATATGAAGAAATTACAAAGGTTGCTGCAATGCTGTGTGGAGATTTAAGTGTAAAATTAACACTGGACTTAACCCCAGCAGATATTGTGAAGTTGAATTATGAACCCATTAGCTCTTCCAATGTTGAACGCAGTTTCAGTCAATGTAAATCTGTCCTTAGAGATAATAGGAGAGGATTCACTTTCAAGCACTTAAAAGAACATGTTATAATCCAATGTTTTTGGTAACAGAGAATAAAATATTGAGTGTTCTTCAAATATATTAAAATATATTAAAACTTTGTTTAGCATCTTTGAACTTTGATATTCAATCGAAATTAATGTTGTATGTGTAATTTTAAGTCCATATATAATTCCATATTTCAATAAAAATAACTAAATATATATGTACATATTTCAATAATTATTAGTACATATAAATCCGTTCCCTGGTGATCATGAAGCTGTTTTTGTTGTAGTTAAAAATAAATGTGATAGAAAGGAAGGTCTTAAAAGTAGGACTATTAGGTAGTACCATATGGCTGATATAGCAGGCATGAGGCAGTTTCTAAAGAGTAACTATGATTGGTGGAAAACGGTAAATAAAAATGTAAACAGACTCTGGGATGGGTTTAAAGGAATGGTTGAGGAATGCAAAAACAGGTTTGTACCTTTAAGGGTGGTAAGGAATGGTAAAGACCCACCTTATTATGATAGAGAAATATAGAGACTAAGAAGGAGGTGCAGACTGGAAAGAAATATAGTTAGAAATGGCTGTGGAAGTAAGGAGAAATTGAAGCAACTTACTAGAAAATTGAATCTAGCAAAGAAGGCAGCTAAGGATAATATGATGGCAAGCATAATTGGCAGTCATACAAATTTTAGTGAAAAATGGAAGGGTATGTATAGGTAATTTAAGGCAGAAACAGGTTCCAAGAAGGGCATTCCAGGAATAATTAATCTTTAAAAGGCAGAAGTATTCAGTCAGCAGTATGTAAAGATTGTTGGTTACAAGGATAATGTCGAGATAGATGAGGAGACTAAGGCCAAAGAAGTATTAAAATTTACATATGATAACAATGACATTTACAATAAGATACAAAAGTTGAAAACTAGAAAAACAGCTGGAATTGATTAGATTTCTGGGGATATACTAAAGACAATGGGTTGGGATATAGTACCATATCTGAAGTACTTATCTGTTTATTGTTTGGTCAGAGGAGCTATACCAAATGAATGGAGAGTTGCTATAGTAAGCCCTGTGTATAAAGGAAAGGGTGATAGACATAAAGCTGAAAATTACAGGCCAGTAAGTTTGACGTGCATTGTATGTAAGCTTTGGGAAGGCATTCTTTCTGATTATATTAGACATGTTTGTGAAATTAATAATTGGTTCGATAGAAGGCAGTTCGGTTTTAGGAAAGGTTATTCCACTGAAGCTCAACTTGCAGGATTCCATTAAAATATAGCAGATATCTTGGATTCTGGAGTCAAATGGACTGTATCGCGATTGACCTGTCTAAAGCAATTGATAGGGTGGATCGTGGGAGACTACTGGCAAAAATGAGTGCAATTGGACTAGACAAAAGAGTGACTGAATGGGTTGCTATATTTCTAGAAAATAGATCTCAGAGAATTAGAGTAGGTAAAGCTTTATCTGACCCTGTAATAATTAAGAGGGGAATTCCTCAAGGCATTTACCGTTTTCCACCAATGTTTTCTTATATATATAAATAATATGAGTAAAGGAGTGGAATCGGAGGTAAGGCTTTTTGCAGATGATGTTATTCTATATAGAGTGATAAATAAGTTACAAGATTGTGAGCAACTGCAGCGTGACCTTGAAAATGTTGTGAGATGGACGGCAGGCAATGGTATGTTGATAAACGGGGTTAAAAGTCAAGTTGTGAGTTTCACAAATAGGAAAAGTCCTCTCAGTTTTAATTATTGCGTTGATGGGGTGAAAGTTCCTTTTGGGGATCATTGTAAGTATCTAGGTGTTAATATAAGGAAAGATCTTCATTGGGGTAATCACATAAATGGGATTGTAAATAAAGGGTACAGATCGCTGCACATGGTTATGAGGGTGTTTAGGGGTTGTAGTAAGGATGTAAAGGAGAGGGCATATAAGTCTCTGGTAAGATCCCAACTAGAGTATGGTTCCAGTGTATGGGACCCTCACCAGGATTACCTGATTCAAGAACTGGAAAAAATCCAAAGAAAAGCAGCTCGATTTGTTCTGGGTGATTTCTGACAAAAGTGTAGCGTTACAAAAATGTTGCAAAGTTTGGGTTGGGAAGAATTGAGAGAAAGAAGAAGAGCTGCTCGACTAAGTAGTATGTGATATAGATGTAGATTCCCATAGGGAATCTGAAATATTTGTTCCGAATGAGTAAATTTATAATACCAATATAAATGGTCCGTTATTGGACATTATAAATTTTCCAGCCAACTCATTCCTGGTTGCCAGCGTCTCGCCCCCGTGTTCTATGCTGGGCACATCAGTTGGTACCCAGCACACCTACCAAGACGCTGGCTAGTGCATACCGTGGAGGCCACTGCGTAGACTAATTGTTCACCAGGAGTGAGTTAGCTGAAAAATTCATAATGTCCAATAATGGACCATTTATATTGGTATTATAAATTTACTCATTCGGAACAAATATTTCAGATTCCCTATGGGAATCAACATCTATATCATCTGATGGCCAAGCAGGCATCAATTTTTGATAATGAGATAAAGTCTCTCATAGTGCATTGGCACTGCCTGTGGCTACAATTAGCCTATGCAGTGGCCTCCACGGTATGCACTAGCCAGCGTCTTGGTAGGTGTGCTGGGTACCAACTGATGGGCCCAGCCTAGCACACGGGGGCGAGACGCTGGCAACCAGGAGTGAGTTAGCTGGAAAATTTATAATGTCCAATAACGGACCATTTATATTGGTATTACAAGTGGTATGTTCCGAGCTGTCAGCGGAGAGATGGCGTGGAATGACATTAGTAGACAAATAAGTTTGAGTGGCATTTACAAAAGTAGGAAGGATCACAATATGAAGATAAAGTTGGAATTCAAGAGGACAAACTGGGGCAAATATTCATTTATAGGAAGGGGAGTTAGGGATTGGAATAACTTACCAAGGGAGATGTTCAATAAATTCCCAATTTCTTTGAAATAATTTAGGAAAAGGCTAGGAAAACAACAGATAGGGAATCTGCCACCTGGGCGACTGCCCTAAATGCTGATCAGTATTGACTGATTGATTGATTGATTGATTGATTGATTGATTGACGTCCGAAACGGTGGGAGGAGCTTACGGTCAGCTGTTTCCAACATGGCGGCAAGATAGTGACGGGAAGTAAACAGGACAGTGATCGGGTGTGCGCCTGTAGGATTTATTAAGTGTTCAAAATGTATTTGGTGTCGTATGCGCAACTGTTGAGAGTTGTCGGAGATTTCACGCGTCCATTAGTGGAAGGGGAAGAAATATTCAATTACTTGATATGTGTAGGTAAAAAGTTTGAAACAGAAGATGAAACTGGTGTTGTAGCGTTGTGTTTACAATCATCTCACATCGATTCAAAACCCTACAAAGTTAATGTTGTCTTGAACAAGTGGGTGAAAATGTGAAGTGCAACTGTACATGTAAAGCGGGTTTGTCTGAGAAATGTTACCATTGACACGCTAATTCTGATGATGATGCTTGTTGTTTAAAGGGGCCTCACATCGAAGGTCATCGGCCCGGCACGCTAATTCACCTTAACAGTTAAGCTACTGTAATTTTCCACTATTAGAGGTTATGGAGTGATTTCTTGTTGATTGGTCCGTGCCAAAGGCTTAGCCAGGTGACGGGGGAGTTACCTGTTTTGTAAACTGTAATCTTGGGGAAGAAAGAAAATAATAATTCTACTAAGTAAATGTAGTAAAGCAAATAAATCCTAGGCTTTATACAGGCTTGTGTTGGAACAGCCCACATAAACTTAATGTTCTTCCATTTTTACCATCAGCACAAAAGTTAGAACTTAGAACCGACAATAATAAGTATAAAAATTATAACTACCTACAGTATATGCAGAGCAAAGTTGGAAAATTATAATTTAAGAGTACTATAACCTCTACAGTCGCAGCTGTTTGGGGTTGAAGAATACTTAGTTTGTCCAATTCTACCAAATAATTAGGTTATGGCTTCTAATTTATGATGACCGGGTGATTTGGCCGTACGGTTAGGAACCTGCAGCTGTCAGCTTGCATCCGGGAGATAGTGGGTTCAAACCCCACTGTCGGCAGCCCTGAAGACGGTTTTCCGTGGTTTCCCATTTTCACACCAGGCAAATGCTGGGGCTGTACCTTAATGAAGGCCACGGCCGCTTCCTTCCCATTCCTAGACCTTTCCTGTCCCATCGTCGCCATAAGACCTATCTGTGTCGGTGTGACGTAAAACAAATAGCAAGAAAAACTAATTTATGATGGCAAAATACTACATAATTTCTTTCATTGATAGAAGTATTTTATAGGCAATTTAAATGCAGTGCTTAATTACTACCAGTTAAAGATATTACTCACATGTAGACAGTTAATTTACTGTCTGCTGTTACACATATGAAGAAGTTTACAAAGAGCGGATTACATTCTATGTGCGGCACAGAAGTATTAGGCTACAAGTTTATCAGTATTTTTGATGTAGCTAAATCTTTGTGAATACAAATTAGAGACAATAACTATCAATGAGTACAATAAACAGTACCGGTACCTACGCTGTGGAAAGAAGTCGTCTTCACGAGAATGCAGACTGCACACTGTCATGTATCACGTAACGCGTTTTCCAATTGACAGTGCGGAAACCCATCTTTCTCTCTGAACTTTTAGTACAGGAAAGTAGTGAAGAGATTTCGCATCCGTTTTATACGATTTGCAATCGTATACAGAGCAGTACCTCCTCAAATTTGACAATTTTCTTTCTGTTTCCATCACGAAGTCAATGCTTCGCCATGTAAATAAACCTTACCAGTCACTATGTTGCAGCTTCAACATTCTACCACGTGGCTGCGCCATCCAACTTTTCTGACGTCAATTAGCCTCTTGAAGACTAAACTGATGTCAGTAAATAAGAAATTCAACAGAATTGAATGTCAGATTTGTGATACAAAGCTGGAATAGGTAGAAAATTTTAATTATTTAGGTTGTGTGTTCTCCCAGGATGTTAATATAGTGAGGTTGAATCAAGGTGTAGTAAAGCTAATGCAGTGAGCTCACAGTTGCAATCAACTGTGTTCTGTAAGAAGGAGGTCAGCTCCTGGTCGAAACTATCTTTACATCGGTCTGTTTTCAGACCAACTTTGCTTTATGAAAGCGAAAGCTGGGTGGACTCAGGATATCTTATTCATAAATTAGAAATAACAGACTTGAAAGTAGCGAGAATGATTGCTGGTACAAACATGTGGGAACAATGGCAGGAGGGTACTCGGACCGAGGAGATAAAGGCTAAGTTAGGAATGAAGTCTGTGGATGAAGCTGTACGCATAAACCAGCTTCGGGGGTGGGGTCATGTGAGACGAATGGAGGAGGATAGGTTACCTAGGAGAATAATGGACTCTGTAATGGAGGGTAAGAGAAGTAGAGTGAGAACAAGACGAGAATGGTTAGACTCAGTTTCTAATGATTTAAAGATAAGAGGTATAGAACTAAATGAGGCCACAGCACTAGTTGCAAATAGAGGATTGTGGTGACGTTAAGTAAATTCACAGAGGATTGCAGACTGAACGCTGAAAGGCATAAGGGTCTATAATGATAATGTATGTATGTATGTATGTATGTATGTATGTATGTATGTATGTATGTATGTATGTATGTATGTATGTATGTATATATGTAAATCAAAATCTGTAAAAAGAGGGTGTATCAAAAGAGGGGTCCAGACAAGAAATGGTGCAGAAAAGGAAGAATAAATAGAGGAAGGGAGTAAAGCCAAAATAATTGTTACAGAAACAAAGAAAGTAACACACAAAGATACAAATCTTTTATTTTCATACATAAACATACATAAATTCCTATGCTTTTTACAGTAAGAAATACTGAATTGCATAAATACTGTAACATCAAACAGGATTAAATGCAAGCTAGTGGTGATTAAGCAGTAGGAACAGTTGGAGAGCAGAAGGAAATCTATAGGACCTTTTGGTTATTTCAATCCTACAGCTGATAGACAAGGCATAAGCCATTAACAAGTGATGATTTCCCACACCTGACAGTCTTATTTGCGAAGATCATGGTCAATACTTCCGACACCTTCCCACTCATTCCCATGATATTTAGTTGACCTCATTTTAGACTCTCAAACAAGAGCAGAAAATCAAACTAGGAACCAAATGGACAGATGCCAGTTACTAGCAAAAAGTTAATTCTAAGAGGCCAACACCTTACATCCTGGTTAAGATTAGTCTCAGTAGTAGGCTTAGGTGTGCAGTATTTCAAGCTGCACTGCTCGCCATAAGAGACGCATTTATACGGTGTAGTAAAGAAATTAAAGTTTGTATCATAGTGACCCTCAAGTAGCTTTGAAAGAAAAGGAGTTAATAGCAAATATAGCACCAATTAGACACTACCAATCTATTAGCCAATTCAAATGTACAACATGATTATCAATTTTTATTAAATTTTTATAATGACAGCTCTTGACGAGGATTCCAGATTATGGAAACATCTGCTTTAGTGTATGTCATAGCTGGTATTACATGTTCAAAATATGAGTGCACTCATCCATGCCAGGAAGTGGAGCTTGTCTATGGTCAATGCTCTGTCATTTGGCTCTGTCGCCAGATACAGTAGCATGCCAAATTTATGACAGGAATTAAAACAAGGACCATATCACGTGGGAGTGGAATTCCCAGTGGCTTAGTTGTTCATAAGGCTTCGCCCAAAGTAAGTTGCTCCCCACAGGTCACGGTAAATTTAGGGAATATCAATGCTGATTTTGAATTGGTGAGAATTCCGTTTGAAGATGTGATCACATTACCCAAACTACAGAACACATTTTGACTGCCTTATATTCAGGTAAGAAAGATATGACCTCGTCACTTCACTCTCCAACATTCACCGTAGCTTTACACCATCTTACATCTATTTCAGGTTGAGAAATCTTCTTCTAACCATTCCAAATTTTGTCTAAAACTTCTAACATTCCTGAAAAAAAAAAAAAAAGAAAACTTCCAAAACTTTGGTTATTAAAACTTTTTTAACCATTCAAAACTCCTCCTGTCATAAGTACATGCAAAGAATTATTCGGATATTTACCATATATTGAGTACAGCAATGTCCCAATACACTTAACCTGCCAAAGTCTGTTTATCTTTGATAATATGTATCATTAGTTAACATTTTAGCTCAAACCCTAATATGTCTTTGGGTAAAACAGGGCCATCTATACCTTTGATAATAAATAATGACATATAAATGGTAACATGTCTTTCCATATATTTTTTCACACCTATACACAAATCTTACCATAATGTAACTTCGAAATGAACACCAGTATTGAGGAAAATACAGTAGAACCCCTATTTAACGTTTATGTTTGAGAAGACGAGATCGACTGTAATGCTCCCGTTATATAAGTATGTTTTTTTCTCTGAATCATTAAAAAGGGTCAAACTCTGTTTCTAGGAAATCTAGAATGAGTTTTGTCTTAGTGGTTTGGTCATCTATTCTACAGTTCAAATCACCAATCATTATGAAGGGCTCATTCTTGTTTATGTTGCTGAAGGCTGTGCTACATTCCTCTATTATGATTTTTTCATGGGTGTCTGGTGGGAAGTGCACTCCCATTATGGTGCAAAGTGTAGTTTAAACGTTCTCCTCTTTAAGAATCAGTTCAAAAGGTGATAGACTTGGACGAGATTATGATCCATCATCAAGCAACCACATTTCCTTGTGTATATGCCTTCAGCAATTATTCAGTTTGCTTCTGCAAATAGTATAGGTCTGTTAATCTGATAATAGTGCAGAGGAACAAATTTGTTAGGATGTACCCAAGCATGCATACATGAACTATTTATTTAATTAAATGTATTTATTTTCAAAGAATAATCTGAGCCCAAGCTAGTTATGGTTCAATACAGAGCTCTAGCTTAGATAGCAGGGGCAGTTTAACACAAGAGTAATCTTCAGTGCAAACAGTACAAAGTTTTATATACAGTACAGTACAGTACAGTACAGTATGTAAGGTAGATATCTCCTCATTTTATTAATGTTACAGTATAAATAATGTGATGGTACATTTCATGTTAATATAGGCAAAGATTTCTGGAAAAGATGTGCTTTCTACTGAAACCTCAATTTAAGGTAAACCCCCATTTAAGGTTAAAAAAAAAATCAGGTCCCTGTAAAAACGCTAAATAGGGGTTCTACTGTATTTTCAACAAGCAGCTTCACTCTATGTACGTAGCAAAAATAGCATAATAATGCATTTGGTTGTTAAGAAGGCTCAGGTACTGAGTAAAACGATGTGTTTTCTTGTCTCTGTATACCAATGCTAGGCAGTTGTCAGCAGGTGGAATGGACAGTAACTGAAACATAACAACATATTATTAATTAAAAGACATACAAAATTATCAAGATTAAGTTCATAATACTGAATACAATGGGACTTGGTACTAAAACATCTAGAAACTATCTAAAATCTTCTACAGTACTTTAATTTTGCTAAATAAAAGGTGAAATTGAAATTGTCCAGATTGGAACTTCATACAAATGATTGTCCAAACAACAGAACGAACCAAACAGGTTTCATGAAAGTATTGTGGTTTTGGACTGATATTTCTCTCTTAATTTCAGCTATTGTACCTTCCAGAATTCAATCAATAAGTCTGTGAATGAACTACCAAGGAAGCTTATTGTTACATGCCAGCCCTGTCATAGCTCCCTTCGGTGTTTCCTGAAAAGGCTTAGCGAGACAACAAGCTCAAGAGCTGCGGTCGCTTAATTGCGGCCAGTATCCAGTAATCAGGAGATAGTAGGTTCGAGCCCCACTGTCGGCAGCCCTGAAGATGGTTTTCCATGGTTTCCTATTTTCACACCAGGCAAATGCCGGAGCTGTACCTTAATTACGACCACGGCCGTTTCCTTCCACTTCCTAGGCCTTTCCTATCCCATCGTCGCCATAAGACCTATCTGTGTTGGTGCGACGTAAAGCAAATAGCTTAGCGAGTCAGACTGGAGAACTCCCAGTCAGCCTGGAGGGTATGGCCAGACTCTCCCTGCATTGTGCTTTCGTCTAGTTTCCCCGTGGGCATTCTGGAACGGGAAACAAAAATCTTCCCTCTCTAGCCACACCACAAATGTTCCAGTACTCCATCATGAGGATATAAAAAACGAGGCTAGCCGCGAACAGTAGTTGAACTGGGACGGCAGTAGTGCTGGTTGTAGTCAGTGTCCCACTGGTGTCAGAGTATAATAAAATCAAATTACTTTATTTGCAAATGAGGTCTCTACCTTGGTGGCAAATGATACACAAAAATACATTGTTCTCAACAACTAAATTTTAAATTAAAAAGAAAAGAAGACATTTTTCCTAAAACAGTATTACACAATTCACATTAACAATTTTTCTATTAAACACACAGCTCATCCTTAATAAACTTATATTATTTACAAAATTCTACTCATATCTTCTGAACTTACATACACAATCAATTCATTACAGTATGTGGAATCACTTCAGAAAGTACTGTACAACTGCTATAAGATTTAAATTTACATTGCTTTCTTTCCTTCCCCATTTTGGTACCTAACGTACATAACGACCTGCTGCGTCTTAACCAGAGCCCCTTTTGCCACTGCTTTTCAGAGCTTTCACAGCTACCGAAGTGGTCCCAGGGCCCCCGAAGACCCCATTATACTTCGCCTCTACAGGCAGACCCCTGCTTCAGCTGTCCAGTCTCCATAGACAAGGAGATGAAATTAATTTGATCACAAAAATTCTTTATTACAATAACCTACACAGGTTGAATGCCCTCTAACAATTCTTTTTTCTGTTGCTGTTTATAATTTTCTTGAATATCTGTATAGATTTTAGAAAAGGATCAAACACTTCCCCAGGTAAACTCTTCCACTCCTTCACGCCCTTCCCAATGAATGAAAATTTACCACAATCACTTCTGCTAAAATCCTGTCTAATTTTATACTTGTAATCAGCCCTGCTGATATTATTTATTTTCCAACTGAAGCCTCTCATGGATTTCCTTCCATGCTTCCTCTCCTGTATAGGCTCTATATAATCCTATAAGTCTAGTTTTCTCCCATCTCTTACTTAAAGATTCCCACCCAAGCTTCTTAACATTTCTGATACCATATACTAGTTTTTCTCCTAAAATTCCCTGTTACAAATCTTGCTGCTTTCCTCTGCACACCATCTGTTTCTTTTATTAGGTATTCCTGGTGAGAATCACAAACACTGTTTGCATATTCCAATAATGGACAAACCATACTTAAGCAACTTTTCTTTTTTAATTCTTTGTTGCATCCTTTAAGTAGCCTCATTATGACATGTAACGATCTGTATGCTTTCCCACCAATGCCATCAACATGACCCTTCCAGTGCAAATTACTTTCAAATCTCACACCTAAGTATTTGCAGCTGCCATCTTTTGGGACAATTACCTCATCCAAAGTACAGTATATCTAAATTCAGTTTTTAAGCTCCTGTTTGTAAATGTTGTGACAATTAATTTGCCTCCATTAATCTTCATATTATTCTCTTCAACCCATTGTTGGATACTGTCAAGGTCCCTTTGTAATTCTGTACAATCTTCTTCTTTTCCTACTGCTTTTCCCACACCTGTGGGGTCGCGGGTGCGAACTGTGCTGCACATGGGGATTTGGTCCTGTTTTACGGCCGGATGCCCTTCCTGACGCCAACCCTATATGGAGGGATATAATCACTATTGCATGTTTCTGTGGTGGTTGTTAGTGTGGTATGTTGTCTGAATATGATGAGGAGAGTGCTGGGACGGACACATACACCCAGTCCCCAAGGCAGAAGAATTAATCAGAAGCGATTAAAATCCCCGACCCAGCCGGGAATCGAACCCGGGATCCTTTGAACCGAAGGCCAGTACAACGAGTCGGACATAATTCTATACAATCCTCTATGTTATTTATTTCCCTATAAACAATTATATAATCTGCATACAATCGTATTTTTGATGTTATATTGTTCCCTAAATCATTTGCATATATTAAGAATAGTAATGGGCCGATTATACTACCCTGTGGAATTCCCTTCCAAACTTTATCTACCTGTGATATATGATTTCCTACTTTGACCTTTTGAACCCTTGAATTTAGAAATGTTCTTATCCAACGTATAACCCTTATGTTCCATCCTATTCCCTCCATTTCCTTTAATAATATTCCATGTTCCACTCTGTCAAATGCCTTGGAAAAATCTATGTCCTGCTGAAATCCCACCAGTTGTGCCTCACAAGAACATTTTTTTCTAAATCCATACCGGCTCCTCATAAATACATTTTTATCTTCACATACCCCCAACATATTTTGCTATTGCATTCTCCAGGATTTTACAAACTATACTGGTCAGGTGACTTGCCTGTAGTTATCAGGTTTTCTTTTATCACCCTTTCCTTTACAAATTGGTATTAATACAGATACCTTCCATTCTGTTGCTATTACACTATTATTTATGATATAGTCAAAGAGACATTTTAAATAAGGCACTAGGTGCCACCCCATTTTCTTTAATACCTCCCCAGTAATTTGATCACAATCTGCTGCTTTCCCTTGCTGAAGCAGTTGGATTTCTCTGAAAATATCCTCATTTGCGAATGAGAAGCTTCTTCTCTATCTTCTGTTTTAGTTTCCAACTCCTCACAATCTTCTACTGAATCTATGAATTCCTTACTAAATAGATTTGCTTTCTCATTATCTGTTAAAAAGTGTTCACCCCCTTCTCCTACCATTGTGGTAATTTGGATTCCTTTTCCCTTTTGATTCCTAATATATGAATACAGGTTTTTTCCATTTCCCTTTATGGACATTACCCTCATGAAGTATGCCATTCATGTAATTCTCTTTTGCTTCCTTCTTCACTCTATTAAGTTCCCTTATTAGCTATTTTCTAGTTTCTATATTCTCCCTACCTGCTTTGTTTCTATATTTTCTCTTTAATTTCCTTATTTCCTTTGTATAATATACCGGGTCTTGAGGTAATTTTACATTTCCTAACAGGTACACATCTCTTCTCTCCTTCCCAAATAATTCCTTTATGTAGGCAAACTATCTATCGGGCTATGCGAGGAGTAACATAACCATGATACCACATGTTTAGTTCAAATACAGGTTTATTTAATAACACAAGCCAAACTATATATCTGTAAAAGTCCACTCTTCCAGTACTCCAGCTTACTGCATCTTGTAACATCTACGACTAACTTTCAACTGATACACATTTCCAACTGACACACACATTGAGCAACTAGGACACAGCTGACTGGAAAAGCGGCTGGAATTGATAAGATTTCTGGGGATATACTAAAGACAATGGGTTGCGATAGAGTACCATATCTGAAGTACTTATTTGAATACTGTTTGGTTGAAGGAGTTGGAGGAATGGAGAGTTGCTATAGTAGAAAACATATCAACACCTCAAGATCCTCGGATTGACGTCCCTTTCGACTAAGCTCTCATAAACACGAACTACTTTCAAAGTAAAACCTGCTCGTCAGATTAAGACCAGTTCGAAGAAAGTATCAATAGTTGCATTTCACTGATTACAACTAATAATTCACAGAAGCATGCCTCAAACCAATACATGATGCAGAATATTTCCAATGCATTTAAGATTTAGACACTATTGAGTTTTAGCAGAATTTACAACTCAAATTTGAAAACAATAAGTCAACCAATAATTGTTTAAAAAACAAAGAACTTGAGAATTTTAGCCAAATCTCATTATTGTGTAGATGTTACTGTGTTTTGGACGTCAATGTTATTAGAATGAATGTATATCCCAATTTTAGCACTGTCATTTTAAATTGTTAAACTGTCTATTGTACTCACAAATGCCTATGTTCACGTATTTTACCACTTAAGTTTTTAGAATCATAATTAAGTACAAATTAGTTATAAGCAAATTAACAATGACAGGTCTTAACCTTGAGATAAATTACAAAGGCTGGGGATGCTCAAAACCGAGCAAAACCTGTCCCTTTTAATGTAGTGTTGTAGCAATATCAATCAATAAAAATCTCTTTATTTGCAAATGAGGTGTCTACCTCGGTGGCAAATGGTACACTAAAATACATTATTGTCAAGCACTAAATTTTAAATTAACACGAGAAAAAAAAAAAAATTCTAGAATAGAATTTCTAACAACACAAAATAAATTGTATTGAAAAGGTGGAATAGAAAAATAAAAAAAATACAAATTTGTATGCAAAATATAGCAAATTTCAATAGGGGTCTAAACATGAGAATAGTTACATGTAATGTGATAGCCAACCAGGCAAAAACTAAGACAAACAAATATAGTAACCTCAAGGTTAAAGTCAGTAAGATTGCTAAAGTTATATGGTTTTTGAAAGAATGTTTAAAGTGCAATATAATACCTAAGTTTCTAAGGTCTACCCAAAGAAATAACATGATGTGACCATATGCTTCTTGTCAAGTGGTTGAATGTAGGGTAGTGTGACAAGTCTAGTTCTTTGTTGGCATCACATGTGCTTGTCCCTGAGCAAGGTGGCGAGCGGTTTCAAATATGAAGGGAAGAGCACTAGCTGGATCAGAAAATAAAAATAGCAATAAATGGGGAAGGGAAAAAATAATAGCTGGAATATGTTCGCGTACAGTTGTACTTGATTAAAAGTAAAGAAAATATCAATAATAACATCGACGGCGTGATATGTGTACTTATGAATGTTTATGAAAGTGAAATTAGACTGAACAGTGATAATGATAACACATGAAAACTACAATAATTAGTAATTGAATTTATATTTCATTTTGAATGGTGTACTGGTAGAAAGTAATATGAATTTAATTAAAGGAGCTGACAAGAATTCAGTACTTGAACTGACTCGTACTTCCTACGATCAGTGGGGCATGGCATTACTTAAAGGGAGTCATATGTGCGCTCATTCTCACTTCATTTAATTTATTCTTCGGCTACGCTTGGTACATTGTTCTACCAGAATGACAGTTGAGATCCAGTCATCACCAGGGATACTAAGGACGCATACCCAGCGTTAAACCTATACTTAAATTGTGCCAGTCTATACGACTACAATTACTGTATTCAACCAACAGACTTCGAATGGAGACAGATTAAATAATTAAAGTACGTGTTTTTCAGTAATAATTTGCAGGATTGTGCCTAGGACTTTCCCTAATTTTTTTCTGTACAAGTTTCAGCAAAATCATCGGGAAGTGTAGAGTTGAAGAGGACCACAACAGCATACATCGCAAGAAGATGGGAGTTCGTACCGGATTCAACACATATTTCATCGTGAACTACTAAATCTACGGACCGTCGCCAACGGAGGAGAAGCACAAGGATTTCAACCCTACACTGTTCGACTGAAGACGTCAGGAGCTCAACATGAAGACTACAGTATAAGTTAAGTCGACAACGTCTTTATTTATATCTGTTCTTTGTAGCAATTTATTTCTTTTCCTATTCTTTTGGTGTGGTCTTGCAGTCTAGTAGTTGATTTATTTCTCATGTTATTTCATTAATTGTTCCCTAATGTTTGAGTTAGGACATGAAGTTTAGTTCGCGTACTTGGTTCATATTCCTAACCACGTGTTACTGAGTTCTGAAATGATAGATCAGCGGAAGTTATCCATGTGTTATCGTAACCATCCTTTCTTATTCAACGAATTTTATTGCATTAGTGAGTTAATCTGTATCGTAGGAATTTATTGAGATAGTATTTTCACTATATTTTTCGATATTTCCGTGATATTTGGACTTACATTCGTACCTCGTGGTAATTATAGTATGTCATCAGGATGTTAATTCCGGAATGAGATCATGGATTTATTAAGAGTACATGAGTAGAGACATTTAATTCTGAATGGTATATTTAATCATCGAGATGAAGTTAATGGAAGTAAGACTTGTTTGTTGGACGATAAAATGTTCTTGCGTAATTTTCTGACTATATGTTTTGTGATATACAGTTGTGGAGAATATTAGTCGTCGTTATAAGGTTGTAATTGTACTATGAATTTATGGTGAATTAGTACATGTGATACGAGTCGTCTGAAAGTGAATTGTGACAAGTTTGTGCGACGATATTTTTAATACATCATATTGATCGTGGAAGGAAATAGATAATGGTTCTTTGAGAATATATAAATTGTAGTCACTTTGCCCAAAGACTTCTGATGATGTTAATAATAAGTATATGTTGATAGGTGTACTCCAGAATTCTGTCTTAATACTTAGGAATAAGCTTATCCTGTTGTAACTTATGGAAATCATTAATTCAAAGCCTCAAATGTTTGTGTGAATCTTACTGGAAAAGCATTAAATTTGGAACTAGATTCTCAAATAAATATCCAGATCAGACTGTAGTTCAATACGAGGCGAGCTCACTTTTATCGCTCGAATTCGTACCCATGTGGAGACTTCACATTTTCAATGATACCTCAGAATGAATCTAATGGAGAGTGATAATGTTAATTTGTACGTGGACGTGATGTAAATATTTCTTCTTTAGAAAGTTTCCTGTAGATTATTGGTAGAATTAGTCAGATTTTCTAGTTATAAGTTATGTCTTGTATATTTCAGATGGATGTGTTGTGTTAATAGAGGGAATCATCTGTGACATTTTAGTTACATTTAATTTACAATTTTGACAGCATTCTAACGTTGATAAATTATCTTGATTTAATGGTTTTTGAGGATTAATAATTTTGATTCCTTATAAATGATCACTTAATGATAAAGTTAGATCTTAGTTCTTACGAGGAGATTAGTGAGAATAACTTTGAGCAGATATACTCAACATCTCGAGTTAATTTTTACTTCATTTCAAAATCACTTTCAAGATACATTTAATGATAATGAATATTTAAAGAACGTAACTTCACTAACATTTCGATATGAGAAGAAGTAGACTTTGTAAATTTTGAATATCATATATTTTATACACTCCATTAAAATTTAATGTGTTTTTCAGATTGCACGAGGAATTTGGTACATCATCCTCATTTTTCAAGATTCGAAAATTTAATACTATTAAATTATATGATCAACAAATGAAACATGTTATTACAGAAATCAACTCTGTTAGAATGGCAGGGCAAATAAGTCAATGCCAAAGGGCCTAAGTAGGAAGCAAACCGTTGATCTCATCATTAGACTACTTTTTCTTATGCTATCATGTTCCTGATACTGCGAACCTGCGTATTAGACAGAAAAAATTTGTCCGTTTTTCTCTACGACAAACCGTTTATGTCACGTCAAGAATCATCAGTAATTTAACTTAACATAGCGATCATTTCCAATAATCAAAGTTAATCAGGATGGCAAAAGTATTTCTTTTATTTTGAATAAATCATGTCATAATTTAAATTGAATATAGATTATTCTTATTTCCGAACCTAATGTTTAATCCTGCCATTTGTATTCATTCAGTCAGTAATATTATGTCCAACTGAGCACCCGTGGGGTGTCTATTGTTCTCCAACTTGACTAATACAGGAGCATTAAATTAGCTTACCATATATGGGGCTAGATTTACAAGACTTGCAGGAATTACTTTACTTGGCTTGACTTGGTTCGATTCGCTTAATTCGGCAGGTTAAATTACATATTTTATGCCATCCTAATTAGGTAGAATTCTAATGGGGTGCGCAGAAATTTTGTGACATTTCATTTGCAATGATTTGGTTTAAATGAGAAATGAGGCTTAGGAATATTTTTTAAGTAACTTGAAGGTGCTTTAGTACAACTGACATGCCTAGGGGGAAGTTCTTGCATTTCGACGTCTGTTGGCATAGGTCATATTGTTAGCTATAACATGGATATGGACAAAATTAGGAGGTTGTTTGAGGCAATGAAAGTAGAGAACAGAGAGGACAGGAAGAGAATAAAGAGGAACTCAGGAGAATGCAAGAAGAAAATAGAAAAGCGCAAGAAGAAAATAGAAAACCGCAGGAAGAAAATAAAGAGGAACTCAGGAGAATACAGGAAGGGAATAAGGAGGAATTTAGAAAAATCCAGGAAGCTCATGTTGTGTCAACCGAGCGATTAAACCAAAAAATGAATATCATGGGTACAAGAAGCTAAAAAGGTAGAGACGAACTATACATTAAAATGGGAAAGACAAGTTGCTGAATAGATAATATTGTCCTGGAATGCCGGGAAAATCAAAAGAAAACCTTGGAGCAAGTCGTTAGCTTAATGAGTCAAATAAGAGAAGATAATAAGGCAAGGTTACTGCACTTCAGAGTGACGTGGTCCTGGTGAAGAATAATGTCATATCTGTTAAGAAGGAAATAGACGCGGTGAGACTAGAGATTTCCACAGCTCAGGAAGAAATATCTGAGAAGATGAATAGTATTAAAGGAGATATGACAGAAGATCTGAAGAAGATGAAGGAGAAGGTGGACGGTGATCTCAAATCCGTAAAGGATAGCATTACAGTTAATCAGATGGAAATTCAAGACTTGAAACTTCAATTTGATGACGTGAAAGGCTTGATAGATAGGGACAAGACTGAAATCTTAGAGCGAATAATAAATCTGGCCGAGGATGTTAAATCTGGAAGGCAGAAAATGTTGACGCTATTCAGAAATTAGCAAAGGAGGTCAGTTTTCTAAAGTTACAGGATAGGAGTACCAGAGTCGTAGTGACGTCATTGCTGGATAGACAGTCACGTGGAAGAGGCCGTTCAAAGTAAAGTCATTGCAACAAACAGTATGCCACCGCAGATAGGCGAATTGTCACCGAATGTCATAAACATAGAACATTCAGGGTCAAATACAGGCAATCCACAGCTGAATAACATACCTCAAATTGTCAATCTTATTAGAATGAACGAGGACAGACCTAGAAAATTCAATAATCATAATGAGGTAACACCTTAAAATTTCATACGAGATCTTGAGGAATATATTCATGAGAATAAGATTCCACCAGAAAAACATCTCCGAACAGTGGAGAAATTTTTAGATGGGGATGTTATAAATTGGTAACATGCTTTTAGGTATACGTTAGAGGACTTTGAGAGTTTCAAACACTTGTTCCTACAGAGATATTGGGGCGCAGATTTACAGCAATCCTTACGTCTTGACTCAAGGAAATATGCAAATTCTGGACAAACTCAATATGCAAATTATTTCTGCAATCACGTACGACGCATGAAGGACTTAGATACGCCTCCAACTGAAAAACTAATTCACACAATAGCAAAACAGTCTCCTCCTGAGATGCAGCACTTACTCATTGCTGCTAATGTACAAACGGCTGTACAGGCTGCGGCTATTCTAAGACAGCTGGACCATACTATGAATGTCTTGGCAATACCTAAAAATCCTAGGAGCAACACTCATCAGATAAACGTGATAAAGACTATTAAGAATCAAAATTCAGCTTCGTCACCTGAGAAAGGAGGTCCCAATCAACCGAAAGAGTACAGTAATTATCGGAAAACGTACTACCGTCGATGGGATGACGGGAAAGACGACCAGAGGAACGTCAGCCGGCCAGGAAATTATCGGCCACAAGACAGACCCCTAAACTATAGAAGAAATAGAACATATGAACGACCAAGATATCACCTGATCAGAGTTATAAAAACTTCAGAGATGATATGGAAAGTAGACATCGAGAGAGCATGAGGTATCTCGATGAATTGAAAAAAGAAACGGAGAAGGGCGGAAAACTGAAGGAGGCAATCCATAACCAACATACGAACCCAGATGTGACTGGAGCGGAAAGTTTGGAGTTCCAGAGGCATCGGAAGAAGCAACAAGAGACGAGAGGACTAAATCCTTCGGCACCGCAGTACATGCAGGAGGATCAGAGTAAAAAAGAAAACTTTGATTTAAAATTAACTATTCCACTCTCCACTAACGATTTGTCATTCATGAAAGAATGGACAGTAGCTCAAATTGACTCGTGGTTCGTGAAACCTGAAGATATTATCGAGGAGGAACAACAGTGTCAATCGAAAAATTCCAGAGGACTACCGATTATAGTTGCCTGATTATATGGTCTTAAAGTTTATTCTCTCGTGGATACAGGGGCGTCCATCAGCGTCATTTCAAAGGCACTATTTGAAGAACTAAGAAGCAAACACCCGATACCCACTATACCGGTTTCTAATGTAAAAGTGAAAGGGATAATTCCAGATAAAACCGCAGTAAGTAAAGAACAGGCTTATAATGATATCAAGCTGGGTAACACCATATTCTCACACATTTTCGTTGTCATGAACAAGGTGAACTTCAATCTTATCCTGGGGCAGATTTTATGAAAGAATATAATGCCATAATCGACCTGCCTACCAAAGAAATTTATTTTCGTAAGGCTGAAGTAGTCGAACGGATGTCACTCACGCCTGAGCATCCTAACATGCTGGAAGCTAGGGAGATAGAGGCTGACCAAGATGTGAGACACTTGGATGAAGAACAAATATGTCCATGGGAGATAATTGATGAAGAAGAGATTGACCTGGAAGAAGAAATTTTTGCTTCGCTAGATAAAATGGTAGAGAACGAAACGAGGAAGATTTCTCAAGTCTCGTGAGAAAGAAAATCCATGAGGTAAAATGTTCGGAGGAAAATAGGAAGAAATTATTACACCTATTAATGAAATATGAGAGTGTATTTAAGCCTGGAAAAATCCCAAACTTCAAGTACGCACTACTGGTTAACGACTGGACACCTTATAAACGCAAACTATATCCAATAGCAGAGAAACATTTCGCCGAAGTGAAAACAATAATTCAGGAGATGGAAGCCCAAGGAATAATCAAGAAAGCAACAACACCATTTGGAAATTCCTTAGCCGTGGTTCGTAAACCAAATGGGTCACTGAGATTGTGTTTGGATGCGAGACAATTAAACGAACGCATTATTCCTGAGTATAACCAAGTCACACCTCTTAAAGATCTAATTAGAAGGTTTAAAGGTAACTCACATCTTACTGGAGTGGACACAGTCTCGTCATATCATCACATAGTGCTGGATGATAAGTCGCAACTGTTAACTGGGTTTTTCTTTGACCAGCAGACCTATATTTTTGTGAGACTTCCATTCGGGATTAAGACCTCATGATCTGCCTTGATTAGAGCCTTGGACAGGAAGCTTACAGATGAAGTAAAGGAAAATACGGTGTGATACATGGATGATATCATTCTCCTGAGTAAAACCATTGACAAACACCTTGAACACCTGGAAAAACTACTTGCAAATCTGAGGGATACTGGCTTTAAAATCAACCTTGAAAAATCTAATTTCTGTCAGACTGAGATTTTATTTTCGGGACATGTGCGGGGATTAGACCAAATCCCGCAAAAATACAGGCCATCAAAAATTTTCCGTGACCCCAACGGATTAAACATGTCAGACATTCTTGGAACTATATGGATTTTTCTCTGATCATTGTCCGAATTACACAGACACGTTGGCACCGTTGCAAAACCTATTGCATAAAAATAACAGATGGTGTTGGAATCACGAATGTGAAGAGGCTTTTATAAGAATAAAACAGCTACTAAATGAGAGCATAAAATTAGGATATCCAGATTTCGAATCTAAATTTATTATAAAGACTGATGCCTCAACTGTTGGAAAAGGAGCTGTTCTTTTCCAAGAAGACACCACCAATCCCACAAACAAAATATATTTGGCTTTTTACAGTCGAAAACTGCGAAACCATGAATTGCAAATGCTTTCTATAGTCTGCGCTCTACAACACTGGCAGAAGATTATTTATGGTTATCCTGTTGTGCTAACAACGGATCATAAGGCCTTGACATTTATGCTGAAAACTACCATAGCTAATGAACGGGTTTCGCGGTGGTCTCTCTTTGTTCAATAATTTAATATGGAGTTTGAACACTGTCATGGATGCGACAATGTCATTGCTGATGCACCAAGTAGGAATCCAGAAGAGAACATAGCTTCAGTATGTAACCGTACGTATGTACGATCCCCGAATTTTTAGGTTGGGAAATTTTCGTATACAGTTTGTAATGTTAAAATCATGTAATTTTGTTTATTGAGAATGTAAAAACGTAATATTATAAGAAGAATATGTAGTTAGGGAATATTGCATATGTGCATCATTATATTTTGTATAAATTTCCGTTTGGGTAAGAGTCTGTAAATATGGCCTAGCCGTAAGGATTGTGCAACCGGGAAAACTGCGACTATATCGGGAAGGATGGTTGAAGTCAGTTGAATGTGTTGCAACAAAGTGGCTTGGAAACACGGGGTACGGCAGGTAGTATAGGCTGAAGAATTGGAGTGGATCAATGTGGATATACGTGAGTGGACGTTCAATGTCACATCAGACACTCAATAGCCAATACGAGGGCTTTGTTTTAAGCGAGGTTGGGTTGACTGAGTGACGCGTCAAGAAGTGCCTGTGAGAGCGTTGCTACCAGTAAACTTTCCAGGACGCTATAACCACGTGCAGCAAGCCTATATAAGCATGTACGCGTGTGCGGCAAGTCATAAGGAGCAGCTGACTGTCGTAGCGAGAGGTCGTACGTGCCTGTCGCTCCACTTTCTCTCTCCTTGCCAGGCGCTCAGTACTTTCAAGTGCTAACCAGGCAGCTGTACTTATTAGTACGACTTCGAAAGAGCTTTTGTCTGAGCTGAGCACTTCTCAGTGCTCGCTTATTCTTATTCTCTTTCAGGGGGACCAGGATGAAGAAGACGGACGTATGGCGATCGGCGGACTACTGCTGGGCAGCGGAGGACAACGAGTCGCCTGCACCCGAGCCGGAGCCGCAGCAGGGGGAGCCGGAGACCGAGGTGGAGACGGAGCCGTACAGGGACGGGTGCGACCCCCCCCCCCCCGATGGCTTTTTCTTCTCCGAAGGCCACACCGATCCGGAGTACGAGGCGCTGCTCGTATACTACTGGCCGGGGCGCCCTGTAACTTCTGAACGGGGCCTCGTCCTGGACGGAATGCGGCGCCCTCGCCGAGGAGGCAGGATCATCTCGACAACCATGGCCATCGAGAGCTTCCTACCAGGAGGCTTCATTATCCGGCATCACGACCAGGAGCGGATGCGCGACGCAGAGAGGGAGCTTTCTACTCTGTTCCAGGTCATCCGTCTACCAGGGAGGGACGGCGTGCCAGGGATGAACACCGGCGCAGTCAGGGCCGCGACGGAGACCAGGGAGACGCCGAGGAGGCTAAGGAATAGGGCGGTTAACACCGACCTAGTCCTGGCCACCCAGCCGGCGACCAGCGACGCCATCACGGAGGTGGGGCATGACGCCCTCTGGCGCTGCGACTGTGCGACTTCAGTGGAGGAGGACGCCCCCTGGCGTTCTGAGGCTGCTGTCTAGGCCCAGCCTGCCAGCACGTCTGTCGAGCTGCAGACCTCGATGTGCGCACCACAGGACAGGGAATGCACTCAGGCGTTAGCACCGACCGACGCCGCCGCCGCCGCCAGCCAGGAGAAGGAAGAAGACGGCGACGCAGCGGAGCCATCAGCTACCCTGGGGTCACCAGGCCGGGAGGAGGGCCACCAGGACGAGGCCTCTTCCCCCGCCGAGAAGCAACCCCCGGGAAGAAGAAGAAGACGACGCCGCGCCAGGAAGCAGAAGGCGTCGCTGGCTCACCAGGATAGGACCGCCAAGCCGCAACCCAGGACTGCTCCCAGGACAGCAGTCAACCGAGGAGCCAATCAGGAGAGGACCTCAGCGGGTAGCGGCAGTCAGGTGAGAGTAAAACGTCCCCCTCAGCAGCTCTTGCAGTGTTTCCGCTGTCTGAGGTGGGGCCACCGTCAGGTTAGCTGTGGACTCCAAGTGAAGTGCAACCGCTGTGGTGGTGATCACCACTACACGGCCTGCGCAACACTTAAGGAGGCGCCGGTGTGCGCCAATTGCGCGGGGGGCCACCCGGCCTCCCACCGCAGTTGCCCAGTCTACAGGGCCATGGCGCGGGCAGAGAGGAGGGAGGTCCGGCGCCATGACCCAGCCCCTTCCAGGAGGCCCCCGCCTCGGCGGGCTTGGCCTCATTCTCCGGGATCGGAGACTGGGTACGAGGTACCCCAAGGAGGTGGAATCGTGCGGCGGGTCCTAGTGGTACTTGACGCATGGCTCCGCAGCCGGCAAGGACCGTGCTAGTCACAGCAGTGCCCAGACGGACTGATCCCCAGACGATGGAACGGCAAGGAATTGGTTTATGTTTTGTGCATGTTACCTGTTCCTAACTAACACAACCTCTGGTCTTTTTCCAGCCCACATCCTTGCATGTGCTATCAAAAGATGTCAGGTTTTACATGTAGGCTCTTTCTTCTTTCTGCCTATGTGGTTTTTCCCTGACCCTTCAATACCAAACTTCAATACCATATACCTAATACAATATCGCCTGGTGGCGTGTCTGACATGGAAACAGGCAGATACTCCTTGCATCACTTCCCATTCTTCCCTGCTATCTCTTTCTTCTTCTTAGAAATAATAGCATGTCGGAGGCCATGTAGATTGAGTAGTTGGTCACGCGGGGGGAGCGGGCTTCGGGGGGCCCCCCCGAAGAAAAAAAAAGCGGCAAGTCATGACAAGGAAGAGGTGACTGCCGAAGTGAAAGGACGTACGTGCCTCTCGCTGCGCTCTCTCTCTCCTTGCCAGGCGCTCAGTAATTCTAGTGCTAACCAGGCAGCTGTACTTATTAGTACGACTTCGGAAGAGCATTTGTCTGAGCTGAGCACTTCTCAGTGCTCGCTCTTTCTCTTTCAGAGTTTGTTACATGAGGACCAGGATGGACAACCAGGCGGATACGATGACAACCCAAGATAGGCGGTGGCGATCGGGCACTTGCTCCGAGATCTCTTCACCGGCATGACACCAACACCGGAGAGCAACACGGAGCCGCAGACGCTGGAACCTGTGCCGGAGACCCCGGCACCCGAGCCGGAGCTACCGCAGGAGGAGCCGGAGATCGAGGTGGAGACGGAGCCTTACAGGGACGGGTGTGACCCCCCTAACGGCTTCTTCTTCTCCGAAGGCTACACCGACCCGGCGCACGAAGCGCTGCTCGTGTACTACAGGCCGGGGCGCCCTGTAACTTCTGAACGGGGCCTCGTCCTGGACAGAATGCGGCGCTCTCGCCGAGGAGGCAGGATCATCTCGACAACCATGGCCGTCGAGAGCTTCCTACCAGGAGGCCTCATCATCAGGCATCACGACCAGGAGCGGATGCGCGACGCAGAGAGGGAGCTTTCTTCTCTGTTCCAGGTCATCCGTCTACCAGGGAGGGACGGACTGCCAGGGATGAACACCGGCGCAGTCAGGGCCGCGACGGAGACCAGGGAGACGCCGAGGAGGCTAAGGAATAGGGCGGTTAATACCGACCTAGTCCTGGCCACCCAGCCGGCGACCAGCGACGCCACCACGGAGGTAGGGCATGACGCCCTCTGGCGCCGCGACTGTGCGACTTCAGTGGAGGAGGACGCCCCCTGGCGTTCTGAGGCTGCTGTCCTGGCCCAGCCTGCCAGCACGTCTATCGAGCTGCAGACCTCGATGTGCGCCCCACAGGACAGGGAACGCAGTCAAGCGTTAGCACCGACCGACGCCGCCGCCGCCAGCCAGGAGAATGAAGAAGACGGCGACGCAGCGGAGCCGTCAGCTACCCTGGGGTCACCAGGCCGGGAGGAGCGTCACCAGGACGAGGCCTCTTCCCCTGCCGAGAAGACAAGCCCGGGAAGAAGAAGAAGAAGACGACGACGCCGGCCCACCAGGAGAGGGCCGCCCAGCCGCAACCCAAGACTGCTCCTAGGACAGCAGTCAACCGAGGAGCCAATCAGGAGAGGACCTCAGCGGGTAGCGGCAGTCAGGTGAGAGTAAAACGTCCCCCTCAGCAGCTCTTGCAGTGTTTCCGCTGTCTGAGGTGGGGCCACCGTCAAGTTAGCTGTGGACTCCAAGTGAAGTGCAACCGCTGTGGTGGTGATCACCGCTACACGGCCTGCGCAACACTTAAGGAGGCGCCGGTGTGCGCCAATTGCGCGGGGGGCCACCCGGCCTCCCACCGCAGTTGCCCAGTCTACAGGGCCATGGCGCGGGCAGAGGGGAGGGAGGCCCGGCGCCATGACCCACCCCATTCCAGGAGGCCCCCGCCTCGGCGGGCTTCGCCTCATTCGCCGGGATCGGAGACTGGGTACGAGGTACCCCAAGGAGGTGGAGCCGTGCGACAGGCCCTAGTGGTACTCGACGCATGGCTCCGCAGCCGGCAAGGACCGCGCTAGTCCCAGCAGTGCCCAGACGGACTGATCCCCAGGCGATGGAATGGCGAGGAATTGGTTTATGTTTTGTGCATGTTACCTGTTCCTAACTAACACAACCTCTGGTCTTTTTCCAGCCCACATCCTTGCATGTGCTATCAAAAGATGTCAGGTTTTACATGTAGGCTCTTTCTTCTTTCTGCCTATGTGGTTTTTCCCTGACCCTTCAATACCATACTTCAACACCACATACCTAACACAAACTCTTGCCGTGGTAGCGAGTCTGACTCGGAAACCGGCAGATACTCCTTGTATCACTTCCCACTCCTCCCTGCTATCTCTTTCTTCTTCTTAGAAATAATAGCATGTCGGAGGCCATGTAGATTGAGTCGTTGGTCACGCGGGGGGAGCGGGCTTCTGGGGCCCCCCCGAAAAAAGTAGAAAAAAAGCGGCAAGTCATAGGACGAGTTCGACAGCCGTAGTGGAAGGACGTGTTCCTCCCGCTCGCTCTCTCTCTCCTCGCCAGGCGCTCTGTACTTTCCCAGTACTAGTCAGGCAGCTGTACTTGTTAGTACATCTCCGAAAGAGCATTTGTCAGAGCTGAGCACTTTTCAGTGTTCGCTATTTCTCTTTCAGGAGCTTTATTTTCAGGAGGACCAGGATGGAGAAGCCGACCCTACCAGTGAGACAGGCCGACCACGACTACGAGGCAGCCTTCGAGAATCTACAAGACGCGCTCTACACGATGGAAGCCCCCATTATGAACGCCCGGGGCTGGTGGTATTCAACCGGTGGGGGAGGACAACCACCAGGGGACGCTGAGAGTTTTCGAGCACCTCAACGCGATCGCGGAGTCCATCGGGGAGCCAATCCTGCAGATCATTGGCCATATGGTCCCTGCCTGGGCGATCATCATTCGCCCTAATGACGCAGCTAGCTTCAAGGTGTACGAGGAGCGCACGTCCCAGGAGTTCCAGGTTGCCTGGCTACCAGGACTCAGGGAGCATCTGGACGTCTCAGGCTACCAGGAGGCAGTCACACAGACGGAGCCGAGGACCGAGTACGACGGCGGCGCTCCCAAGCGCCGCGACGGCGCGACCCCAGTTGGAAGGCTGTACTCTACAAAGTACACGCAGACCAACAAGGCCGCCAACCAGGATCGTCGACTACCTACCAAGGCGAAGTGGTCGCAGACGCAGGCCTACCAGGAAGGGCCTGTTAGCCGGGCGCAAGCCAGGAACGCGCCCTTGATGGTGGACAACAGCACAGCAGTGGAGAAGGACGCCCCCTGGCGTTCTGAGACTGCTGCCCAGGCCCAATCTGCCTGCATGTCTGTCGAGCTACAGACCTCGATGCGCGTCCCTCACGACAGGGAACACAGTCGAGTGTTAGCACCGACCGACGCCGCCGCCGCCAACCAGGAGATGGAAGATGACGGCGACGCAGCGGAGCCACCAACTACCCCGGGGTCACCAGGCCGGGAGGAGGGCCACCAGGACGAGGCCTCTTCCCCCGCCGAGAAGAAACCACCGGGAAGGAGACGACGCCGCCCCAGGACCAGGAGGAAGAAGACGCCGGCCCACCAGGAGAGGGCCGCCCAGCCGCAACCCAGGACTGCTCCCAGGACAGCAGTCAACCGAGGAGCCAATCAGGAGAGGACCTCAGCGGGTAGCGGCAGCCAGATGAGATGGAAACGTCCGCCTCAGCAGCTCTTGCAGTGTTTCCGCTGTCTGAGGTGGGGCCACCGGCAGGAGAGCTGCGGGCTCCAAGTGAAGTGTAACAGTTGTGGGGGTGATCACCACTACACGGCCCGCGCGACACTTAAGGAGGCGCCGGTTTGCGCCAACTGCGCGGGGGGCCACCCGGCATCCCATCGCAGTTGCCCAGTCTACCGGGCCATGGCGCGGGCAGAGAGGAAGGAGGCCCGGCGTCATGACCCACCCCCTTCCAGGAGGCCCCCGCCTCGGCGGGCTTGGCCTCATTCTCCGGGATCGGCGACTGGGTACGAGGGACCCCAAGGAGGTGGTGCGGTGCGGCAGGCCCTAGTGGTACTCGACGCATGGCTCCGCAGCCGGCAAGGCCCGCGCTAGTCACGGCAGTGCCCAGACGGACTGATCCCCTGGCAGATGGAACGGCGAGACTATGGTTCATGGCTAGCTGGTGCATGATACCTCTTCTCAACTAACACTACCACTGGACCTTTTCCAGTCCACATCCTTGCATGTGCTATCACAAAATGTCAGGTTTTACATGTAGGCTCTTTCTCTTTCTGCCTATGTGGTTTTTCCCTGACCCTTCAATACCACACCTAAACACTACCTTACCAATACAAACTCTTGCCGTGGTAGCGAGTCTAACTCGGAAACCGGCAGATACTCCTTGTATCACTTCCCACTCTTCCCCTGCTATCTCTTTCTTCTTAGAAACTAATAGCATGTCGGAGGCCATGTAGATTGAGTCGATGGTCACGCGGGGGAGCGGGCTTCGCCCCCCCCGAAAAAAAGCGGCAAGTCATTCTAATGCTGATTCTGACTCTGATTCTGATTGTGTTTCTGTCTCTGATTCTGTGTGTTTCTCACTCGGACCGGCGCGCGGGAGCTACTTTGCGCATATTCCTAGGCAATGTTGTATTGTTCTTGAGTATCGTTGTCGGAGTGAGCACGCGATATGTCGCTGATGCTAATGAGTTTCTGGTGGCTGTTAGGTCAAAGACGCTACTTAAGTGTTCATTTGTAACTCCAACTCCTTATAATAGTTGGACTACAATTCTTCTACGAGATTATGTACAGTGGATGTGGTGATGCGTACAGAATCGAGATTCGGTAGTGGATGTGTGGTTGTGCACAGAGCTGATTCTTGGTCGAGGAAATCGTCGGCCGAGTATCCAGTTTCAGTTGCAGAAGCCTGAGGCGTTACACCAACCTGTGCGGTAGTCGGGAAGGACTCAAGACGTCGATGAAGAAGTGTGTAAATAAGGTTAGGGATGCTCTTCGTAAAGAAGGTTGCATCCGTACGTAGAGAAAGTCGTCGTACTTTTCTCTACCAGAATACGATGTTTGTTCTGTAACAGTAGTGAGTGTAGTGGGACTCTTACCTGTAGGTATGTTAAGAAATGTATATCTCGTCAAGTAATGATTTGGTTGTTGTTAGTAGTGTGTATATATGCCTTTGTAAACGACAAACGAGTAGGTCTCGTGAAATAATGATTAATGTTGGTCGTAGTTGTTTGTACGTTGCCTTTGTGGACGGCAATCAGGAAGGGGTCTCTTTAAGTGATGATTATTGTGGTATTTATTATATGTTTGTTTATTATTTTGGGAGTAAAGTCCTGGTATCAAACTTGCAGTAAATCTGTTTATCAGTGGAGTGAGGATGAACCTGGCATGCTACCTACATCTAATTTCAGGGGTAAACAGGTAAGGTTATAAAGTAAGTCTGGAGCTTCGTCAGCCTGATGACCGTCGCCTTGGGAGAGGGAGTTACTCATTGCTCTATATAGTTATATATTCCTGTAATTGTTTTACAGGAGGTGCCCAGTCTTGGTATTTATACTTATTTCACTCACCATTAATTCATTTCATATTTTCTATAGACTGCAAATGGTTACAAGTACACCATGTGGACTTGATAAATGAAGATCAGGAAATCCTCAGAAGATTAAATCGCAGAGGCAAAACACATTTACTAGGAAGTTAATTGATTATTTCGATAGGAAAATGGTAACTGGCGACCCAGATTATGAAGCCATGCATAAACTATCAGTCAACTATCTGATGTGTGATAGAGTACTGTATAAATGTGTGGATGCTGACCATACTAAATTAAGGATCGTTGTTCCCACTAAACTACAGAAAGGGATAATATGGCTTACTCACCCAACTACTGGTCATGCTGGAACGGATAAGGTAGTGGCTACACTCCAGGAAACGTTTACATGGTCAAAGATGAGGGAGATGGTACGGATGACCATAAGATCATGTGACACATGTCAGAGTGTAAAACCGAACACTCACCTGTTAAAGCAATATCCTATTCCATTATTGTTGGAACAACCCAGAAAGGTATTTGCAATAGATCTATTTGGACAACTTCCAAGGTCTGCCAACGGCAATAGACACGTGATAGTAACCATAGATGTCTTTTCTAAATTCATATCATCGCTTGCTATCCAGAAAAGTAATGCTAAGTCAATTCTGAGATGTATTATTCGTAATATAATACCTATGATGGGTAAACCTGAGTTCTTAGTATCAGACCACAGTTCTCAGTTCACGTCTATTGAATTTCAACAAGCCATGAGACAACTTGAAATTAAACATGTCCTGAATTCGATAAGATATCCAGCAGGTAATCCCCTAGAGTGGATAATGCTCGAAATCGCCAAATTCTGTAGGATTTATTCTGGAAGATGTCACTGGAATTGGATTAAAGTGTTGCCTATTCTGGTGGACTGCCATAATAATACCATCCACAAATCCATGGGCCAAATACCAGCAGTCATTCAACATGGCCAATTTCCTTCTAGACCTTAGGATAATGTTGTGCAATGTCCGCCAGATGCTTGTTTGTCACCTGAGAGGCGTATCGAAGTAATGGCAGAACACCTGCAAAAACAAGCTGATCGTCGACTCCGTAGAGTGGCAAAGAAAAAAATTCATAGACCTTTATGTGTAGATGAACTTGTTTTAGTGAGAAAACAAATGGTATCCAGTCCTACTGAGCAATTTTATGGCAAGTCTGCTGACCTGTATGTTAGACCGTTTAAGATCACAAAGTCATATATTAATAACGCCTATTAAGTGCAAAGTCTAGATGGACGTCATGAATTTATATTTAATGCCGCGAACATGAGGCTTTATTATATGCAAGAATAAAAAAAAGACAACGGAAGAGTCAAGACTATTCTGTCAAGGAAGGTAGCAATTCATCATGTCAAGGAAATAACATCAGTTGCTAAACGAGCGGATGAATGTTTCCAATGTAATTCTGTACAAGTGAGACTGCGTAAGGATTCTTTAGGAGGAGAACTACTACAGGGAGTAAATCTCATACATCAATACTACCAGTTGAGAGTAGAAACTTGGAAAAGATCTGTGGGCAAAAGATGAAGCATACTTAGTGTACCGGGCGGTACACCTCCACGCCGCTAATTCAAACTTTGCGCCAGTTGAAACTCCCCTACTGGAGGAAGTCTGAACCTTATCTAATGTGTTAATTTTCAAGTTTCTCAGAAGATGTCACTACTTGGAAATTTTGAAGTTTATGAACTGGGTCGTTTTCGATGTATTTTTGTTTTACCGGTAGTAAGAAGTGTGAACTTTCTCTTCTAGAGGACACTACTGAAGAACTACAATGGTGCACCCTAGTGCGAAGTGAAAGAACTGTTTTTTGGAGAAATTTTTATTTCAACAGTTTGTTCCTTGTTAAATTTATTTCTGTTATTGTTTAAGTTGGCTGTATAACCCTTTCTTTCCCCTTGTTTTGAATTTAGCCAATCCCGAATTTCTTTAATTAATTTATGACCAATCAGGTGTATCTTCCTCAACGGGGATATGCTGCTTTACCCTAGCCAATAAAGTTTTTGTGGGAGGGTGTTCTCATTCCTGAAACGCCTCGAACTTTCCGCGAGAGTATATAAACTGCTGATTTTCGGGTCTCCGGGCCACTTCAGTAACATCTTTTGGTGTGTAAAGTACATAGCAGGGGGCGGGAAGCGCCTCTTTCTTCGGGCAGCAGTTCAACAACAAGGTAATGGCCGTTTAATAACTTCTTTTCTTGCTAGCTCAGCAGTTTAACTCTCGGGGCAGGTCCGAAGCTTTTCCACCATGTAACCTTTCCCTAAAATGTAAAGACACTTAGTATCTATTCTATCTTTTAAACTACATATCGGGATAGAGAGTGCTTAACCCTCTCGAGCTCCCACTCATATTGCATTGAGGTGAACTAATTTTTCACTACTTTTCTTCCTTAACGTAATGTAAATTGTTTCTTTCTAAAGTCACCTCTTTAGTATGGGATTAGCCCTTACATTAACGGCCTAGTGCCAAATAGGTTTTAAACAAATGTATTAGGAGTGCAGATCGCCTCCTCTCAAGTTGGTATTTTAGAGGCCATGTAATTAACCTTTTCTCACTTAATAGGCCTCAGTAGGTTGGGTATTTTACCCCTGTGTTTATGTCCTTAGAGGACAGCTTGAAGGTGGAATTTGGTGTGGCCTTTGACAGGCTTAAATTTTGAGAGCGAGTTGCTCTTTCTTGAAAATTTTGTTTTCTGCGCGCCTCAAGGAGGCTTTACTGTGTAATTTGGAGCGAGTGCTCCTGGGCATGAATGGGGTTTTCTGCCCCTCTGTTGAAACTTGTGTTGGGGTAAAACTGGGCTAATTGCTCAAGAATTGTGAGTTCGGGGCTCGAAGCCCAAATCCTGTAAATACTGTGATTGTACCTTTTTTGTCTTGCTACTCTGTACCTGCCATGCTTGTTATTTCTTGATTTTGCAAAGAAAATATAACCTGGTTAAATTTTAAATTAACTTTAATTTCGTAGCCTGAGACCTGTTCACCCCCGCACCTTCTTTCATCTCTGCTGTTCCACAGATACCTCGGAACAAGTGGTAGCAGATCGCGGTTGAATGGGTCTCAATTTATCCCCTTTTGACTGCTAAACATTGCTTTGATCCGAACTCTAACAATTTTCTCAGTTGCTGGAATTTTTTGATTTTTCTTTTTCAAAATTCTTCTGTCATCATGCGCGGCCCTCGCGATGTTCTCCATCTTAACTATTTGCGCAAGGAGGAGTTGATCTATGAGTTAACTATTAGAAATGTGCAATCTGGAGGCACGGTTGCGGTAGACACAAACAAGCTTAGAGAGTCCCTTGATTTGCCCATTTCCATCCCCACTTTGGGAGAGAAAGAAATTGACGACTTTCTTTCCACGATCACTGACAATACTACTGAGCTAGCATCTATAGTTAGTTTTTTTTAAGAAAATGATCCTTCTCCTAATCAAATTAAGCGTGTGCAAGCCAGGCTATTTCATTTTTCAAATAGAGTTAACGATCTGTTGTCTCTGAAGTTGAATGACGTTCAGAGGAAGGAAGCTAGTATGGTTCTTGAAAATCTTTCTGAATTGTCCAGTAAAGTTATCCAATTGTTAACTGGGGAAGTTCCTCCCAAAACTGATCAACCTGTCACGGTGAATGTAGGTAGCGAGGAAGAGCCTCCTAAGGGAGACGTCAATAGGAAAACTGTTGCAGCTCAAACAACCTCTGCCCCATTGGACGAGTCTGAACGCCGAACCTCATTGAATAATGTACGTTCTGAATTAACGTCTTTGCCACTTAAACCTTTACCTACTATGTCACCTGGGTTCAGCAGCTTGCCTCATCCATTGGCAATGTTGCTCAGAGGTATCTCGAAATTTTCTGTTAACACTACCAGTGCAGTTATTTCTTTCTTAAGGTTTTTAGTTGAATTTCAGGATCATGCCCTTGTTTTTTCTCTTTCTCCATGTCAGATTTTGCAAATCATCTATCCCTATGCAATTGGTATTCTCTCAGACAAAATAGTAAGAGCCATTGCCGAGCAATCATGTATTGAAGACTTCCACGGCCACTTGCTAGCTAACTTCATCCCGGCTAGGGCAAGGTCCTCACTTATTCAGAAGTACTATTATCGTGTACAGCGCTTGGATGAAAACTTGGCAGACTTCATCCAAGATATTAAGTTCTATACTAGGGTGTTTGCTCTTCATTTTTCTGAGGATCAGATTGTACAAGCTATTGTGGAAGGTATCTCACCATCCTATAGGTCATATTTGTGTTGCGCGGCGTGCCCGCAAACTTTCTCTGAACTTGAAGCATTGGCCGTCTCAGCGGAAGGAGTTAGATACGCCGATTCCTTGCGTGTCGCGAAAGAACCCCCTCCTTCTTTTAGTAATCCTCGGCCTCCACCTCGCCGACCAGTCACACCCCGTAAATGCTATGCTTGCGGGTCGCCTGACCATCTTCGCAATAAGTGTCCATTGATCAAATTTAGTAGGGCAAATAATGGAGCTGGTTCATCACCAGGCTGTTTTAAATGTGGGGCTTTCTCACATATCGCCAAGAATTGCCCAAATTCGAATAGCACCCCCTCCTGCTCAACTTCTGGCGCAAATTCCACCACTGCCAATAATAAAAAGTGACTAGTGGCTTCGGCTGAGTCGACTAATCCATCTTCCCGAGGCTCAGCCCCTGGTAAACAGGTCGAAAATTCAGGGAAAATTCAGTCCTCAAATTCATCTTTTGAAAGCCCCAAGAATGTCTTAGGATTGCGGCGGATACCCCCGCACCCGTACCTTTTCTCAAAATTGAGGTAAATAATGAGCCTATAACAGCTCTATTAGATTCAGGCAGTGTTTGTTCCATTATTTCGGCTGAATGGTATTCGAAATTGAAATCTATTTGTAAACTTCCTGACTATTGTTCATCGCCTGTTCAATATGTTTCGGCTAATTCATCTCCATTGGAAATTCTAGGTTCTTTACATGTCAAAATTCGTATTTTTAAATTTACATGGAAAATCAAATTGTTTGTGGCCAAGCACTTGTCTTGCCCCATTATATTGGGAGCTGACTTCATTTCTCACACTGGTCTTGTGCTCGATCTTCAGAGTAGGTCGTGCACTTTCAAATTTGCGTCTAATTGTAAAATCCCATTATTGAAGTGTAATTCTGTATCATGTTCCTCTATTTCGCCTACCCAGGATGAGATGTTGTTAAACCTTAGACATCTACCTGAGGAGCAGGCTGATAGTATTCGTAAATTATGTCAGTCGTTTCCAGAGGTGTTCTCTGATACTCTTGGTGTTACTGACCTTATTGAATACAAAATTGAGGTCACGGATTCGATTCCGGCCCGTTTTCCACCATATAGGCTGTCTCCACCTAAAATGAAGGCGCTGAAAGAAATTATTGATCAAATGTTGAAGGATGGTATTATTAGGCCCTCCAAGTCGGCGTATTCTTCGCCTATTTTTCTAGTCCCGAAACCCCAAGGTGGCTTCAGGCCTGTCATTGATTATAGGGCTCTCAATCGGAAGGTGGTGTTACAATCTGTGCCCCTTCCTGACCTTCATTCTTGCTTTTCGTGGTTTCGTAAAGCTAAATTCTTCACCATCTTGGACCTGAATCAGGCCTACAACCAAATTCCCCTAGCCGAAGAGTCTAAACATCTTACAGCGTTTGCCACGGATTGGAATTTGTATGAATACAACCGCGTACCTTTCGTGCTCCCCACGGGAGCAGCTGTACTCACTAGACTGCTAGATAGGGTCTTCTCCGACATCAAATTCGAGTATTTGTATCACTACCTGGATGATGTCGTCGTATTTTCGGAGACCTTTGAAGAACATCTAAATCATCTGCGAGAAGTGCTCAATCGCCTTCGCAAGGCTGGGTTAACTGTCAAGTTGTCCAAGGTTGCCTTTGCTAAGCCCTCTATGTCATTCCTAGGGCATATTGTGTCACCTGATGGTGTTGCCGTCGACCATTCTAGAACACAGGCCATCCGTGAATTTAAACCTCCCAAGGACATCAAAGGTATCGCCAGGTTCATTGGCATGGTGAATTTCTTCAGGAAGTTTATTCTTAACTTCGCTAATAGAGCGGCGCCCTTAAACCTTCTTCGTAGGAAAGGCATCAAATTTGAGTGGGGTCCTTCTCAACAAGCCGCTTTTGTTGATCTTAAATTAGCTCTCTGTAATGCCCCTGTCCTTGCTATGCCGGATTTCTCGAAGAAATTCATCGTCCAAACCGACGCGTCGTCGTCAGCAGTAGCTGCAGTCCTTCTTCAAGAGACTGAACTAGGGAGGCGACCCATCGCCTATGCATCTAGGACTCTGTCGGCTCAAGAAGCCAAGTATTCCATCTATGAGCTCGAAGGTTTGGCAGTCTTATTTGCCTTAGAAAAGTTCCGTCTCTATCTGGAACATGTCAAATTCGACCTAGAGACAGATAATCAAGCCTTAAGCTGGGTCTTAGGTAGGCCGCGTCGTACTGGTCGTATAGCCCGTTGGGCCATCCGTATTTCTGCCTTCCAATTCGATGTCAGGCATATCAGAGGTACCGAAAATGTTGTTGCTGATGGACTCAGCCGTATGTTTTCCAACGACGTCGAGACCCATGAACCGGTCGACAGTTCATCACCTCCCGAGTCCATACTATCTGATGTTAATGCCATCTTAACTGATGCTCCCATGCTCTTTAGGGATATCGAGAAATACCAACGTGAAGATCCGACGCTGGCTCCGATAATGGAAACCCTTTCTTCTGGGGAACATGTCGTCCCTTATGTACTGAGGAATGGTGTTTTATGTTGCCCTTCGAGGCATGATAAGATGATGAAGGTTGTCGTTCCAGCTGTTCTTGTACCTATGATCTTTAAGTACTATCATGAGACCCCATTAGGGGGGCATCTTGGAATCTTTAAAACTCGTGAAAAGATTCGTGAAAGGTTCATCTGGAAAGGTATGGACGGTGAAATCCGTGAACTAGTAAAAGCTTGCAAATCCTGCTTGCTTAGTAAACCCACCATGTCCACCAAGGTAGGCCTGTTGTCTTCTCATCAGGCTTTGCGCCCCATGGAACGCCTGTATATTGATTATGTAGGACCCTTCCCCCAGTCGAAGGGAAATGCCAACAAGTTCATCTTTGTATGTGTAGATGGTTTTACAAGATTTTCCTGGTTATTTCCGACTAAGCTGGCTACCGCTCAGTCCACCATTACTTGTCTAAATTCTATCCTTGCTTCTTTTGGTCCGTGTCAATATATTGTATCTGATAATGCTAAGGCTTTTACATCTAATCTATTTCGTAAATTCTGCTTTGACCTGTCCATCTCTCATGTGACTACTTCTGCTTATTACCCTCAACCATCTCTGGCTGAACGGGTTAATCGTAATCTCAGGTCCGCGCTTATTGCCTATCATCATGAAGATCATTCTAGGTGGGACACGTCCCTGCATTGGTTAGCTTTTGCTTTGAACTCGGCGGTTCATGAATCTCATAAGTTTACGCCAGCTTCGCTGATGTTCAAGTTTGTTCCCAACACGCCGCTCTCTAACCTCTGGTCTCTGAGTGACATTCTACATGAGACAATAGATCCCGATAACATTAAAGATCTTTGGAAGAAGGCTAAAGCCAATCTTAAAGTGTCTCATGAAAAGGTTAGGGAACGATATGATCGTGGACGGAGACCCACCCATTTGAAGGTAGGTGACCAGGTGATGGTCAAGAATTTTGTTCCCGCGGGCAAGCTTGCCCCCAGATTTCATGGGCCGTGTATCATTCTCGATTTCCTTACTCCTGTTACCTTATTGTTAAGTAATCCAGCCACCGAGAGGATATTTAGGGTTCACCTGTCACAGGTGAAACCGGTATAATTTCTGTGTTAACTTGCTTCATATAATTTTGAAAGAAATAGGAAGGTTATATTTTTTTTGAGGGGTTTCACTTTTAAGGCCTTCTGCTCTTGGAATCTGTTTCCTTTGTGTGTAATTATTTATTGTAAACCTTCCCCGCACAGTTAAACTGCTATCCTGTCCTTGCCACGGCCATTACCACGCTCCCGTCTCCTGCTATCATAACACTCAGTGGCTTATACATGCCATGAATATCTTCACGCCGCTGGCCCCTCAACCTCTCCACAAGCCTGTGCCCTCAAAAAAGATGATGGTCCAACAAAATTCTGCCGCCGAGCTTTAATGTTTCAGTGCCCCCGCAGCAGCGCGGCGCCGTACCGCTCCTGAGGCAGGGTACGGGCCCGCCCTTCCCCAGTGAGGCCAACCTGTGTACGGCGAGCCGGAGTCCTCCTCCCGGCCAAGGCTGATGTGCGGCGCACAACCTGTAACTGGCCCGCGACCTGCATGTTCGCCGCGGGCGCGGCGTGCTTCAACTCCACTACTCCTCTCATAGTGCGGGTGAGCGGTATCTCAGGGTACTTGAGGGGTCCGAGCGGCCTCCTCTGGACTCAAGCAGCGGCGGCTGGCCTGGCCGTCAAAGTCATCGGCAACTGATATATTTAGTCAGTTACATGGACGTTTCACATCAACAATTATTACCCTTCTGTATTTTAATGCAATATTTGGTGGACTTCGAAAATTTTCTTCTCTTTCAAGAATTTAAAGTTTTCCTTCTGAATTCAACTTCTATAAACATAAAGACATTACTTCAACAGTTACTACAAGAAATTTGAAACTGGATCTAATTATTCTAAGAAAATTTGTTGGTAAATACTTCTGCAAATTAACTTCCATATCAACATCATAACTTGGACCTTGTTTTCAAACAAATTTCATGTGTCACCCCTGGAGGGACTTTTGGGGGGTGAGGTCTGTACCGGGCGGTACACCTCCACGCCGCTAATTCAAACTTTGCGCCAGTTGAAACTCCCCTACTGGAGGAAGTCTGAACCTTATCTAATGTGTTAATTTTCAAGTTTCTCAGAAGATGTCACTACTTGGAAATTTTGAAGTTTATGAACTGGGTCGTTTTCGATGTATTTTTGTTTTACCGGTAGTAAGAAGTGTGAACTTTCTCTTCTAGAGGACACTACTGAAGAACTACAATGGTGCACCCTAGTGCGAAGTGAAAGAACTGTTTTTTGGAGAAATTTTTATTTCAACAGTTTGTTCCTTGTTAAATTTATTTCTGTTATTGTTTAAGTTGGCTGTATAACCCTTTCTTTCCCCTTGTTTTGAATTTAGCCAATCCCGAATTTCTTTAATTAATTTATGACCAATCAGGTGTATCTTCCTCAACGGGGATATGCTGCTTTACCCTAGCCAATAAAGTTTTTGTGGGAGGGTGTTCTCATTCCTGAAACGCCTCGAACTTTCCGCGAGAGTATATAAACTGCTGATTTTCGGGTCTCCGGGCCACTTCAGTAACATCTTTTGGTGTGTAAAGTACATAGCAGGGGGCGGGAAGCGCCTCTTTCTTCGGGCAGCAGTTCAACAACAAGGTAATGGCCGTTTAATAACTTCTTTTCTTGCTAGCTCAGCAGTTTAACTCTCGGGGCAGGTCCGAAGCTTTTCCACCATGTAACCTTTCCCTAAAATGTAAAGACACTTAGTATCTATTCTATCTTTTAAACTACATATCGGGATAGAGAGTGCTTAACCCTCTCGAGCTCCCACTCATATTGCATTGAGGTGAACTAATTTTTCACTACTTTTCTTCCTTAACGTAATGTAAATTGTTTCTTTCTAAAGCCACCTCTTTAGTATGGGATTAGCCCTTGCATTAACGGCCTAGTGCCAAATAGGTTTTAAACAAATGTATTAGGAGTGCAGATCGCCTCCTCTCAAGTTGGTATTTTAGAGGCCATGTAATTAACCTTTTCTCACTTAATAGGCCTCAGTAGGTTGGGTATTTTACCCCTGTGTTTATGTCCTTAGAGGACAGCTTGAAGGTGGAATTTGGTGTGGCCTTTGACAGGCTTAAATTTTGAGAGCGAGTTGCTCTTTCTTGAAAATTTTGTTTTCTGCGCGCCTCAAGGAGGCTTTATTGTGTAATTTGGAGCGAGTGCTCGTGGGCATGAATGGGGTTTTCTGCCCCTCTGTTGAAACTTGTGTTGGGGTAAAACTGGGCTAATTGCTCAAGAATTGTGAGTTCGGGGCTCGAAGCCCAAATCCTGTAAATACTGTGATTGTACCTTTTTTGTCTTGCTACTCTGTACCTGCCATGCTTGTTATTTCTTGATTTTGCAAAGAAAATATAACCTGGTTAAATTTTAAATTAACTTTAATTTCGTAGCCTGAGACCTGTTCACCCCCGCACTTTCTTTCATCTCTGCTGTTCCACAGATACCTCGGAACACTTAGCACATTTAATGCTGAGAAAATAATCAGAAAATTTTATCCTAGAACAAAATTTTGTCAAGGTAAGAGGTGGATGTGACCGTATGCTTCTTGTCAAGTGGTTGAATGTAGGGTAGTGTGACAAGAGTCTGGTTCTTTGTCGGCATTGCACGTGCTTGTCCCTGAGCAAGGCAACGAGTGGTTTCAAACATGAAAGGGAGAGCACTAGCTAGATCAGATAATAAAAATAGAAATAAATGAGGAAGAGAGAAGAAAATAGCTGGAATATGTTCACGTACAGTTGTTCTTGATTAAAAGAAAAGAAAATATTATTAATAACATCGACGGCATGATATGTGTACTTACGAATGTGTATAAAAGTGAAATTAGACTGAACAGTGATAATGATATCACGTCTTGGTTAATAAATTTCATGATGTTCCATATTGATATCTATAGTATGTCATAGAAAGAAAGAGATCAACCTTATCAATACTAAATTTATTAATGTTTTTTAAAACAGGACCGGTTTCGACTTATCACAAGTCATCCTCAGCTGTCATTTACATACACATTAGAATACACGTTTTAACAATTGTATCTTACAAATAAACATGTCATGTTTGATAGACATTAGGTAGTATGTTTAGAAGTGAAATTCTGCTTCTTACGTCTAAGTTTAGAGGATCAAGAATATTAAAAAGATATCTATCTTTAACACATTAAAGGAATTACAACACATGATAAAATTTGTTGTTTACACCTGACCTTGAATATAACATTAACGTTCAAGTTTTACTAGTAATAGTTCTTTAAAAAGACTTTCATATTGCGTTGTTTTTAGTCGACTAAATATGCTTAAATGTAGCTGCATGTGCTTATACAGTATACTTTTTATTAGGCTTAGACTTTGTCAAAATGAGTAATGTGAATCCGAAGTTGAAATTACAATAACAAAGTGAAATGCGTTTGAAATAACAGTAAGCTAGGTAATTGAAACCTGTGTTGAATGACTCCTTCAATTATATGCTATTTAAAATACATTTCATGCAAAGAAGACATTAGCACACTTCAATATATAAAAGTTGAAAGGTATAAGATAATCATATAAGTTTTGTGAAATTCATATGAAGTATTGTTCTTTCTTCATGCGTACTGGTATGTGTCAAGTTCAAATGGGGTAGTATACTTTATATAAAATTTGTCAAAATAAATAATGTGAATCTGAATTTGAGATTGCGTTGAGAAATGAAATGCCAGGTGATTAAAACCTGTATTGAATGACCTCTTCAAATATATACTGTGTAAAATACATTATATGCTACATAAGACAATGGTACATTTCAATATGCAAGTTAAAAGGTAAGAGGCAGTCCTGCAAATTTGTAAATATTCATATGAAGTACTGTTCTTCACGTGTACATGCCAAGTTCAAATGGGGCACTATTGGCCACTGTAAGATATTTGCTAAAGTCCAATCACTATAAACTTATATTGTCTTGTTAAATATACAGATTGAAGATGAATGTGCTGCTGGGGTTATGAAAGCTGTTGTTGTAGGTGGTTCTTTTTCGGTCTATGATACTTGCTAACTATCTGTAAAAAGTAAATGAAATCAATTAGAAGCGTATTAGAATGTTAAAGTGTTAAACTTGTGTGTGTGTATATTGTAGAGATTACTTACTGTCGTGAGATGATTGGGAAGTGTATCGCTTGGCAGCTTGGCGTGTACTATATCGTGAACTTGTGGTATTAGTGTCTGTTGTCGTGAGGGGAATGGAGGGGTGGGGAAGGGGAGTTGCTAACTGTGTAGAGGTGGAGTTAGTCGTGTCTTTCTCCTGCGCTGTGGATTGCGCGTGGTGTTGTTTATTGACTGTTCTCAGATAATAGTTTTTTATAAAAGGGATGATTTTATTAAATAAAATATTGGTTTTATCTGTTATTTCATTAATGTTATAATTAGGGTTGGCATATTGGTCTACTGTTATATATAGTTCTTCAGTAATATCTGAACTATCTCGATTTGACTATTATTAGACAAGACAATCATTTATCTTTCAAACTTTATCGCAAGCCCACCCATACAATAAATACAATAGCAACAGATTCCATTCATCCTAACTCCCATAAAAAAGCAGCATATTACAGTATGGTTTATAGAGCCTTTAACGTACCGCTTTCAAAAACAGATTTTAATGAAGAGATACATTTAATCCAAGAAATAGCAAGAAAAAATGGATACAAGAAAGATACAGTCAATTCAATCATTCATAAGTTCAAATCAAAACCCAAAACTAAATTATAAAAAATGGACAAACCTAAGAAAAAACTACGCAACCTTTACATTTAATAACACGCACATATACTCGTTAACCAACATTTTCAGAAAACATAACCTTGAAATAGCCTACAGGACTACACATAACAGCAACATCATCATACATAACACAAAAACTATCAACAATAACAACAAATACCTTCGTTCTGGAGTTTACCGTATCCACTGCAATAACTGCCTAACAAGCTACATAGGACGTACAGGCAGAAACTTTACTATCAGATACAATGAACACGTCAATGCCATAAAACACAACCATTTTTCGGCAATAGGACAACACATGGTTGATTACAAACATAACTTTACTAATATAGATAATGATATGATAATATTAAGCACAAACCCCAAAGGACCCTTACTCAATATTACTGAAGAACTATATATAACAGTAGACCAATATGCCAACCCTAATTATAACATTAATGAAATAACAGATAAAACCAATATTTTATTTAATAAAATCATCCCTTTTATAAAAAACCATTATCTGAGAACAGTCAATAAACAACACCACGCGCAATCCACAGCGCAGGAGAAAGACACGACTAACTCCATCTCTACACAGTTAGCAACTCCCCTTCCCCACCCCTCCATTCCCCTCACGACAACAGACACTAATACCACAAGTTCACGATATAGTACACGCCAAGCTGCCAAGGGATACACTTCCCAACCATCTCACGACAGTAAGTAATCTCTACAATATACACACACACAAGTTTAACACTTTAACATTCTAATACGCTTCTAATTGATTTCATTTACTTTTTACAGATAGTTAGCAAGTATCATAGACCGAAAAAGAACCACCTACAACAATAGCTTTCATAACCCCAGCAGCACATTCATCTTCAATCTGTATATTTAACAAGACAATATAAGTTTATAGTGATTGGACTTTAGCAAATATCTTACAGTGGCCAATAGTGCCCCATTTGAACTTGGCATGTACACGTGAAGAACAGTACTTCATATGAATATTTACAAATTTGCAGGACTGCCTCTACCTTTTAACTTGCATATTGAAATGTACCATTGTCTTATGTAGCATATAATGTATTTTACACAGTATATATTTGAAGAGGTCATTCAATACAGGTTTTAATCACCTGGCATTTCATTTCTCAACGCAATCTCAAATTCAGATTCACATTATTTATTTTGACAAATTTTATATAAAGTATACTACCCCATTTGAACTTGACACATACCAGTACGCATGAAGAAAGAACAATACTTCATATGAATTTCACAAAACTTATATGACTATCTTATACCTTTCAACTTTTATATATTGAAGTGTGCTAATGTCTTCTTTGCATGAAATGTATTTTAAATAGCATATAATTGAAGGAGTCATTCAACACAGGTTTCAATTACCTAGCTTACTGTTATTTCAAACGCATTTCACTTTGTTATTGTAATTTCAACTTCGGATTCACATTACTCATTTTGGCAAAGTCTAAGCCTAATAAAAAGTATACTGTGTAAGCACATGCAGCTACATTTAAGCATATTTAGTCGACTAAAAACAACGCAATATGAAAGTCTTTTTAAAGAACTATTACTAGTAAAACTTGAACGTTAATGCTATATTCAAGGTCAGGTGTAAACAACAAATTTTATCATGTGTTGTAATTTTTTTTTTTTTTTTGCTAGTTGCTTTACGTCGCACCGACACAGATAGGTCTTATGGCGACGATGGGACAGGAAAGGGCTAGGAGTGGGAAGGAAGCGGCCGTGGCCTTAATTAAGGTACAGCCCCAGCATTTGCCTGGTGTGAAAATGGGAAACAAAGGAAAACCATTTTCAGGGCTGCCGACAGTGGGGTTCGAACCTACTACCTCCCGAATACTGGACACTGGCCGCACTTAAGCGACTGCAGCTATCGAGCTCGGTGTTGTAATTCTTTTAGTGTGTTAAAGATAGATATCTTTTTAATATTCTTAATCCTCTAAACTTAGACGTAAGAAGCAGAATTTCACTTCTAAACATACTACCTAATGTCTATCAAACATGACATGTTTATTTGTAAGATACAACTGTTAAAACATGTATTCTAATGTGTATGTAAATGACAGCTGAGGATGACTTGTGATAAGTCGAAACCGGTCCTGTTTTAAAAAACATTAATAAATTTAGTATTGATAAGGTGGATCTCTTTCTTTCTATAACAATGATATCACGTGTCAACTACAATAATTAGTAATTGAATTTATATTTAATTTTGAAAGGTGTACTGGTAGAAAGTAATATGAATTTAATTAAAGGAGCTGACAAGAATTCAGTATTTGAACTGACTCATATTTCCTACAATCAGTGGGGCATGGCATTACGCGCTCTCATTCTCACTTCATTGCATTTATTCTTCGGCTACGCCTGGTACATTGGTCTACGAGAACGTCAGTTGAGTCCAGTCATCACCAGGGATAGTGAGGACGCACATCCAGCGTTAAACCTATACTTCAGTATCCAGTAATCGGGAGATAGTGGGTTCGAGCCCCACTGTCGGCAGTCCTAAAGATGGTTTTCCGTGGTTTCCCATTTTCACACCAGGCAAATGCCGGGACTGTACCTTAATTAAGGCCACAGCCGCTTCCTTCCACTTGCTAGGCCTTTCCTCTCCCATCGTCGCCACAAGACATATCTGTGTCGGTGCGATGTTCAAAAAAAAAAAAAAACACCAACCCTATACTTGGGGAGTTTGAAAGGCCTATCCTGCCTATGTTAAGTAAGACAAGATTATGTTCCTTTATTTTTGGAACCAATGAAGATACGACTGAATTTTTTACAGCTGACATTTCTATATTATTTATGTTGACTGAAGCAGAATTAAAATACAGGAACCAAAAGAACAATATATATTAATTGTTTTTAAAGGTGCCATTTTTTACACAAAATATTTGTAGATGGACACCCCTTACTTCATGTCTATGGAAACCTGTGCTATTATTCTGCTTCAGTAAGGACAGTAAGATATAATAAAGCATCTCCCAAAGTGTCATGTATGTATCACAAGTAGTTTTTCAGATACAGGTACATTAATTGTAAAAAAAATCATTTTGAGAAAATCAGGTTTAAAACTTGAAATTATAAGAACTCGCTCAGATGTTCAAATTAAGGCTCAAAAGCACCCCGCAGCATAGTCAGTATCCTCTTCCTGGTACCCTCCTCTCTAAAATCTTTTTCCTTCACGATGACCTTGCTGCTTTGATGTTGAACTCTGCTGCACACTGTGCCTTGGCAATTCTTAATTTGTCTAACTGTTGCAGACCCTTCATAGTATGACGGCCAGGGTTGATGTTGAGATGCAATAACACCCTTACTCTTCCGAAGTTCCCATTAAATGTTAATACATCATCACTGACTCCCCATTTCCAAGTTCTTAAACCCACAAATTAATGCATTTTTGGGCACTTGAGTCCAGAAAATATTGTTGAAAGACTCGTTGGGATTCTGAGTGTGAAGGTCTGGATGAGCTAGGTCTCTGTAGATTGGCTTGATAGCTTCCATAACTGCTTCATTTATATCATTATTGTGCTCAAAATACTCTCCTGAAACTTCAGCCTTCCGGATCCCAGTTCTTTAAAATGTTTACCTAATTTAGATTCACTTGCACTGGTAGGGGGCGTGTCTGTCTTCTTCTTTGGTGTCACATTTTGACAATCTGTTTCTAAACTGTTGGAGGATTCTACCTCATGTGAACCACATGGTCTTGTGATTTTAGAATGCTGGTTGCCATAAAACTTATATTTCCCAAATAGATTAACATTTCTAGGCATATTTATACTTTGTTTACCAAAATAAATGCAATCAAACTACACGGAAGCACTTCCAGACACTAATTAACATGAAATTCAACATTATTTACAAAAAACAAGCATAGCGGCAGACATATCTGAAACAGAAGAGTAACGAAAATTGAGCGCCGAGTATTCTCGGCGAAAACCACAGCTTTCTACGTGCAGTAGTTTCAGAGGTATTTGTAAATAAAGAGATGCATGTCCAAAATTACCAGCCTGACGGATATGCTAGCAATGTTATAAAATTAAAAATAAAATACTTCTGGCAGTCACACAGAGATAAATTACATACCATTTTATTCATAAAACACTAAATAATATTTTTGGACTTATTTTGAAAAATGTCAAAAAATTCACATTTTTGCCTTTCAAACTCCCCTTAATTTGTGCCAATCTATACAACTACAATTAGTGTATTCAACCAACAGAAGTCGAATGGAGACAGATTAAATAATTAAAGTATGTGTTTTTCAGTAATAATTTGCAGGATTGTGCCTAGGACTTTCTCTAATTTATTCTGTACAAGTTTCAGCAAACTCATCGGGAAGTGTAGAGTTGAAGAGGACCTCAACAGCATACATCGCAAGAAGATGGGAGTTCGTACCGGATTCTACACATATTTCATCATGAACTACTAAATCTACGGACTGTCGCCAACGGAGGAGAAAGGCAAGGATTTCAACCCTAGAGTGTTCGATTGAAGACGTCAGGAGCTCAACATGAAGACGACAGTATAAGTTAAGTCGACAACGTCTTTATTTATATTTGTTCTTTGTAGCAATTTATTTCTTTTCCTATTCTTTTGGTGTGGACTTGCAGTCTAGTAGTTGATTTATTTAACTCCGCCATTGTCCGGTCCCAAGTCCGGAATGAGAAAGGAGGAGGGTTTGCTGGTCTGGCACCCAGCTGTAAAATTGCCAACGCCGAGTGTTGGGCGGCGGGAAATAACCTGACTCCCTAAGGGGGCCAACGGCTTCGGGCGAATGAGCCCCTTTGGGTGGGGTGATGGTCCCCACAGTGGAGGAAATGCCACTGGAATCCATTATGCAGCGTCTGTTCTCCAGGTTAGGGGCGGCTGCACAAGGCGTCTGTACTCCAGAGGAGCGGCCTCATTATCACCTCACTGGATCACATCCAGAGTTGTAATTCGGGACCTAGTCCCACACAGGTGACACCTTGACAGTCAACCATGGAAGGTCTTTTAAGGAATACTCCACCGGCTGAACCAAGAGTTCAGAGAAGGCAGCATTCGGATACGGTGGGCTGCCACCTGAAAGATACCGTGAAGTCGGAGGCACGGAAATACCCCAGTACTACATACACGAATGAGACAAAATCAAGAATCAAACCAAAGCAGATAACATACTTCTCTACACACAACATAAACTCACTCATGCAAACCGGTAAACTAAAAGTGATCACCGACATAATGGACCAACACAAAATTCTTATCATGGGATTACAGGAAATTAGAAACACTGACCAGGATGCCTTGGAATCTCAAGGGTACAGACTTTATAAAGGTATACCCGGGAAGAGAGTGATGAAGAATGTCCCACAATTTGGAACAGGATTTTTGGTCAGCCTTAAAATAATAAACTCAGTTCAAGAATTCAGATCACAGTCTCCACGACTCTCAACGCTCACCTTAAAGGCATCTAATAAAATCTATACTATAATAAATGCCCATGCTCCCACTAATGATAAAAACAACTCCTCAAAAGACCAGGAGGAAACAGGAGAATTTTGGGACCTATTGGACCAGACCATAGATAACATCCCCAAACACCATATAAAATTATTAATAGGCGACTTCAACGCTCAACTAGGCAGAGAAAGAAAATACCGTGACATCATCGGAAAATGGCCAGCACACAAGAAAACAAATAAAAATGGAGAGAGACTAGTTGACCTGTGTAGAAACCATAATTTAATCTCAAAATCTACATGTTTTAAGAGGAAACCTCAAAAACTCAAAACATGGAAACACCCTGACTACACTAAAGGAGAATGGCAACTGGACCACGTCTGCATGGACAAATACCACCACAAAGAGATCTATAACGTCAAAGTCCTCCGAGGAATAGACACAGGTTCAGATCACTACGTAGTTAAAATTAAACTCAAACTCACTCCCCAGAGGAGACAACAAAAGCAAGCCCTTAAAACTAAAAGAAAAATAGATCCTACCCAGCTAATCAACAACAAAAATTACCAGAAAGCAACTGAAAAAATAAAAATCACAGACAAACTTGAAGACTTAGTACACAACCTTAAACAAATTGCAGAAGACCTAGCTCCAATTAAACCACGTAAAAAACACCAATGGTGGAACAGTGAATGTGATGAAACAGTGGAGAAAAGACATCAGGCATGGCTATTACATCAGTCCCAGAAGACAGAAATATCCTATCAAAAGCTAGTAAAACAGAGAAAAGAAACTACCCAAGTCTTAAGAAGAATAAAAAGACAACATCATAAGGACACCCTGCAGTTAATTGAAGAACAGTTCAGTAAAACTAAATCAAGGGACTACTACAAAACCTTCAGAAAGCAGCTCCAAAAATATGAACCCCCGACCCTACTGATGAAGGATGAAGATGGTAAGCTGGCCCATAACAATAAAGACAATGCAGAAATTCTGGCTAAACATTTCAACAAGCTTTTAAATTGTGAGGAACCTACAGAACTCCTTCATTTGGACACCAACACCCCGATAAAAACATCACCAGAAAACATCAATCCCCCCACAATAAAGGAGGTCTACCAAGCTCTGAATAAATTAAAAAACTACAAAGCGCCAGGAGAAGATCAGACCTTTGCGGAAATCTGGAAATATGCAGGAACCTCAGCAAAAGTTGCCCTCCATCAACAACTTGTCTCTATCTGGATTAAAGAAGAACTACCAGAACACTGGACAACAGCCCTCATTCATCCTCTGCACAAAAAAGGGGACAAAACCGACCCTAATAACTACAGGGGAATCTCTCTCCTAGACATAACATACAAAATATTTTCAATAATCATCCTTAATAGGATAAGTTTACAACTTGAGAAAGAACTAGGAGAATATCAAGGAGGTTTCAGACCCTGGAGGAGCTGTCCTGATCAGATCATGAGTCTTAAGTTGATAATGGACTATAACAGGAGAAGAAACAGAGATATGGTGATAACATTTGTAGATTTCAAGAAAGCTTATGATTGCATCCATAGAGAATCTCTGTTTAAAATTTTAAGACACCTTGGACTACACCCCAAATTAATAAACATGATAAAATTGACTCTCACCAATACCAAGTCAAAAGTGAAGTTTAGGGGTGAAACATCAGAGACATTTGAAATTAAAACTGGACTACGGCAGGGAGATGGGCTCTCACCACTATTATTTAACTGTGCTCTAGAAATGGTAATGAGGGAATGGTTTAGAAAATGTCCCCCCAAAATAAAGATTGGCCGAAAAATCAAAACAAATTGCCTGGGTTTTGCTGACGATTTAGCATTACTAGCAGTGGACATAAAAGAAGCAAAAACCCAGATATCAGAACTTCAAAACATTGCAAATAAAATTGGCCTCAAAATATCATTTGAAAAAACAGAAATTATGCCCCAAAAACCAACACAGCTAAAAGAAGTCACCATAAATGGTAATAAAATCAAAATAGTAACTCAGTTTAAATATCTTGGAGAAGTAATAACACATAACTTAAATGAAAAAATCTCAATCCAAGTAAGAACAAATAGATTAGCTAAAGCACAAAAATTAACATGGGATATCTACAAAAAGAAATGTCTATCAATAAATACAAAAATAAAACACTACAACACAGTTATAAAACCGGAAGCTACATATGCAGCAGAAACACTCTTTTACCTGAATAAACAATCAAAGACTGACAGACTTCAGAAAATTGAAAGGAGGATTGGAAGAACCTGTATCAACAAAAAATATCAGAAAGATGGACAGTGGCGGTTAATACCTAACAAAGTCGTGTACAAAGAGCTAGAACCCATTACAGATACTATGCGTAAGAGGAGACTGGGATTCTTTGGACATATCATGAGGATGCAGGACTCGAGACTTCTGAAACAACTAGTACAACACAATCTCGTCTCAAAAAATACCACAACAGGATGTAAATGGATCAGAGAAGTAAGAGAGGATCTGAAGGAAATAGGCCTTACAACAGAAGACACCAAAAATAAGATAAAATTGAATACAAAACTCAAGAATACAAACCTCCGCTTTACCCTTACACAAAACAAACCAACAACACGCACATTTTCAACTGAGGAAAGGGCACGAAGATCGGAGCGTCTGAAGAAGTACTGGGAGGACCGCAAAGCCCGAACAATCCCTTCAAAGAGACCTGAACGACGGACTGACTAAAGTGATCCTATGCGGTCATAAAAGAAGAAGAAGAAGAAGTTGATTTATTTCTCATGTTATTTCATTAATTGTTCCCTAATGTTCGGGTTAGGACATGAAGTTTAGTTCGTGTACTTGGTTCATATTCCTAACCACGTGTTACGGAGTTCTGAAATGATAGATCAGCGGAAGTTATCCATGTGTAATCGTAACCATCCTTTCTTATTCAACGAATTTTATTGCATTAGTGAGTTAATCTGTGTCGTAGAAATTTATTGAGATAATATTTTCCCTATATTTTTCGATAACTCCGTGATATTTGGACTTACATTTCTACCTCGTGGTAATTATAGTATGTCATCAGGATGTTAATTCCGGAATGAGATCATGGATTTATTAAGAGTACATGAGTAGAGACATTTAATTCTGAATGGTATATGTAATCATCGAGACGAAGTTAATGGAAGTAAGACTTGTTTCTTGGACGATAACATGTTCTTATGCAATTTTCTGACTGTACGTTTTGTGATATACAGTTGTGGAGAATATTAGTCGTCGTTATAAGGTTGTAATTGTACTATGAATTTATGGTGAATTAGTACATGTGATACGAGTCGTCTGAAAGTGAATTGTGACGTGTTTGTGCGACGATATTTTTAATACATTATATTGATCGTGGAAGGAAATAGATAATGGTTCTTTGAGAATATATAAATTGTAGTCACTTTGCCCAAAGACTTCTGATGATGTTAATAATAAGTATATGTTGATAGGTGTACTCCAGAATTCTGTCTTAATATTTAGGAATAAGCTTATCCTGTTGTAACTTATGGAAATCATTAATTCAAAGCCTCATATGTTTGTGTGAATCATACTGGAAAAGCATTAAATTTGGAACTAGATTCTCAAATAAATATCCAAATCAGACTGTAGTTCAATACGAGGCAAGCTCACTTTTATCGCTCGAATTCGTACCCATGTGGAGACTTCACATTTAATGATACCTCAGAATGAATCTAATGGAGAGTGATAATGTTAATTTGTACGTAGACGTCATGTAAATATTTCTTCTTTAGAAAGTTTCCTGTAAATTATTGGTAGAATTACTCAGATTTTCTAGTTATAAGTTATGTCTTGTATATTTCAGATGGACGTGTTGTGTTAACAGAGGGAATTATCTGTGACATTTTAGTTACATTTAATTTACAATTTGACAGCATTCCAACGTCGATAAATTATTTTGACTTAATGGTTTTTGAGGATTAATAATTTTGATTCCTTATAAATGACCACTTGATGATAACATTAGATCTTAGTTCTCACAAGGAGATAAGTGAGAATAACTTTGAGCAGATATACTCGACGTCTCAAATTAATTTTTACTTCATTTCAAAATCACTTTCAAGATACATTTAATGATAATGAATATTTAAAGAACGTAACTTCACTAACATTTCGATATGAGAAGAAGTAGACTTTTTAAATTTTGAATATCATATATTTTATACACTCCATTAAAATTTAATGTGTTTTTCAGATTCAATCAATCAATCAATCAATCAATCAATCAATCAATCAATCAATCAATCAATCAATCAATCAATCAATACTGATCTGCATTTAGGGCAGTCGCCCAGGTGGCAGAGTCCCTATCTGTTGCTTTCCTAGCCTTTTCCTAAATGATTTCAAAGAAATTGGAAATTTATTGAACATCTCCCTTGGTAAGTTATTCCAATCCCTAACTCCCCTTCCTATAAATGAAAATTTGCCCCAGTTTGTCCTCTTGAATTCCAACTTTATCTTCATATTGTGATCTTTCCTACTTTTATAAACACCATTCAAACTTATTCGTCTACTAATATCATTCCATGCCAACTCTCCGCTGACAGCTCGGAACATACCACTTAATTGAAATAATAACATTAAGTTATTTATTAGACCACCTAATCAATACAAAATCGTCTAGGATGATTTACATAGATTTGTTAGCTAATAGTGGTACATGTTTCGCCTTCCCTGAAGGCATCATCAGCCGTAGTCTTAACCTTAAATTAAAAATAAGCGTTTAAATAACATGTAGTAATGAAATGAATTTTAAAAACTTGAAGAGATTTGAAGGAAAATAACATTAAAAATAACAATGATGGTTTGAAAATACAATGTGATGAGATATAATAGTGGAAGTATTGACAAAATTAACTTAAAAGGCTGCTAAAATAAGTACAATGGATAAAACAACAGATTGTTATACAACAAGTAGTAAGATTGCATAAAAGTAAAGTTGATAGTCTGGCGGTTATAATTAGACGATGGCGAAAAATCGTATATAATCAAAGTAAAGAAGAGAGGATAAAAGTCAAAGTTAGTCGAGAGATCCGGAGTTAATCATGATCTTGAAGATACAAGACGAAAGTCAGATGCATATGGTGAAGTTGTAGAACACGTTGAGGTTATGAAGTTGGTGAATAGAAGTTGAAGAACAGTTTCAAATAGGATCACTATGGACCAATTCAAAATTTGAAGTGATGTTCAAATGTTGTAAATTGTGAGTTTGTAGATATTCTAGTTGAAAAAGCATATAAAAGTGGAATCTGTAAAAGGAAGCAAGAAACGTAGAGTTAATTGTGTGAAAAGATATTTGAAAATATTGAAGTAGAATCGTGTGCACTTCCCATTTGACGGTGACAAAGATAGCTTGTAACATTATGAGTTAGAAGTATTTGCATCAGTAGACTTCTTGCTACGTGTGTTATAACTGAAGGTTTGTGCTGGAGGGGGATCTGTTTGCGTTGACGTAACTATTGGAGGGGGGCTGCTATTGGTGGGAGGGAAGGAAGAGAGTGTATTACTGCGCGTGTTGTAACGGTGTAAGGCTATTGGAGGGAGCGATGTTACGGTGGGTGTGGCTATGGGTTTATTGGTTGTATTTGAATTAGAGGTACTAGCGGCGGGGGGAAGGGAGGGGGGTATATTAGCTGTAGGGGAGGTGGGAACTCTAATTGATGTGAGGTTGAAGATTTTTAAGAATATGTTGGTGAGGGAAGTTGATTCTCCCACCTCCCCTACAGCTAATATACCCCCCTCCCTTCCCCCCGCCGCTAGTACCTCTAATTCAAATACAACCAATAAACCCATAGCCACACCCACCGTAACATCGCTCCCTCCAATAGCCTTACACCGTTACAACACGCGCAGTAATACACTCTCTTCCTTCCCTCCCACCAATAGCAGCCCCCCTCCAATAGTTACGTCAACGCAAACAGATCCCCCTCCAGCACAAACCTTCAGTTATAACACACGTAGCAAGAAGTCTACTGATGCAAATACTTCTAACTCATAATGTTACAAGCTATCTTTGTCACCGTCAAATGGTAAGTGCACACGATTCTACTTCAATATTTTCAAATATCTTTTCACACAATTAACTCTACGTTTCTTGCTTCCTTTTACAGATTCCACTTTTATATGCTTTTTCAACTAGAATATCTACAAACCCACAATTTACAACATTTGAACATCACTTCAAATTTTGAGATGGTCCATAGTGATCCTATTTGAAACTGTTCTTCAACTTCTATTCACAAACTTCATAACCTCAACGTGTTCTACAACTTCACCATATGCATCTGACTTTCGTCTTGTATCTTCAAGATCATGATTAACTCCGGATCTCTCGACTAACTTTGACTTTTATCCTCTCTTCTTTACTTTGATTATATACAATTTTTCGCCATCGTCTAATTATAACCGCCAGACTATCAACTTTACTTTTATGCAATCTTACTACTTGTTGTATAACAATCTGTTGTTTTATCCATTGTACTTATTTTAGCAGCCTTCTAAGTTAATTTTGTCAATACTTCCACTATTATATCTCATCACATTGTATTTTCAAACCATCATTGTTATTTTTAATGTTATTTTACTTCAAATCTCTTCAAGATTTTAAAATTCATTTCATTACTACATGTTATTTAAACGCTTATTTTTAATTTAAGGTTAAGACTACGGCTGATGATGCCTTCAGGGAAGGCGAAACATGTACCACTATTAGCTAACAAATCTATGTAAATCATCCTAGACGATTTTGTATTGATTAGGTGGTCTAATAAATAACTTAATGTTATTATTTCAATCAAATATCATCAATACGGACCAAAAATGATATTTATTACATGTAACATACCACTTAGTCGAGCAGCCCTTCTTCTTTCTCTCAATTATTCCCAACCCAAACATTGCAACATTTTTGTAACGCTACTCTTTTGTCGGAAATCACCCAGAACAAATCGAGCTGCTTTTCTTTGGATTTTTTCCAGTTCTTGAATCAGGTAATCCTGGTGAGGGTCCCATACACTGGAACCATACTCTAGTTGGGGTCTTACCAGAGACTTATATGTTCTCTCCTTTACATCCTTACTACAACCCCTGAACACCCTCATAACCATGTGCAGAGATCTGTACCCTTTATTTACAATCCCATTTATGTGATTACCCCAATGAAGATCTTTCCTTATATTAACACCTAGATACTTACAATGATCCCCAAAAGGAACTTTCACCCCAACAACGCAGTAATTAAAACTGAGAGGACTTTTCCTATTTGTGAAACTCACAACCTGACTTTTAAACCCCGTTTATCATCATACCATTGCCTGCTGTCCATCTCACAACATTTTCGAGGTCACGCTGCAGTTGCTCACAATCTTGTAACTTATTTATCACTCTATAGAGAATAACATCATCTGCAAAAAGCCTTACCTCTGATTCCACTCCTTTACTCATATCATTTATATATATAAGAAAACATAAAGGTCCGATAATACTGCCTTGAGGAATTCCCCTCTTAATTTTTACAGGGTCAGATAAAGCTTCACCTACCCTAATTTTCTGAGATCTATTTTCTAGAAATATAGCAACCCATTCAGTCAATCTTTTGTCTAGTCCAATTGCACTCATTTTTGCCAGTAGTCTCCCATGATCCACCCTATCAAATGCTTTAGACAGGTCAATCGCGATACAGTCCATTCGACCTCCAGAATCCAAGATATCTGCTATATCTTGCTGGAATCCTACAAGTTGAGCTTCAGTGGAATAACCTTTCCTAAAACCGAATTGCCTTCTATCGAACCAGTTATTAATTTTGCAAACATGTCTAATATAATCAGAAAGAATGCCTTCCCAAAGCTTACATACAATGCATGTCAAACTTACTGGCCTGTAATTTTCAGTTTTATGTCTATCACCCTTTCCTTTATACAAAGGGGCTACTATAGCAACTCCCCATTCATCTGGTATAGCTCCTCCGACCAAACAATAATCAAATAAGTACTTCAGATATGGTACTATATCCCAACCCATTGTCTTTAGTATATCCCCAGAAACTGATCAATTCCAGCCGCTTTTCTAGTTTTCAACTTTTGTATCTTATTGTAAATGTTATTGTTATCATATGTAAATTTTATTACTTCTTTGGCCTTAGTCTCCTCCTCTATCTCGACATTTTCCTTGTAACCAACAATCTTTACATACTGCTGACTGAATACTTCTGCCTTTTGAAGATCCTCACATACACACTCCCCTTGTTCATTAATTATTCCTGGAATGTCCTTCTTGTAACCTGTTTCTGCCTTAAAATACCTATACATACCCTTCCATTTTTCACTAAAATTCGTATGACTGCCAATTATGCTTGCCATCGTGTTATCCTTAGCTGCCTTCTTTGCTAGATTCAATTTTCTAGTAAGTTCCTTCAATTTCTCCTTACTTCAACAGCCATTTCTAACTCCATTTCTTTCCAGTCTGCACCTCCTTCTTAGTCTCTTTATTTCTCTATTATAATAAGGTGGGTCTTTACCATTCCTTACCACCCTTAATGGTACAAACCTGTTTTCACATTCCTCAACAATTTCTTTAAACCCATCCCAGAGTCTGTTTACATTTTTATTTACCGTTTTCCACCGATCATAATTACTTTTTAGAAACTGCCTCATGCCTGCTTTATCAGCCATATGGTACTGCCTAACAGTCCTACTTTTAAGACCTTCCTTTCTATCACATTTATTTTTAACTACCACAGAAACAGCTTCATGATCACTAATACCATATATTACTTCAGTTTCCCTATAGAGCTCATCTGGTTTTATCAGCACGACATCCAGGATATTTTTCCCTCTGGTAGGTTCCATCACTTTTTGAATCAGCTGTCCTTCCCATATTAACTTATTTGCCATTTGTTGGTCATGCTTCCTGTCGTTCGCATTTCCTTCCCAATTGACATCTGGCAAATTCAGATCTCCCGCTACAATCACATTTCTTTCCATGTCGTTTCCCACATAGCTGACTATCCTATCAAATAATTCCGAATCCGCGTCAGTGCTACCCTTTCCCGATCTGTACACTCGAAATATATCAAGTTGCCTATTATCTTTAGAAATGAGCCTTACACCTAGAATTTCATGTGTCTCATCTTTAACTTTTTCGTAGCTTACAAATTCTTCTTTCACCAGAATGAACACTCCCCCTCCCACCCTTCTTATCCTATCTCTACGATACACACTCCAGTGCCGTGAGAAAATTTCTGCATCCATTATATCATTTCTCAGCCATGATTCAACTCCTATTACAATATCTGGTAAATATATATCTATTAAATTAATTCTATTCCTTTCCTTACAATACTTCTACAGTTCAACACTAACAATTTTATGTCATCCCTACTTGATTTCCAGTTCCCTGTTCCCTTATCACCGCTCCCTAGGCCATCCCGTTTCCCTGAATGTACCTCCCTATTACCCTTCCAAACAAATTTCCTAACTTATATGTACCACTGCGGTTTAAATGAAGGCCATCTGAGCGCAGATCCATATCTCCTACCCACCCATTAGGATCTAGAAATTTCACTCCCAGTTTCCCTCATACCCACTCCATAGTCTCATTTAAATCCCCAATCACCCTACAGTCAGTATCCCTTCTACACAGTATTCCACTAATAACAATCTCCGCTTTCTTAAACTTCACCCGTGCTGCAATTACCAGATCCCACACATCTCCAACTATGTTGGTACTTATATCAGCTTGCCTTACGTTGTTGGTACCAACGTGAAACACTACCACCTTCTCCTTCCCCTCCTCCCTCTCTTCTACTTTCCTCAACATCTGCCTCAACCTAATTCCTGGATAACACTCTACCCTGGTACCCTTTCCTCCATACACTTTCCCCACGTGTCTAACGATTGTTCGAGGAATTTGATACATCATCTTCATTTTTCAAGATTCAAAAATTTAATATTATTAAATTATACGATCAACAAATGTTATTACAGAAATCAACTCTGTTAGAATGGCAGGGCAAATAAGTCACATGTATCATCCCATTTGTTTGAATTATTTTTATGTCACGTCAAAAATCATCAGTAATTTTACATAGCGATCATTTCCCATAATCAAAGAAAATCAGGATGGCAAAAGTATTTCTTTTATTTTGAATAAATCATGTCATAATTTAAATTGAATATCGATTATTCTTATTTCCGAACCTAATGTTTAATCCTGCCATTTGTATTCATTCAGTCAGTAATATCATGTCGAACTGAGTACCCCTGGGGTGTCTCTTTTTCTTCAACTTGACTAATACGGGAGCAATATCAAGTTCAAAATCTCTTGACACACAAAACAGAGTAAACAAGATGTGGCTAAAAAATAAAATAAAGTTGTTGTATAGAAATTTTTACTAAACTTGCAACTCTACAAGGTACACTTAAGTACATCTCCATCTACATCCCCATTAGAATGGAGTTCAATTCAACAATATACCAATGAAAAACTTCCCAACATCTTAGATAGAAAGCAAAAAACTCTGAAAAGCAAATTAGAACACCAAAAAGAAACTCAACAAGAGTCAACACCACATGTAAATAGAGAAAAAGACCCAATTTCATTAATGAAAAACACCTCCAAGACAATTAATCTACCGAACACGAACTTTTCTGACAAATAAATGAATATACTTAATAAAGGAGCTAAATTCAAGTGAGGCAGTGAGTGAGAGAGTGGGCTACGCCAGAGTTGGATGGAACTGAGATATTTGGAGTTTTGTGTTTGCTCTAATAATGAGAAAAACATTCCTATTAACATATAATTTATTGTTTACCATTTCAGAGCATACATTTCAAACTCTTTAGGGAAATTATTTACAGGGTGTAATTCCATCATTTAACTAACTCCTTAGGCCCTTTCCACCTGCAAACAACCAAACGAAATAACCTTGCATTAGTACCTATAGGTTCGCTAACAGTACTTACCCACGAATTGCCTTCATTACCCGGTTGCTATAAAACTTTTAGTCCTTTATAACAACTATTTGGAACTTCAGTTAAATAAAAAAATTGAAATAATTTCAGAGTAAACAAAATATTTCAGTACCTTCAGATATCCCGGTCTTCCTCGGCATCCTCAGCTGTGCTCGATTCATCCGACTGGAATGCATGGTTTATAGTATGGTGATTCTGCGGTATGCACAGCAGAAGAGACAAGTCCCTGTATTTAGCTTTATTAATTCTTCTTCCTACAGGATATAGACTTTCCAGTTCTGAAAGAATTAATATTCTGTTCAGTGCTTCTAGTGGTGCTTGTGTTTTGTCTCTGCGAGGCCTCCCAGGTATCATATATAGTACTTGCACTTCCTCACATGGACAAAGTTCAGAATATCTGGTTTTGTACTGTAATATACGGGGTTTATTACAGTCTACCTGAGAATTGCAATCTTCCGGAGTGGTATTTTAACACCTGACCTACTTTTCTTGTTTCTAACGAAGCACGATGTGGCACTGTGGAAGTTTCTGAAGTCTTCACTTTTCATTTCTATCACATGAAAAGGATTCTTCACTCTTGAATGTTCCACAAGAAGTAACCAACCTTCTGGTGTGAATACATAGTCTATTTCCTTGATCATCTCTTCGATGACACCGAAATCACGATCTGAAGGCAAAAAGGTCTGTCCAGGAACAAGAGAGTAATGTTCTATGCTGTAAAACTTTCCTGTCATTACAGGAGCATAATAAATCATATATAGGATGTTATTTTTATTCTGTGCAGAACAGGAGTTGTAATAGAATCTTAACTTCCGGTTTCCCGAAGTATTTTCAGGTACACCTAACACTTTCAATAGACATGATGCAAAATCTGAAGCACCTTGCGAAGCAACGTTTTCGGGCCACATACATCTGAAGACAATTTTCTGGTTGCATATATGAATACCGAAATTGTACTCACAGAGTTGCCTCAGATAAAATACCACTCCTGTTGGTATTTTTGGGGTTGGTAAAGCTTTCTGAAGATCATACGTTATCAAGCAGTAGTCACAGTTTCCTTCGAGGCATTCAGATCGAAATGCAGAGAGAAGATTGTATGCTGCAGTGGCCCTTACTTGATAGTTTTTATTTCTGCTAGTGGCTTTACGTCGCACCGACACAGATAGGCCTTATGGTGACGATGGGATAGGAAAGGTCTACGAGTTGGAAGGAAGCGGTCATGGCTTTAATTAAGGTGTGAAAATGGGAAACCACGGAAAACCATCTTCAGGGCTGCCGACAGTGGGATTCGAACCCGCTATCCTCCGGATGCAAGCTCACAGCCGCGCGCCCCTAACTGCACGGTCAACTCGCCTGGTCTTACTTGATGTAGCCGTATCTCTAGAGGTATGATATCTTGCCATTCGTCACACACTTTGCATGTATCTGTGCGAGGCATTTTGAAGCCGATATTAAATTTAGTATGAAATATAGTCCTGTATGTGCCACAACTAACACACTTCATCCCAGCATCGTCTATTTCTTCTTTGTAGAGCCTATACATACAAGGGAAACTTTTTAATATGGTCCATTACAGATTTTTCATCTTCATCTTTTAACTTATGATTATAATTACCGTGCTTACCTCTTGAGATCCACATGAGGTGATAATATCGAGTTGTTATATGATGATGATCCTTCGCGTTTAGATTCGCCTCCTTCTGGCACATTAGCTTTTCTATCGCCTCTGGCTGTAGGAAGACGTCTCCTGGATATTCCTAACACATCGCAAAATCATACTTGCCAACTTTCAAAAAGTGAAATCCGGAAGATCCTATAACGGAAAATTTTGAAGAACACTCACATGTGTCGCAAAGTCTTAACACATTCACGCCCGTATCCGAGTTATTGCCTATAGCGCGTGACCATGCTGTGGACCGTATCCGAGTTAGCCCGGATAAGCGCAACCTTGAACTCGAGCTGTTCCTACACAGCTGGGATCTACTTTGGTCACAAATATGTGCGAGAGAGATGAAAGTAATACCCTTATGAATGTTTCTACTCACCGAAAACCACATGGCCACGGCAATTTTCCCTCCCAATGCACTTTCTTTGTTTTGTTTCTGAAGGTAGCCTAGCGCTCGCACAACTAGCTGCGTAGTTGGTTTGTGATTGCACAAGCGTGTGTATAGTCGTGTTCTGAAGTATAACCATGGCGTGTAGGGACAATATAAATGATGCAAGTGATGCGAATATAAAAAGCACAGTTTTTCAGCTGCTTGAAAATTATCTTGGCCAGGGGTATAAGTCTATATTGGACAATTATTACAAATAGCGTTGGACTCACAAAACAATTACGGGAACAGAACACTGCCGGTCGAATAGGGGTGTACCAAAAGATCTAAAGGAACACCAGGCAATTCTCAAACGGGGTAAAAAGTGAACCCGACATACAAGTACAGTCACCTCTCTCCGAAATCTCAGCTCCATCTACGTCATCAACTCCAAGTCAACGTCCTGCAATTTTGCCGCCAAAAAGGGCACCGGCCAAGGATCCATCATTTAGGTTAGATGTGAAGAGAAAAGAGTATATTCTCTTAAAGTTTCTACCATCAAATATAGACAAGTTCCCCTGAAGAAGGTGCAAAGTGAGCTTCAAAAATAAAATTATTAGTGAAACACGCTATTTTTGGAATGTTTAGTGTTCCCATTCACCCAGGAAAGTGTGACATTACCTGCCACACCCTACAGAGATACTAGAGGACTTCATTAAGGTATGTGGAAAATTTTGGTTCCATATCTTGTTCCGTTTTGAACTTATTGTGAAAAGAATTCATTGTTGTTTGCTCTGCCACTAACAGCTGGAATAGCTGGGCCAGCCCTTTACATAGCCGCTCGGATGATGGGCGTGAATGTGTTAAGACATAATGAAAAAGGGCGGCAAGGGGGTAGATTATAAACAATACTAATACAAGTCAAATATATGTTGAGATCACCCCTGAAATGAAATACACAAAGTTACATCTTGATGAGTGCTCATCTGTTTCCACTGAACACTGGGAACACTTTCCGTGATCGTATAAAACAAGGAAATTAAGCAGGATATGCCTGCCTTAAAGACTGATAATACCGTTTCTTAGTTGAATTCATTACGAACACCACTAAAAATACTAAATCGCCAATAAATTCGTCACACAATTCCACAAGTTTCATAACTACCGCCAATGTTACTCACACCCACACACAAAGACTTTCACAGCTGTTACAAAGCACGACGCAGTAACTAAAGTAGTTTTATATAAATTCACAGCCTGCTACTTTTCACGGATTTCTATTCTTTAAAATCACAGCCTGCTACTTGTTTGGGAACATCTCAGTGAATGAAGTAGCAGTTGAGCTCGAACAGGTGACAAAAGCACAGTGATAATCGATAATGTGATTAATGATACATTTACTGGTAGAATTTCAAACACTGCATCTCTTATTACCAGCTACTATCGAAAGTCAACACTTTGGGAGTGGCAACCCCATCGTACTAATAGCCTATATCTGCTTCATTCATTTCATCCCTGACCCGGTCAATGACTGGAAAACAGGTTGTAGGTTTACATTTTCATCGAAAGTCAAACAAATCCAATTTGACCGCAGATATTCAAAATCCGTAGAATAACGTTGTTCAAAATGGAAATTCTAAGTTCCCATGGAGGGAACTAGATATTTTTCCACCAATAGAGCATATAAAAAATCCGATCAAAAATTAGATGTAGGGTTTTTCCGGCATTTGCTCTATTAACCAGCGTTTCGTCTTAGGTCTGACACTAGACTCGGCGAAGACGAAGACGAAATGCTGGTTAATAGAGCAAATAACGTTGTTCATCCATACAACCGTAAAACACACTCAAAATCCGTACATTTTACGGAAAAACCGGAATACTTGGCAGGTATGCAAAATGCTTTTCTGCATGCCCTAACCAGATGGCCATGGGAATTTTTCACAGCATATGTGAAAGATAGGGGCCTACGTGCCTTCTACTTAAATGTTCGTTAATTCTCCTCTTTGAATAAATTCCACTTCATTCTTGCTGACTTATTAGTCCAAATAAGAATGCACTTTGTGCATTATAATCACCTGTTTTATAGAACGCACAAAATATGTCATCTTTTTCAGCTTTCGTATGTTCATGGTATTTACCACCAGCTAACATTAGCTGCCACAGATCGCACACTACACTCACATGCAGCACCTTGCTGCTTTGCAGGTACAATCTTATTCCTTCTATCGCTAATGTACTCTAATCCTAAGTTTCTACACACTTTAGCCCTTTTCCTTTTCCACTTAACATAATTTCTAACTCATTTTTTAGTTTTTCACAGCTACTCACTCTTACTTCTCCTTCACAGTCCGCTATCTTGTACACAAATAACTCGTGTTTGAGAAGAAGCGCAGCGATTGGCATAGCTCACTCTCTCACAGCATAAACGTGAGATGAGTAATTCACAGAAAATATATTCTTTAAAAAAGAAAAGAAGGAGCCTGCAGAAGTCTTCGATATTTTGCACACTGAAGGATGAATGTATGCCCTACACAAGGGTACCAATAACTCAATTTTAACAAAATCTCAGCATAGCCCACTCTCTCATTCACTGCCTCAATTGGTCCAATCCACAAAAAACGGAAGATTTACCAACCACAGTAGTGGAATCAGAACTAATAATAGGGAAATCGCCAGCAGAAATACAAAATGATATTAAATTTGAAGTAAAAAGGAAACTCCCAAATTTAGTAAAAGAAATGAAAACCAACTCTAACCAGGCCCTCCTGAAACAAATAAGGGAATTAAAAACAAAAATAAGGGATAATAATGTGATTGTAACTAAGGCGTATAACGGCGAAACAATAGTCCTAGTAAATAAAAGTGACTACATAAAAAAAACCGAAGAGTTCTTCTCTGATAAGTCTTACACTGTAGTGAATAAAGACCCGGTCCCTACAATTCAACAAAGTCTAAAAAAAATCATTAAAAATTCAACTTGTTTATTGAATGAACAAGAACAACAAAAAATGGTTAACATGAACCCAATAATACCTAAGGCGAAGGCACTACCCAAGATACACAAAAGTAACACACCCATTTGACCAATTATAAACAGTAGGAATAGTACAACATATAAAACGTTAAAATTTATACATCAGTTTCTTAAAAAACATTATAAGTTTTACAATACTTCTTCAATTAAAAATTCAATTGAATTCTGCGAAAAACTAAAGAAGTTCAACTTACAACCCCACCATAGGATGAGCTCGTTTGACATTACTAATATGTATTCAAACATCCCTATTAACGAAACTGTGGAAATTATTCATTCAAACCTCTCCAAGCATAGCAACTTAAGTAAACTCGAGATAGATGAATTCATTAAATTACTTAAATCTGTGTTAAATAACAACTATTTCACATTTAATAATAAAATTTACCACCAGTTGAGTTTGGCTTGGGGGACGCCAGCTCGGTTTTATTGGCCGATATTTACATGGACAACATGGAACATAGAATAATTAAACCTAATATAGAAGGGCTCTGCCTTTGGCTAAGATTTGTAGACGACACGTTCGAATTATAGATAACCAGATAAATAACAGTGAAAAAAACTTAGATTTTTTAATAATATTGACCATTACATAAAATTCACTAAAGAAGATGAAAAAGACAGTTCATTAAACTTCCTGGATGTTTACATAATATGCAAAAATTCTAAATTCGATTTTCAAATATTCAGAAAGCCGACACATACTTCAGTAACAATAAGAAATGATTCACTTCACCTGAAATCCCACAAAGAGGCAACCTTTTTTAGCATGGTCTACAGAGCTTACAAAATATCCTAATCACCCGCGAACTTAACGAAGGAACTAAATTTCATAAAAGAACTAGCACTAGTAGTCTTTTTTTTTTTTTGCTAATTGCTTTACGTCGCACCGACACAGATAGGTTTTATGGCAACGATGGGATAGGAAAGGCCTAGGAGTTGGAAGGAAGCGGCAGAAGCCTTAATTAAGGTACGATCCCAGCATTTACCTGGTGTGAAACTGGGAAACAACGGAAAGCCATCTTCAGGGCTGCCGACAGTAGGATTCAAACCCACTATCTCCCGGATGCAAGCTCACAGCTGCGCGCCTCTAACCGCACGGCCAACAAGCCCGGTCTAGCACTAGTCAATGGATACAAAATAGAGATGGTAAATCGAATCATCAATAGAGTAAAACTCAAATTAGCCACAAATCTTACCCTGGAAAAGACTTTAAAAAAATCAAAATACGCAACTTTTACTTACACCAGTCCAGCGATTCATCAAATAGCTAACCCACTGAAAAAAACGGAATATACAAATAGCTTTCAAGACACACAACACCAATAAAAAATTATTTAATCACAACATAGTAAACTCCAATAATAACAAACATCAAGGTTCTGGGATATATAGACTATCATGCGCACAGTGTAATTTTTCGTATGTTGGCCAAACTGGCCGCAGCTTTCTTACCAGATACAGGGAACACTTTAATGCTTTAAACCATAACAAATATTCCGCAATGAGTAACCACATGAAAGAAACCAGTCAACAATATACCCCAATAGACAGACACCTCAAAATAATCAAAAGGATTGAAAAAGGGAAGCTAATGACTGAGTTTGAAAATATTTATATTCATTTGGACCAATATTTTAATAAATAAAAAAACATGAATGACAATTACTACAAACTTTCAAATCAGATAATAGTAAATTCTTTAAGACATTTAATCTGAAAACTCCCACCACAAAAACAAACACAATTACAACTTTGATAATAACACATAAAGATTCCCCTCCACACAATACGCCAAGGTCCAACGCCCCGCCTACTGTTTCTTCCCCTACACCCACCTTGATAACGCATAAAGACTCCTCGCCACACGATACACCAACGTTCAACGCCCCGGCTACTGTTTCTTCCCCTAAGTCCCCTACTCGCCCGTCACAACAGCGTCTTCACTCATATAACACAAGGAGTAGAAACACAAAAGCAAGCAGTCACCGTAATATAACAGGGAACGCGAGGCATTGTAGTAGCAGTCAAAGGGGTAAGTGACGCATACAATACGATCACTGTGAAAGCACAATAACACACAACATTATCACGTAATTTCATTTGTTACAGACGCACAATCATTTAAATATTGTGGAGAAAGAAAACATATCAACACCTCAAGATTCTCGGATTGACGTCCCTTTCGATTAAGCTCTCATAAACACGAACTACTTCCAATGTAAAATCTGCTCGTCAGATTAAGACCAGTTTGAAGAAAGTATCAATAGTTGCATTTCACTGATTACAACTAATAATTCACAGAAGCATGCCTCAAACCAATACATGATGCAGAATATTTCCAACGCATTTAAGATTTAGACACTATTGAGTTTTAGCAGAAATTACAACTCAAATTTGAAAACAATACGTCAACCAGTAATTGTTTAAAAAACAAAGAACTTGAGAATTTTAGCCAAATCTCATTATTGTGTAGATATTACTGTGTTTTGGACGTCAATGTTATTAGAATGAATGTATATCCCAATTTTAGCACTGTCATTTTAAATTGTTAAACTGTCTATTGTACTCACAAATGCCTATGTTCACGTATTTTACCACTTAGTTTTTAGAATCATAATTAAGTACAAATTAGTTATAAGCAAATTAACAATGACAGGTCTTAACCTTGAGATAAATTACAAAGGCTGAGGATACTTGAAACCAAGCGAAACATGCCCCTTTTAATGTAGTGTTGTAGCAATATGAATTTCTAACAACACAAAATCAATTGTATTTAAATGTGGAATAGAAAAATAAAAAATACAAATTTGTATGCAAAATATAAGTGGTATGTTCCGAGCTGTCAGCGGAGTGATGGAGTGGAATGACATTAGTAGACGAATAAGTTTGAGTGGTGTCTTTAAAAGTAGAAAAGATCACAATATGAAGATAAAGTTGGAATTCAAGAGGACAAATTGGGGCAAATATTCATTTATAGGAAGGGGCGTTAGGGATTGGAATAACTTACCAAGGGAGATGTTCAATGAATTTCCAATTTCTTTGATATCATTTAAGAAAAGGCTAGGAAAACAACAGATAGGGAATCTGCCACCTGGGCGACTGCTCTAAATCCAGATCAGTATTGATTGATTGATTGATCAATTCATTTTTTAGATTTAACTATTAATAGACACCCTTCAGCCTTATGTTTAACATTTATAGAAAGCCCACACAGACTAATGTTACCATAAGCAGGATTCGGTACACCCACAAGCCCAAAGCGAAACATGCCCCTTTTAATGTAGTGTTGTAGCAATATGAATTTCTAACAACACAAAATCAATTGTATTTAAATGTGGAATAGAAAGCGAAACATGCCCCTTTTAATGTAGTGTTGTAGCAATATGAATTTCTAACAACACAAAATCAATTGTATTTAAATGTGGAATAGAAAAATAAAAAATACAAATTTGTATGCAAATCTTGGTTGAGATTTCCTGAAACATGTATGGTTTAATAAATAGTGTTTCTTTCATTTAATGAGTGTATTGATCAAGGCGGATTTAAATAAACTATTATAATAAAGTTTATTAACATTTATAAAGTCACTAATATATTTAATAAGAATAAAGTAAAGATATACACAATATTAACCTATCATGGTTAAGTTTATTAACATTTATAAAGTCACTAATATATTTAATAAGAATAAAGTAAAGATATCCTTTCGTACTGATAATAGGGATAATAGGGAATGGTTGAGATTTCCCGAAACATGTATGGTTTAATAAATAGTGTTTCTTTCATTTAATGAGTGTATTGATCAAGGCGGATTTAAATAAACTATTATAAATAGTTATATTATACATTCAGACCAGTCAATACGGACCAAACACAATATTAACCTATCATGGTTAAGTTTATTAACATTTATACAGTCACTAATATATTTAATAAGAATAAAGTAAAGATATCCTTTCGTACTGATAATAGCAGTACTGAGGTGTTGCATAATTCAGCCACTATAAATAAATCCAATCCTTATCTCAGATCAGGAGTACATAGATTTCAGTGCAATGACTGTGGTAGCTCCTGTCTTGGGCAAACTTGGCGCAACTTCAAGATAAGATACGCTGAACATGTTAATGCTGTGAGATACAATAGATTCTCTGCAGTAGGCCAACATGTCTACGAATTTAAACATAAATTTCACAAGCTTGGAGCAAGATATTCAGATACTAGATTTGATTTCCTTATAGGATTACTAAAAAATGTTCAAATTCCAAACAAAAGTTTAATTTTATGTATTGTGCGCAACAAGTTCTCTCAATATTCGTTTCGTAGTCCACGCCCACCAGATCCCCTCCACACGACCGCTCCACACGCCTTACATCTACCTACCCCTATCGCCCCTCCCTTGTCCCGTTCAGAAATGCATACCTGACTCGAGCTGTTCATTGTTTACTGCACGCTATTTACATTATGATCAGTCTACGGCCGTATGGGGCGAGTCTTGCATACACTTGTATCATTGAGTAGAGTCTTAAAACTTTCCGCTTCAAATTGTTATTGGTGCTTTTTATTTTTCACAGGTTCCACATTTGAACTGAGAAACATAGTTCCTGTTTACACCTTAAGGAGTTATTTATAAGTTTCACCTGATAGGTCTTAGATATAGAGGAATTCCCCCATACCCAAATTTTATTCAGCAATATTCACGATTATCTTAAGATGACTCCGCAGTAGAATTAAGGTGTAAAAATATTTTAAAACACAGGATATTTTATTAATGTGAATCGCTCACCAAATTTATTGAGCTTACTACTGTATGTCCACAGGGACATGATTCAACTTGAGAACTGTTATTCAGCATTCAGTATATGTTTGACTTGCAAGTCTTTAACTTGTTCAATAAGGTTTTATTATGTGTCATTGTTTTAATGTAGATTTCATAGGGTTTTTATATCACACACAATTCAATTTCTAATCATGAGTTTTATATAATTGGCCTATTTTAAAACAATTTCTTTGTACAGCTGAGGATGAAGCAAAAATGCGTCAAAACTAGTACTGGATATAATTAGAATGTTGTAATTACATCTGTAAACAACATTATTATTGTATTGAATAGGTGGACACTTTAAAGTTTATTCATTGTTGCTCATATCAAGCAAGTGATGATCAAAATTGCAAAACAAAAATGTACTACAGTTGTAAATAGAACCATTATTCTAATTTTCTCTTTCCTAAACATTTATTTTGCTTTAATAAACCAAATAGTTAAGATTAACCATATGTAGTGAAATTATTAACAGGTAGGAGTTGTAGAACAGTTTAATAATAATAATAATAATAATAATAATAATTGTACCGGGCGGTACACCTCCACGCCGCTAATTTAAAGTTTGCGCCAGTTGAAACTCCTCTGCTGGAGGAAGTCTGAACTTTATCTACGGTATTAATTTTCAAGTTTCTCAGAAGATGTCACTACGTGGAAATTTTGGAGTTTTTGAACTGTGTCATTTTTGATGTGTTTTTGTTTTACCTGTAGTAAGAAGTGTGAACTTTCTCTTCTAGAGGACACTACTGAAAAATTACTATGGTGCACCCTAGTGCGATGTGAAAGAACTGCTTTTTGGAGAAATTTGTATTTCAACAGTTTGTTTCTTGTTAAATTTCTTCCTGTTATTGTTTAAGTTGGCTGTATACCCCTCTCTTTCCCCTTGTTTTGTATTTAGCCAATCCCGAATTTCTTTAATTAATTTCTGACCAATCTGATGTATCTTCCCCCAACTTGAATATGCTGCTTATCCCTAACCAATGAAGTGATTGTGGGCGGGTGTTTTCTTCCCTGAAACGCCTCGAACTTTCCGCGAGAGTATATAAACTGCTGATTTTAGGGTCTCGGTGCCACTTCTGTACCATCTTTCAGTGTGTAAAGTACATAGCAGGGGGCGGGAGGCACCTCTTTCTTCGGGGAGCAGTTCTACACCAAGGTAATGGCCTTTTAATAACTTCTTTTCTTGCTAGCTCAGCAGTTTAACTCTCGGGGCGGGTCCGAAGCGTTTCTATCATGTAACCTTTTCCTAAAATGTAACTACTCTTAGCATCTGTTATCTTTTAAAGCTACATATTGGGATAGAGAGTGCTTAACCCTCTCGAGCTCCCACTCATTTTGTTTTGAGGTGAACTTATTTCTCACAACCGATTCTTCCTTAATTGTAAAGTAAATTGTCCTTTTCTAAAGTCACCTCAGTAGTATGGGATTAGCCCTTGCATTAGTGGCCTAGAGCCAAATTAGGTTTTGAAACAAACACATTAGGAGTGCAGATCGCCTCCTCTCAATTTGTTATTTTAGAGGTCATGTAATTAACCCTTTTCATTTAATAGACCTCAGTAGATTGGGTATGTTACCCCTGTGTCTATGTCCTGAGAGGACAACTTGAAGGTGGAGTTTGGTGTGGCCTTTGAGAGGCCTAAAGGTTGAGAGCGTGTGGCTCTTTCTTGAAAATTGAGTGTTGTATGCCTCGAGGAGGCTTTTCTGTGTAATTTGGAGCAAGTGCTCCTCAACATGAATGGGGTTTTCTGCCCCTCTGTTAAAACTTATTTTGGAGTAAGGTTGGGCTGATTGCCCAAGAATTGTGAGTTAGGGGCTCGAAGCCCAAATCTTGTGAATACTGTATTTGTAATTTGTTACCTTGCTACTCTGTACCTGCCATTCGTGTTATTTCTTAATTTTCAAAAGAAAATATAACCTTGTTAAATTTTACATTAACTTTACTTTCGTAGTTTGAGACCCGTTCACGCCCGCACCTTCTTTCACCTCTACCTACCACAAAAACACGGTAACAATAATAATAATAATAATCTATATAAATAAAATTGTAGGGGGTCCGCTGTCTGTAATTTCTTTTGTTTTGCCAATTATTCAGATATTTATCCGTTTTAGGTCAACTCAAGACCGAATCGGTGGTTTTTCCGTTTCGTGTCTGTTTGTTTGTCTGTTTGTCTGTTTGTCTGTTTGTCTGTTCCACCATCACGTCGAAACGGCTGGATAGATCTCAACCAAACTTCATATTTAGAGTATACTCATCCCGGGGAAGGTTCCGATATGCATATCGTTTTAAAATCTTTGAATACACGGGGGGTTTATAGGAAAACCAGAATGGTGTTTCCACCATCACGTCGAAACGGCTGGATAGATCTCAACCAAACTTCATATAATCTATATAAATAAAATTGTAGGGGGTCCGCTGTCTGTAATTTCTTTTGTTTTGCCAATTATTCAGATATTTATCCGTTTTAGGTCAACTCAAGACCGAATCGGTGGTTTTTCCGTTTCGTGTCTGTTTGTTTGTCTGTCTGTTTGTCTGTTCCACCATCACGTCGAAACGGCTGGATAGATCTCAACCAAACTTCATATTTAGAGTATACTCATCCCGGGGAAGGTTCCGATATGCATATCGTTTTAAAATCTTTGAATACACGGGGGGTTTATAGGAAAACCAGAATGGCGTTTCCACCATCACGTCGAAACGGCTGGATAGATCTCAACCAAACTTCATATTTAGAATATACTCATCCCGGGGAAGGTTTCGATATGCATATCATTTTAAAATCTTTGAATAGACGGGGGGTTTATAGGAAAACCTGAATGGTTTTTCCACCATCACTTCGAAACGGCTGGATAGATCTTAACCAAACTTCATATTTAGAGTATACTCATCCCGGGACAGGTTTCGATATGCATATTATTTTCAAATCTTTGAATAGACGGGGGGTTTATAGGAAAACCAGAATGGTTTTCCTCCATTTTCTCTTATACTATTGATTTTCTGTAAACTTAGTTTACCGTACGTGAAACGTCTCTTCATTATAAACAACTTTCGTTATGTTCATAATTTACCTTACTCTTCACACGACGGAGAAATTTACAATTTTCCGCTGGTATCATGCTCTGCATTGAGTGACCGACAGACCGACAACGACCCTACAGGTTACCATGGCAACGTCTCTGACTGCATGCCAGCAGGGAAGTAACGTATTGCCATTTTCCTCATCATGCTTTTAAATTCGTGGTTGTTCCTTCGGTAGAAGGCAAGAGAGGCGTCAATCGGCCTGTCTGCGGGATATTGGCGGAATATCGTTGGATGTTATAACCGCCCTCGAATAGCTTAAGTAATAACACCATTAGTCGTCTTATCGGTTGACCTAACAATGCCTGCGCCTAAATTTCTCCTCTGTTACCTCTTTCTAATATCCATAACTCACACCAGCATAATTTTTTGAGGGGCATTTGATTTTCCAATACATTCACTTGGCATTTACATATTTGTCGTTATCCGGCTGTCCTCAGTTGTATGTATGTATGTTTAGTCCTCAGCCCAAAGGCTGGCTGGATCCTCAACAGCTCCGCCATCAGCTGTCATAAATGGCCTAGGCATATAATCCATTTTCTATTACTTTCAACTTTCTTAACTGTATTATTTTCTTCCTTAATTACGCCGTATGTACGCGAGTGCTCCAAACTACTGGATGTATTTCCACCAAGACTCATATTTAGAATACACTTGTCCTTGATAGGTTTTAGGGCAAATATTGTTTCTAAATCCCTGAACTGACTGGGGGTTTACACAAAACCGAAACAGTGATTTTGCACTTCCAAAAAATATACACAACCAAACTTAATGGAAATCTACCTACCTTGGTAGAAATTAATTTCTAAATCTTTTTTCTCATGTGCATCATTTCGATACGAGGATTAATAAGGGAGATATCATTAACGGACCGTTTTTCTGTACAAGTCCCATCGGACTTCACTCACGAGCGGATGCGTGTAAAGCGTATTCCTTACAACTTGAAAACTACTGAAGATATTCGAACCAAAATTTATATTTAGCATTCACCTGTCCAAAGGTAGGTTTTAAATGTATATAACATTTCATGTTCCGGAATGGACTGGCGGTTTATAGGGAACCGAAATGGTGATTTTACTCTTCCACAATATATACAGAACAAGATCAACCTGAATGGCAATCGACCAAACGTGATGGAATTCCACCCCTAAACCTTTTTTTCATGTGCATTTTTTCGTCAGGAGGATTAATAAGGGAGATATCATGAATGGTCACTTTTGCAGGTTAAGTCCAGCGGACATAGCCCAAAAAGTGTTTTACATGGAGCAGATTCCTTATCTATATAAATCAAATCGTAACGACTGTGTGCCTCTACACTGACTATTTTGGTGAAATTTTCGCACAGCTTTCCGTTTAAGGGGTAATAATGACCATCTCCATAATTTTTGGTTTAGTTTCCTGAAAGTCCTAATTTTTACCCGCCTCGCCCAAAATCCAGATTGCGGCATAATCTGCCAGAAGGAAAAGAAGTTAATTGAAATTTGACAAAATTATACGTTTTAGCCTGTAACGAACGGAAAACATCCTAGATCATTAAATTTTTCACTTTTTATCCCCGAAGAATATCGAAATATGCAAGCAATTTTAATGATGGTGCGCACCTTCGGAAATTCCTATCACATAATGGATTGCACGATCTCCGTTCAATTTGGAATGATCTACAACCTTGGTCTTATGACTTTATGCCGTATCTGTATCCCTTTTACGTTTGATTTTTCTCTATTAATCGATGTTAAGTCAATTTGGAATTTTCACATGCATAATTCACACTTTCAATTACTTATATGAAATACAGAATCATCAAACTCTTCACGAAAATTGGCCCACCCAGTACCCATATGTGAGCCAAATGCTATGTATGTAGCTGTCACATAATTATCCGAAAAGTAATGTAATGTGAGATAATCTGACAAAACCATTACCCTGTCCCACGTGTCTAACTCAATCTGACCCAAGAATTGATGACATATCATAGGACCAGCCATTTAGGCCACTAAATCCGGCGTGTCTTATGGTATAATCCTTTGTCCATACGACGTACGTTTAGTAGCAGTTAATCTGTAAATGAAGGTCTTCAATATTGTAAACACGCATATACTTTCGTATGTCGATCTATATATATTCACTGATGTCGATTTTTAGCGATCGAGAAAGGGTGGGTCTGCTATTGTAATCAGTACTCCCCACACCTTGACTGGCAGTAGGAAAGGGTTCCTTCTCCAACTCCTGTGTAACTGTCATTAGTAAGGAAGGCCTACAATTGTAATGAATAGTTCCCTTCTCGATTTGACTTGCAGAAGGCACGTGAGCATGCAGTTTTGTTTAAAACTCCCCTACCCTATTGTGTTTGGTAGTAGGCAAGGGTGCCCGCCATGATAAAGAAATGTCCTCATCTAAAATGTGACTGGCATTAGGCATAGTTGCCTGCTATTTTGATGGAAACTCACCAACTTGGTGTGACTGGCAGTAAACTGGTTGGCAGTAGGAAAATGGGCCTGGCATTATAATGATAACTGCACAACTCAATTTGGAGTGATAGTAGGGTAATTGCCTGCCATTATAATAGAAACTCCTCAACTGTAATCTGTCTGGAAGTAGGAAAGGGGGGCTGCCATTTTAACGAAAACTCTCCAAATCGATTCTGTCCGCGTAGTAGGCAATGGGGCCTGGAATTATAATGTAAACTTCCCAACTCGATTGTGAATGGCAGTAGGCAAGTGAGCCTGCCGTTATATCACAAATCCGTAACACACACTTTACATTGGAAACAACGTACGGGGACCTCCCCATGCTCTTTCTCGGATAACGCTAAGAGACATGCAATTTTAAAACAATCTTATTTACTGCATGTACACTATTTACTTCGATATTCGAATACAATGTAGAATACCGTAGCGAAGCACGGGTACATTCGCTAGTCTATATAAATAAAACTGTACGGGGTCCGCTGTCTGTAATTTCTTTTGTTTTGCCAATTTTTCAGATATTTATCCGTTTTAGGTCAACTCAAGACCGAATCGGTGGTTTTTACGTTTCGTGTCTGTTTGTCTGTTTGTCTGTCTGTTTGTCTGTTCCACCATCACGTTGAAACGGCTGGATAGATCTAAACCAAACTTCATATTTAGAGTATACTCCTCCCGGGAAAGGTTCCGATATGAATATCATTTTAAAATCTTTGAATACTCGAGGGGTTTATAGGAAAGCAAGAATGGTTTTTCCACCATCACGTCGAAACGGCTGGATAGATCTCAACCAATCTTCATATTTAGAGTATACTCATCCCGGGGAAGGTTTCGATATGCATTTTATTTTAAAATCTTTGAATAGACGGCGGGTTTATAGGAAAACCTGAAAGGTTTTTCCAACAACACGTCGAATCAGCTGGATAGATTTCAACCAAACTTCATATTTAGAGTATACTCATCCCGGGGAAGGTTTAGATATGCATATTATTTTAAAATCGTTGAATTGAGCGGGGGTTTATAGGAAAACCAGAATGGTTTTCCTCCATTCTCTCTTATACTATTGATTTTCTGTAAACTTCGTTTACCGTACGTGAAACGTCTCTTCATTATAAACAATTTTCGTTACGTTCATAATTTACCTTACTCTTCACATGACGGAGAAATTTACAATTTTCCGCTGGTATCATGCTCTGCATTGAGTGACCGACAGACCGACAACGAACCTACAGGTTACCATGGCAACGTCTCTGACTGCATGCCAGCAGGGAAGTAACGTATTGCCATTTTCCCCATCATGCTTTTAAATTCGTGGTTGTTCCTTGGGTAGAAGGCAAGAGATGCGTCAGTCGGCCTATCTGCGGGATATTGCCGGAATATCGTTGGATGTTATAACCGCCCTCGAATAGATTAAGTAATAACACCATTAGTCATCATCTTATTATTTGTTTTCCTAAGAATCACTGGACCTAAATTTCTCATCTGTTACCGCTTTATTATATCCATAACTCACACTAGCATAATTTATTTTGGGGCATTTGATTTTCCAATACATTCACTTGGCATTTACATATTTGTCGTTATCCGACTGTCCTCAGTTATAATCCATTTTCTATTACTTTCAACTTTCTTAACTGTATTATTTTCTTCCTTAATTATGCCGTATGTACGCGAGTGCTAGAAACTACTGGATGTATTTCCACCAAGACTCATATTTAGAATACACCTGTCCTTGATAGGTTTGAGGGCAAATATTGTTTCTAAATCCCTGAACTGACTGGGGGTTTATAGGAAACCGAAACAGTGATTTTGCACTTCCATAAAATATACACAACCAAACTTAATGGAAATCTACCTACCTTGGTAGAAATTAATTTCTAAACTTTTTTTCTCATGTGCATCATTTCGATACGAGGATTAATAAGGTAGATATCATAAACGGACCGTTTTTCTGTACAAGTCCCATCGGACTTGACTCACGAGCGGGTGCGTGTAAAGCGTATTCTTTACAACTTGAAAACTACTGAAGACATTCGAACCAAAATTTATATTTAGCATCCACCTGTCCAAAGGTAGGTTTTAAACGTAAATAACATTTCATGTTCCGAAATGGACTGGCGGTTTATAGGGAACCGAAATGGTGAATTTACTCTTCCACAATATATACAGAACAAGACCAACCTGATTGGAAATCGACCAAACGTGATGGAATTCCACCTCTAAACCTTTTTTTTCATGTGCATTTTTTCGTCAGGAGGATTAATAAGGGAGATATCATGAATGGTCACTTTTGCAGGTTAAGTCCAGCGGACATAGCCCAAAAGGTGTTTTACATGGAGCAGATTCCTTATCTATATAAATCAAATCGTAACGACTGTGTGCCTCTACACTGACTATTTTGGCGAAATTTTCGTACAGCTTTCCGTTTAAGGGGTAATAATAACCATCTTCATAATTTTTGGTTTAGTTTCCTAAAAGTCCTAATTTTTACCCGCCTCGCCAAAATCCAGATTGCGGCATAATCTGCCAGAAGAAAAAGAAGATAATTGAAATTTGACAAAATTATATGTTTTAGCCTGTAACGAACGGAAAACATCCTAGATCATTAAATTTTTCACTTTTTATCCCCGAAGAATATCGAAATATGCAGGCAATTTTAATGATGGTGCAGACCTTCGGAAATTCCTATCACATAACGGATTGCACAATCTCCGTTCAATTTGGAATGATCTACAACCTTGGTCTTATGACTTTTTGCCGTATCTGTATCCCTTTTACGTTTGATTTTTCTCTATTAATCGATGTTAAGTCAATTTGGAATTTTCACATGCATAATTCATACTTTCAATTACTTATATGAAATACAGAATCACCATACTCTTCACGAAAATTGGCCCACCCAGTAGGCATATGTGAGCCAAATGCTATGTATGTAGCTGTCACATAATTATCCGAAAAGTAATGTAATGTGAGATAATCTGACAAAACCATTACCCTGTCCCACGTGTCTAACTCAATCTGACCCAAGAATTGATGACATATCATAGGACCAGCCATTTAGGCCACTAAATCCGGCGTGTCTTATGGTATAATCCTTTGTCCATACGACGTACGTTTAGTAGCAGTTAATCTGTAAATGAAGGTCTTCAATATTGTAAACAGGCATATACTTTCGTATGTCGATCTATATATATTCACTGATGTCAATTTTTAGCGATCGAGAAAGGGTGGGTCTGATATTGTAAACAGTACTCCCCACACCGAATTTGACTGGCAGTAGGAAAGGGTTCCTTCTCAAACTCCTGTGTAACTGTCATTAGTAAGGAAGGCCTACAATTGTAATGAATAGTTCCCTTCTCGATTTGACTTGCAGAAGGCAAGTGAGCATGCAGTTTTGTTTACAACTCCCCTACAGTAGGCAGTAGGCAAGGGTGCCCACCATTATAAAGAAATGTCCTCATCTAAAATGTGACTGGCATTAGGCATAGTGGCCTGCTATTTTGATGGAAACTCACCAACTTGGTGTGACTGGCAGTAAGCTGGCTGGCAGTAGGAAAATGGGCCTGGCATTATAATGATAACTGCACAACTCAATTTGGAGTGATAGTAGGGTAATTGCCTACCATTGTAATAGAAACTGCTCAACTGTAATCTGTCTGGAAGTAGGAAAGGGGGCTGCCATTTCAACGAAAACTCCCCAAATCGATTCTGTCTGCGTAGTAGGCAATGGGGCCTGCAATTACAATGTAAACTTCCCAACTCGATTTTGAATGCCAGTAGGCAAGTGAGCCTGCCGTTATATCACAAATCCGTAACAAACACTTAACATTGGAAACAACGTACGGGGACCTCCCCATGCTCTTTCTCGGATAACGCTAAGAGACATGCAATTTTAAAACAATCTTATTTACTGCATGTACACTATTTACTTCGATATTTGAATACAATGTAGAATACCGTAGCGAAGCACGGGTACATTCGCTAGTAATAATAATAATAATAATAATAATAATAATAATAATAATAATAATAATAATAATAATAATAATAATGTTATTTGCTTTACGTCCCACTAACTACTTTTACGGTCTTCGGAGAGCAGAATAGTTTATAGGTGTAAGTAAAACATGATTTTTCTCTCTTCACGTCATTAAGCCTGGTGTGTAGGTGGAGGCGTCCATCTGAGGTAATGATAGGCCTTAATTTTTAGAAGCATCGCACCACTCTTCAGACTCCACGTTAAACGAAGGTACCCTGAGATCATCTGAGCTGTCCATAATGGCCTTCAGTTCAGAGGGTCCCGGGTTCAATTCCCGGCTGGGTCAGGATTTTAACCTTCATTGGTTAATTCCAATGCCCGGGGGCTGGGTGTTTGTGCTGTCCCCAACATCCCTGCAACCCGCAGACCACACATAACACTATCCTCCACCACAATAACATGCAGTTACCTACACATGGCAGATGCCGCCCACCCCCATCGGAGGGTCTGCCTTACAAGGGTTGCACTCGGCTAGAAATAGCCACACGAAATTTATCTGAGCTGTCGGAGAATTTTAATACACCTCTACTGGACACAGTAAGGTTCACTGGTAATACAATGACACTGAAAAGTATTGCTTCTAACTAATCAGAAAAACAATCCTTAGTTTCAGAAGTGGGAAAAACCCTCAAAGATAACTACTACATGCACAGCAGTAAGAATAAAGAAATACTTATAAATTTATAACAATCATCCAAGTACAGAATCAGAAAACTGATGAAACAATATTTTGAGCATATGTTACTGCAATAGTTACCCACGGCTGGATGACAAAATTTAGAACAGATTCATCTGCTACAACTGAACAATGTTACAAGCTATCCGAGTAGTCTAAGGACATAAATACTGTACTGTAATTAGTTCCTAGTAGATATACCTCTATTAATAAGGCAATATAACACTATTTGTTAACATGTCAAGGTTCAGAGAATAAATCCTATGGAGTACAACAACATTCTATACTGTGATATAGATTGTATGAAACATTACCTCGCTGCCATCTTCACTATCGAGATATACAACAGATCCACCGGATTGCTCTCCAAGCACAACCTCATCACTGATGAACAAAATTACATCGAGGGCATAGTCTGTGGGCAATTTATCAGTATCACTGATGACAGTATAATCACCACGCTCCCACCGCTGAACTTCATAGCTACACCTGGGCATTTCTGCAAATATGAGGAAATTTCATAAATAGGGCATAATTTCATTAGTGAAACTGCTTATTTAATTATCATGTTAAACTGAACTTCACGTCAGTAATTATGTCCACAATTAGTATCTTCCTATCAATTTAAACACTACTGGTGTGGGTTCCTGCAGTCACATCCTACATTGTGAACCACAGACAGGTGGTCTGGAGAGTCAGGATAGCACTTGTTATGAAACAGGAGATGGCATCTCAAGACATAATCTGAGTCGTGGCCCTCAACTATTCACCAGAGGTCCCAAAACCATTTAAGAGTGAAACTTCTCACTGCGACTGTGTGTAAATGTTATTGCCTTTACGTCCCACAAACTAATTTTGTGGTTTTCGGAGATGCCGAGGTACAGGAATTTAGTCTTGCAGGAGTTCTTTTCCGTGCCAGTAAATCTACTGACACGAGGCTGACGTGTATGAACACCTTCAAATACCACCGGACTGAGCCAGGATTGAACCTGCCAAGTTGGGGTCAGAAGGCCAGTGCCTCAACCGTCTGAGCCACTCAGCCCGGCAGGGTTGGTGGGGAACTGTGTGTAAGAATGTCTTTAGCAAGCCTCAGACCTAAAGGCCAGTCTCCACTGATTAACATTTAACAACAACATGTTAAATGTTTAGTGTTAAATGTTGACTGGTGACACTATCAACATGTTAAATGTTAAACACTGTTTCATTTAACATTGTGTCCACAATTAAATACATGTTAAACTTAACTTCCTTTGTTTATATACAGGTCATATCCATATCAATTTGTGGTAATACATTTAGGTGGTGTCTAGTATTTTCAAACAAGGACAATGGACTCAGATGAAGAGGATTTGGCTTTTGTTATTGCCACTGTTGCTTCCTATTATGACATAGAAATGCAGCTTTATTAGGCACATTTCCTCCCTTCATCCTGCTCATTGCTTCAAAAGCAAACCACTTCGAAGTATAAACTTCGTCTGCTCCCGCTCCCGACTTGCAACTTTTCTGAACTTTTTGCAATACTCGACTGTACTGGGAGCGGAGGGACGCTAGTTTTTTTTTTCCGATGCACTCACGGGAACAATTATAGGCAATTTCAAGTTCTGGAAACTTCCGGCTTTCTTTGCTTTAACTCTATATTTGTTTGATGAGACATCCCACAAACAAGGACTTTCAATGATATCATTAATTAAGTCCAGAGTAATCTCCTTGCTTCTAGTTCGGCCCCGCGGTCTAGGGGGAAAACGCGTCCGCCTGTCACCCGACGGCCCCAGGTTTGAGTACTGGCTGGATCAGGGGTTTTTAATTGTAAATGATTAATATCCCTGGCCTGGGGACTGGGTGTCTGTGTCGTTCTTAACGTTCCTTTCCTCACATTCAACACTTTACACTTCCGCCATTTAAAAAATACAGGCAGGTTCCTCACATATGGTGCAAGTAGGGGCAAAAGATCTTTCTAGGTCGACGCCCTGAACAAATAGCATTTTTAAAATAAAGTAAAAAATTAATAAAATCTCCTTGCTCCACTCCATTTCTGACTATAAATTTTAGTATAGTGCAGAGAGAATGACACACGTACACGTGCACGTGCGTGCCTGTACTGTATTTGTAGCTGATAACAAAGAGGATGAGTGCTGCGGAGTGTTGTAACTATAATTCTACTTTATGAGAAGCACGTTGTTTGTGTTGTTTAGGCTATCTGTTAGCATGGAAACAGCACGGAAGTTGCCGAAGCAGTGCCGACATCTCAAAACAACAAATTGACTTGAAATGTTTTCCACTTGGAGCGGAAAACACGCCAACATCTTAGAGTGTTAACCTCAACATTCTGAGTTAACATGAAAAATCAATTGGAAGACACAATCACAATATATATACATGTCAATTGTAACATGTTAAATTTAACATGTTGGTGTTAAATGTTTATCAGTGGAGACCGGCCTTAAGGGAGTGACGTTGTCTCACTTCCCTTTGAAAGGTCAGGTACCCCTTGGAACAAACTCCGTGAAGAAAATGGAATATGATAGGATGCTATTAATATCAACGGGGCTTATAGAAAGAAGAAAATAGAACTTTTGAGTCAGCAAAAAGGTTGCATCAAGAGTTAATTATGTTCAGGTAAGGGGAGACAAAGAAGAAGGGATATACCAAATAATTACCTTTTGAAAGGTGCTAAACATATTCTGGTGTAAAAAGTACCTAGGTATATCATTTTTCCTTTTAAGTTAATGGCCTTAATCCATTCTGCCTTCTTTTTTTCATTAGCAGGAAAAACCTGAGGCAAGTTTGACAAAAAAAAAAACTAATATGTCTAACATAAAAAAACTTTTATGCAATGTGAACGGCATTTCTGGAGACCAAAAAACTAGCACAATAACAGTGCAGGTAAAATAATATACTACATATTATATGGCATAGTTAAAATATTATTCCAGGAATATTTTTGTTTTGCCTATTCGTGCAATTGTACGTCCAACACGACAATATTATAGTAGCTACAATACCAACTTCTTTTATGTTTTAGTTTTGTACAGTGTTCACATCTGAAAATGTCTGCAATAACAATCTGTGTTCAACTTATTCACTTCAATGAGCTATGATGGATCTGACTGTCAAAAACAACTCTCTTTCTCAGGCCTTCCAAGAATACGTTCCTCTATGTACTTCACTGTCTTTAGGCTTCTCTCTTGGAGCTCAAAGGCAGCTCCCTGTATTCTTTACTTCCTGATCTGACAGGGGCGAGTGCAATTTTCAAGGGCTGACGGTTAGTCTAGTTCATTTTGGGAGTTTAATTTCTTAAAAGGTAAACTCTATTTAGGTTATTTCAGTTATTTCTGATGCTGAATGAAAACCTACAACCTGTTTTCCAGTAAGGTAACTCGTGTCCTCATCCAGAGGTAGTGCAGCTCTTTTCGGGCTGGAGGTGAGCTGCATGTACCATTTCAAACACATACCAGCCCTCCTGCCATTCTTAAATTTCTGGCAGTACCGGGAATCGAACCCAGGCCCCTGAGGACGGCAGCTAATCACACTAACCGTTACGCTACAGAGGCGGACGTTTTCCAGTCATTGACCGGGTCAGGGATGTAATGAATGAATCATACATAGGCTATTACTACAATGGGGTCGCCACTCCCAAAGTGATGTATATTAATGACTGATAGATGTTACGAAATGAGAATGGAGAGCGTTGTTGGAATAAAAGATGACAGAGAAAAACGGAGTACCCAGAGAAAAACATGCCCCACCTCCACTTTGTCCAGCACAAATCTCACATGGAGTGACCGGGACTGAACCACGGTATCCAGCGGTGAGAAACGACCGCTGCCGTGTGAGCCACGGAGGCTCTTCTGATGCTTAATATCAAAGAAAAATATACACTTTCTTCAGCTTACCCTTATTCCAGTTATTGCTGGATGCTTAATTATTCATTCCAGTCATTCTTCAGGCTTCATTCCTTTAAAATAAACTTTCTTCAGGTTAGCCTAGTTATCTATAGGAGCTTAATAAACATTCTTCTGGTTATACTGTATTACTTATTTCTCAGGGCTTGATTCTTTTAAAAGAAAGCCTTTCTTCAGGTTGTTCTGATTATTTCCAGGGACTTAATTTTTTAAAAGATAAACTTTCTTTCAGCTATCCTTATCACAGGTATTTTTTGGTGAATAATTAAAGAAAAGAAAAGAAAAACTTTCATCAGGTTATCCTAGTTATTTCTGGGGCTAAATGCTTTAAAACACACACTTTCTTCGGGTTATGCTCCTTATTTTGGGGAGGGGGCTTAATTTTTTTAATAGATAAACATTCTCCAGATTATACTACTGTAGGTATTTCTGTGGGGTTAACTTATATTAAAGAAAAACTTTCTTCAGGTTTGCCTTGTTATTTCAGGGGGTTTAAATTTTTTAAATATAAACTTTCTTCAGGTTAAACTTGTTACTTCTTGGGCTCGATTTTTAAAAAGGATAAACTTTCTTCAGCTTATCCTAGTTATTTCTGAGGTTGATGGAGCTGCGCAGATTCATTATGAACGCTTCTTTTACGAAGGGGCTTTACATCAAGATCAACACGATTTTCGAAAGAATGGAAAATTGTGCAAATACAGGACATTAAAAACAGAAGAAATCTTACCTTCTTTTTGTTGAATCTTGAAATCTAAACCTGTTAACTTTGACAGGAGCTCAAACATAGGTTTTGATTTCAGAGCATTTATGAGTTGAGCAAGTCTACCATACAAGTTTTCTTCATCCTGAAAAACTCTGTATGACCTAAAAAAATAAAAAAACAACTATTACAACCATGACACTTCATACGAATGCTTCACCTACATTGGAAAATTCAATGAGAAAATTTAAAAAAAATGTTGCCATATGCTTTTAAACAAAAAGCATCAATCATTTTCAGATTGGTAACCTCTGATTCCAACATAGATCTTCCTGTCTACAAGTATTGACCAAATCATGCAATTCAGAAGGCCGAGTGAGGGTTACAAGAATTTATAGGAGCTTGATTCTTTTTATAGGCCAATTATAACGTGACTGTTAGCCCCACATATGTGTACTATGGAATTTATCTGATTAACTTATATTAATGTAGCATCTACAAAAGAAGGTATAAATAGTGATCTCAGGTTTCAGAATGGATTAGGATTAGGACTCGTTCAGTGTGTCTGACTGTGAGACTGCAATAACAATAATCCAGAAGTGAAAAGGAGTTCAGCACATTATCTCCAGCTACTCATCATTATTGCTGACTAACTCTAGTTGCCTGGGTATAGGGTACGAGCGCCTTCCATTCCCATCTGTCCATGAACTGTTGTTCTTTCATAATCGTCTCCTAATCTTGTCCTCTCTCCTTTACATCCTCCTTCAGTAAATCAGTCCATTTTTCTCTAGGTCTGCCCATTAGGATTAGGACTTGTTTAGTGTGTCTGACTGTGAGACTGCAATAACAATAATCCAGAAGTGAAAAGGAGTTCAGCACATTCTCTCCAGCTACTCATCATCCTGTAATTTTCTTTCATATTCCCTTCTTGCAGCCATGTTGGTGTTCATCCTTTTTTACTTGGCCAAGTAACTTCAGTCTTGCCTTCTGGATACTTTTTTGCAGACTGTCCCCTACTTCCACCTCTTCTTGTATCTTTCGTTCTTAATTTTGTGTTTCCTGGTCTTCTGGAACATGGTCAAGAAATACATTTCTGCTGCTTGGAATTTCAAGTTGACCATTCTCATTAAAGTGGTAGTTCCCAGGCTATATTCAAGGATAGGTTTATAATAGAATTTATACACTGTCATCTAGGATTTCAGCATACTTGCTTATCCCACAATAGCTGTCTTACTTGGTGGTAAAATTGTGCTGCCTTTATGATTTGGCTGTTCACCGAATATTTGACTAGGTTGTCTTTTGACACTGCCTTTGGGAGTGGTGATGCCATAGTAACAAAAACCGAAAAGTGAGTGATGATATACCATCAGCACCCCGACCTAGCAGGAGCTGGACAAGGGGAAATGAAAATGATGATGACCTTTTGACACTATATGTGTATGTTGTCTTCAGCCCTAAGGCTGGTTGGATCCTCAACAGCTATGCCATCTGCTGTCATATATGGCCTAGGCATCACTGAAGAGGCGTACTAGGGAAATGAGGAGTGAGGTAGTTTCCCGTCGCTTTCCTCACCGAGCCAGAAGATGCTATTACATATCAGTCTGCCAAGCCCACTGAAATGCACCAACCGACCCTATGAGGAAAGTTTTCACACCATTCATAGCAGGGACTGGCTGCACAAGGAATGGCATTACTAGCATCACTCATACCTCAGTCACTTTCATATCGTCAAAACCAAGGATAAGACAGACAGATCAATGAAAGTAACAAAACTGCTCTAGCCCATACCAGAAGACATAGTGCACTGTAAACACTAGGTCCTGCTAGCAAAGGCATTTTGACACTATATGACCCAAATACTTAAATTCTGGAACATGGTGCAGCTTTGTGCCATTTAGCATGATTTTTGGTTTGTCATCTCCTCCCTGTACCTTCCAGAGTCCCGCACAGTGGCCCAGCCCATGAGCTGCTTTCGCAATAGACGGCAATGAGCTTTAGAAGGCTCAAACGTAAGAAGCACGTGACTTCATCGCATGGGTCAGGATGGGCAGCCCTGTGTCGTTCGTACACGGTGAGCCAAGGACAGCGTTGTGGTAGTGCTATGGGCCGACCGCTTCAATGCGTACATTGTGCTGCGAGTCAGCGGAGTGAGTTAAACGGTCGAGTGGAGACTATCGCTTTTGCTGTGGTTTTCTATTTGACTTCCCAGTCTATCCTGTTTCCGAAAATAAATGCAGACTTTCGCTACAAAGGAAAAGAAACCTTGGCAAGAAAACATGAAGTACACGAAAAACTAGAAACCGGACAATACAAGACTTCTGAACCAGATCCGAACATTAAAAGTCATATTTGGGTGATATTCAAGCCTGTAGTTGGCAGTGATGGAAAAGACGTTCATTTTGTGTACTGAACGATCTGAACAAGGCATGTATGCATGAAGAACATTCCATTCTTCCCTGGTCATCACACTCCACGACTATGCCACAATTTTCCAACGTAATGAATGAAATTTACTTCGTGGGCTGATGTTTAAGTTGGTCCTATTCCAACAGATGAGCTGAAAAGATACATACATACATACATACATACACTATCATTAAAGACTGTTATGCCTTTCAGCATTCAATCTGCAAGCCTCTGTGAATTTACTAAACGTTGCCACAATCCTCTATTTGCAACTAGTTCTGAGGCCTCATTTAGTTCTATACCTCTTATCTTTAAATTGTTAGAAACTGAGTCTCACCATCATCATCTTGGTCTCCCTCTACTTCTCTTACCTTCCATAACAGAGTCCATTATTCTCCTAGGAAACCTATCCTCCTCCATTCGCCTCACCACCAAAGCCAGTTTATGCGTACAGCTTCATCCATCGAGTTAATTCCTAAATTAGCCCTTATTTTCCTAATTCTGAGCACCTTCCTGCCATTGTTCCAACCTGGTTGTACCAGCAATCATTTTTGCTACTTTCATGTCTGTTACTTCTTACTTATGAATAAGATATCCTGAGTCCACCCAGCCTTCGCTCCTGTAAAACAAAGTTGGTCTGAAAACAGACCGATGTAAAGATAGTTTTGTCTGGGAGCTGACTTCCTTCTTACAGAATACTGTTGATCACGACTGCGAGCTCACTGCATTACCTTTACTACACCTTGATTCAGTCTCACTATATTACAATCCTGGGAGTACACACAACCTAAATACTTGAAATTACCGATCTGTTCTAGCTTTGTTTCACAAATCTGACATTCAGTTCTGTTGAATTTCTTACCTACTGACATCAATTTAGTCTTCGAGAGGCTAATTTTCATACCGTACTCACTGCACCTATTTTCAAGTTCCAAGATATTAGACTCCAGGCTTTTGGCACAATCTGCCATTAAGACCAAGTTGTTAGCAAAGGCCAGAATGCTTACTACATTTCCACCTAACCGAATCCCTCCCTGCTATTTTATACCTTTCAGCAGATGATCCATGTAAACTATGAACAGCAAAGGTGAAAGATTACAGCCTTGTCTAACCCCTGTAAGTACCCTGAACCAAGAATTCATTCTACCATCAATTCTCACTGAAGCCCAATTGTCAACATAAATGCCTTTGATTGATTTTAATAATCTACCTTTAATTCCATAGTCCCTCAGTATTGCAAACATTTTTTCCCTCGGTACCCTGTCATATGCTTTTACCAGATCTATGAAACATAAATACAACTACCTATTCCTCTTGTAACATTTTTCAGTTACCTGGCGCATACCGAAAATCTGATCCTGACAGCCCCTCTGTGGTCTGAAACCACACTGGTTTTCATTCAACTTCCTCTCAAATACTGATCGCACCCTCCCTTCCAAGATGCCAGTGAATACTTTTCCTGGTATACTAATCAATGAGATACCTCGATAGTTGTTGCAATCCTGCCTGTTCCCTTGCTTATAGATAGGTGCAATTACTGCTTTAGTCAAATCCGAAGGTACCTTACCAACACTCCATGCTAATCTTATTATTCTATGAAGCCATTTCATGCCTGCCTTCCCACTATACTTCACCATTTCAGGTCAAATTTCATCTATTCCTGCTGCTTCATGACAATGGAGTTTATTTAGCATCCTTTCCACTTCCTCAAGCGTAATTTCACCAACATCACTTTCCTCCTCCCCATGAGCTTGGCTGTTCGCAACACCACCAGGAAGATTTCTTTTTACGTTGAGAAGATGTTCAAAATATTCCTTCCACCTTTCCAGTGATTCCCTGGGATCTATTATGAGTTCACCTGAATTACTCAAAACACTGTTCATTTCCTTTTTCCCTCCCTTCTTAAGATTCTTTATTACTGTCCAGAAAGGTTTCCATGCTGCTTGACCTAGCCTTTCCAGGTTATTACCAACTTCTTTTTGGATTCAACAACTATTTGTTTTGCTCTGTTTCTTTCATCTACGTACAAATCCCTGCCTGCCTCGGCCCTTGTTTGGAACCATATCTGATAAGCCTTCTATTTACATTTACAAGCTGCTCTCACTTCATCATTCCACCAAGATGTTCGCCTTTTCCCATCTTTACACACAGTTGCTTCTAGGCATTCCCTTGCTGTTTCTACTACAGTACCCCTGTATGCCACCCATTCTCTTTTTATATCCTGAACCTGCTTACTGTCTACTGTTCAAAACTTCTTACGAATTATATCCATGTACATAAGTCTAATTTCCTCATCCTGGAGATTTTCTAACCTTATTAGATTGCAGACAGATTTTTCCTTCTCTACTCTAGGCCTAGAAATATTTAGTTCACTACAGATCAGATACTGGTCTGTATCATCAAAAAATCCCTGGAAAACTTGTACATTCCTAACAGATTTCCTGAATTCAAAGTTGGTTACGATATAGTCTATTATTGATCTAGTACCCCTAGCCTCCCATGTGTAGCGGTGAATAGCCTTATGCTTGAAGAATGTATTCGTAACTGCTAAACTCATACTATCACAGATATTTCAACAAAAATTGTGCAACGGAATAATACCATATATAGCAGTAGCGTAGGCAGGATCGACTAATGGTGGGCGTTTGTACATGTGTGTGCTGCGTGCATGCATAAGTGTCATTATATGGACACCGATACAAGGAAATTATGTTGATATTTGGACTGAATATAAGTACATTACAAAATCTTACATTAAAATACAAAACCAGAACAATACGATCAAAGTATATAGTTTTACGGAGAATGGTATGCTCAGATTTCAACCTAAAATCCAACTTTCAATGCTTCTTAGAAAATAGATTCACCGAGCTTGATAGCTGCAGTCGCTTAAGTGTGGCCAGTAAAAATGGATACTAATGTTCAACCTTCTGAGTATCATGAAGTGTTCTCGAATCATGGAACTGTCAAAGTTATAGGAAAGGACTGAACCACTTATTACTGGAAAACTGAATGCCAGAATGTGACAAAAATCAACTCAATCCCTTCCGTTCAAAATATTACACTGCAAGAAATTTGTAGTCAAGAAGACTAGGGGGAACAATATTCATAAAATGGGAGAGAAATACTACAGAACTGATCTAGGAGTGAAAGGCACAATCACTAAAAAGAAAAAAGAAAACAAACAATATGAACAATTTTTTTTCTTTCTTACAATTTGCTTAACGTTGCACCGACACAGATAGGTCTTATGGCGACGATGGGTTAGGGAAGGCCTAGGAGTGGGAAGGAAGTGGCAGTGGCCTTAATTAAGGTACAGCCCCAGCATTTGCCTTGTGTGAAAATGGGAAACCACGGAAAACCATCTTCAAGGCTGCCGACAGTGGGGTTTGAACCCACTATCTCCCGGATGAAAGCTCACATCTGCATGGCCCTAACCGCACAGCCAACTCACCCGGTATCATCATCATCATCATCATCATCATCATCATCAATTCTCTTGAAGCACCGATTGTACGTATATATTGAAGGTAGAAAAGATTCAAAATACATATCAGCACTTTAAAAAAATCATTTTGCAGAAGACTGGAAAATTCAGATTAAACTATGGTTCTATAAAGGCATAGTTTCTAATGCTGGTAAAATTTCTGATATCGTCAGTGAACCAAAATTCTGTGAAGGTGTTTGTCATGACAATGGTGTTTCAATCTAATATTACCTGACCCAGTGTTACTTCGGCAATAACCTACTTCCATCATGTGTAAACTGTGAGTTTATTTCTCTTGTAAACTTATTTTTAGCCTTTTATTTCTTATGTTAGTTAACTCTCTTATTTAACTGCCTTTTGGTTTAATAAGTTTTTGCAGTGTGATTTTTTTATTATTTATTAAAACTATGGAATTTCATTTAAAATGTTGAGTTTAATCATTAGGCCACAGCTGCTCTTCACAGAGCTACAGATGAACTGGAGTTAGTAGTCAGAGAGTTAACTTCTATAACAGGGCACGTCTAACACTTAGTTTCAAAACTGGATGAGTCCAAGTCTGGCAAGGAACCCTCACGAATGCGAGGTCGCAGGTGCAATGTCTAGTATGGGGCATTTGAAAGTGCTGTAGTAACAACTGAGACAGGAAACAATATTAGCTGCTAATTACGCACCATGTGCACAGGAGGGCGACAGCAAATGAGTGCCCGGGCGGTGCAGGGATCAACCTTCTATGGAATGTATCTGTTACACTTCACAAGATGAACTTCACCACAGTTCACAAAATGTTCAAAATAAACCTATAATTTGTATCACGATCACTGAATGAAAAACGATGTGCCACATTTATCACAAAAGTTAGCACCACGAAGATCAAGAGTGAATGTCTTGTGAGTTATAAATTATTCACGACGATAAGCTAGGTATCCACTCTTACAGAATGCATAGATAACCATGCTGATGTAACGTGGTGACGAGAACTAACGGAAAGTGATGGTACGCAACTGAATGCGAACCATTCGGTCGTTCAGTTTATTGTGAAACTGCTATCCTTTATGGTATAACTGCAGATAAAGCAATTGTATGTTTTGTAGGCACGAGAAAACACAACATCCAGAGGTTGAATTTGTCCCATGGTTCCAGGTGGTATGAATTGCAATGTAACACACTTTCCAGGAGGGATGGTTTTCTCTAACACGGTATGATTTTTATAGGCAGACCAGGAGTCAAGCATAGCAAGTTATTTTCACAAGCTATGGGCCAAAATAGTGTTCATACTATAGCTGTATTTCTGGTAAGCCCATTTTCCCACTCTTGATTGCTGTAACATGAACATTCCCAAACGCCCCTACTAGGCCCGTGACATGCGATAGAATAATTGGAGGCAGACAACCTCCAACTTCTCGCAGCACAGTAAATAACTTCTCAGTCAATTTGCCATCCAGACTAACAGTAGGCATACTGTATACGCATGCATTAAGGCACTGAAGTTCGTTGCTTGTGCTATAACTAGCAATGTGCTTGAACCCGGCTCGAGCTGCTCAAAGACTGTGTTAGATTACTGAGCTAGGCGATACCGCCTCGTCTTGTGTTTGCTGTGTACTTCTGTATATTTTGAGCGTACAATCCCTTCAAACTGTATCTGCAATTTAGAGACAGCCAAAATCTGTGTATGTGCGGTGATTCGTTGCAAATGCTTCCCCAGAATATATAGACTGCCTCCAGAACGTCATTTGAATGTACAGTACAAAGACGATGCGTCACAACTTCATACAATGTTGCGGCAACATTATTTGTATATATGCGAGTAAGTTGTACCAATGCAGGAACATACTTTTGTTACTATCCTCGACACTATTACATTCTGGCCAGAAGTCAGAGGCGCATCAGGGATTGTGGGCGGGGGGGAATAATCTATATCATTATTATTTACTTTTATTGGTAACTACTGGACAATTATTTACAATTTGCTTTTACCTCGCTCCGACACAGATAGGTCTTATGGCGACATTGGGATAGGAGAGGGCTAGACACGGGAAGGAAGGGGCCGTCGCTTCAATTAAGGTACAGCCCAACATTTGCCTGGTGTGAAGATGGGGAAACTATGGAAAACCATCTTCAGTGCTGCCGACAGTGAGGTTCGAACCCACTATCTCCTGAATACTGGATACTGGCCGCACTGAAGTGACTGGAGCTACGGAGCTCAGTATTATTATTAGTATTATTTCTTTTCGTTCTGAGTTCGTTTAGCCTCCAGGGTTGGTTTTTCCCTCGGACTCAGCGAGGGATCGCACCTCTACCGTCTTAAGGGCAGTGTCCTGGAGGTCGGGTGATACAACTGGGAATGATGACCAGTACATTGCCCAGGCAGCCTCACCTGCTATGCTGAACAGGGGCCTTGTTGGGGGATGGGAATATTGGAAGGAAGGAAGCAGCCGTGGCCTTAAGTTACCTACTATCCCGGCATTTGCCTGAAGGAGAAGTGGGAAACCACAGAAACCCACTTCGAGGATGGCTGAGGTGGGAATCGAACCCACCTCCACTCAGTTAACCTCCAGAGGTTGAGTGGACTCCGTTCCAGCCCTCGTAATACTTTTCAAATTTTGTGTCAGAGCCCGGAATCGAACCCAGGCCTCCGGGGATGGCAGCTTATCACATTAACCACTACACCACAGAGGCAGACTAATTGCCAATCAATGAATAAATTGATGGTGTCCGACTTGTTGGCTGAATGGCCAGCGTACTGGCCTTCGGTTCCGAGGGTCCCGGGTTCGATTCCCGGCCGGGTCGGGGATTTTAACCTTAATTGGTTAATTCCAATGGCCCGGGGGCTGGGTGTTTGTGATGTCCCCAACATCCCTGCAACTCACACACTACACATAACACTATCCTCCACCACAATAACACACAGTTATCTACACATGGCAGATGCCGCCGACCCTCATCGGAGGGTCTGCCTTTGAAGGGCTGCACTCAGCTAGAAATAGCCACACAAAATTATTAACTGACGGTTTCATAACGTAATGCTTATGCACGTAAAATCGGTATTAAACTGTATACCTCAACAGTAGAGTAACTTTTGCAGACCCTGTCCAGGCGTACATTCTGAGCCCTTCACCATTCTAATGCAAGCAGCCGTCCACTGTGCTATTCATGAAAAACAAAAAGGACGCATTTCTGAAGAGCGGACAAAATGTAAAATGCAAAGTTAAATATTAACAAAATAAATGGCTTACCATCAAATTGCTTTTACCAAGCTGTTGTTCGTACTACCAGAAATACTGTTAAACAAATGCTCTCTCCGTTCACAGAGAACGTTGTGTTCACCACCCCACACACATAAATATACTGAGTGGACCTAGTAGTAGTCTAATACGACGACTGGTCCGTCCGCGCTTCGCACAATCTTATGTGTGGGGTCGCCTGACAGTTCGAACAGGTTCGATACCATATCGAGCCTACGTAGCATATTGGGCTGGCTCGAGCCTGCTCGAACTTACGTATCATTCACCCATCACTAGCTATAACTCTCTTAGTACTTCTACCTAACAGGATGCCTTTTGTATATATTTCCTCGTCAAATCCCAATTTGTAGGTGTTGAAAACAAATTCTGCACTAAACGATCTACAAATGCTCGAGCCGATTCTGCAGTTTGCTGTGCATCGTCAAGTTGCCGCTTTGTTTGGAATCTCATTATTTTGAGTCTTCAATGTTGTAGCTCCATTTGAAGTTGTGCAACCATCCACTACACCCCTTGAAGTCGCTGTAACATATGTCCTGCACAATTTGATGCCCATACTGTAGTAGGTCACTATCATGCACATCATGTAACCTGTCTCGAGTGTCTTTGAATCGAGCAAACAATCTTTTTAACAGGTTTGTCTTGTCCTCCCTTGAAGTACTGTAGTTTTTCTTATGCACCACACGGTCATATTGTTGCGGACTTATTTGAAACCTGTTAGTAATAGTTTTTTTAAAATGTTGTGGATGGTCATTCATGTATGTAATTATGTCTTGTACCCACCTACAGGACAATGGTTGTTCTTTACTACGCCTCACTGGAGCTGGGATATGTGGCTCTGACATGGACGATGATATACATGCCTGGACATCACTTTCACCTGTAGCATCATCAGTGCAATCCACATGTGCATTGTCCACATAGACTATAAATCTCATGTTAGATCCGTATTGACGGTTGAACTTCTTACAATTTTATACAATTTGTAAATTGTCCACATAGTCGAGAATATATGACACTACACATTCCACAGACTCTATTTGCAAAAATGCTAAGACATCATCTGCCACTTCCTTCTCACACTGAAAAATATCTTGTGTACCTTTCTGATGGAATGTCAACATCCTCAACTGTTGCTGTAGATATAAGGCAATGTTTGCTTTGTTTATGGATGCAATTGCACTAGTATATATCAGTATTACGAGCAGTATAGCACTGCTGTGATGTACATGTCAAATGTGCTGTTTAACTGCGTTTCATAGCCTCACGCTATGTTCACTTTTGGATACCTACAGTCCCCCCCCCCCTCTTGCCATTAGCAGCCAATACTGCGCATGCGGGGTAGATGATAGATGGGGCTTTGAACGCATTCAATACTATTGGCCACTTGCGACCTCGCACACGAGGCCTCCTTGTGGGTCTCAAAACTGGACTAGTCCAAACTGTTTCCATATAAATCATCATTTTCCATATCAAAAGGATAGACTACAACCCTAAATTAATTAACCCTTTCGCTTTCAAGCTCTCAGCTGATGGATGTGTGAAAACTGTAAGCCATATTTACCACACTATGCACACATTTCTTTTAAAATTACATGGAAGGCACACCAATGAAGATATCAACATGAAAGTTTGTAAACTTATGGAGAATACATCACTTATTATCATTACAACTAATGTCTCTATAACAGAAGGATTCAATGTAAAAACATAAATAAATGTGGAAAAAAAGTTACAAGTTTCAGATTTTGAAAGTTTTGAAGTAATTCCGGGAAATGACAATCACTGCACAAGTTTGTGAATGAGGTTAGTATAAAAGGCTATTAATCATTACTAGCATGGCAAAAATCAAGATTCTATGTGCATTAGATCCAAGGATAGATTAAAATGTGTGAAGTGATGTATCACTGAAAAATGTCAGCCATTTTTACATAAAACACACATTTCTTATTCGAGGTGCTGGATTATCATCATCATCATCTGCAATTTTTGATTCTGCCTAAAGAAAATCTCAGCTTCTACTATACTTTTGTATGGAAAATTCAATTCCTTATTAGTTCAAATTCAAGGGATAGTCAATTCTTTTCTTTCTGCTAGTGGCTTTATGTTGCACCGACACAGATAGGTCTTATGGCGACGATGGGATAGGAAAGGCCTAGGAGTTGGAAGGAAGCAGACATGGCCTTAATTAAGGTAAAGCCCCAGCATTTGCCTGGTGTAAAAATGGGAAACCACGGAAAACCATCTTCAGGGCTGCCGACAGTGGGATTCCAACCCACTATCTCCCGGATGCAAGCTCACAGCCGCGCGCCCCTAACCGCACGGCCAACTCGCCCGGTGATAGTCAATTCTAGACTTCTTAGACCTTTATCTCAGGATCCCTATGATCTTCTGTCCCTTTCTCCTACTCACTTTCTGATAGGTGAATCACTGACTTCCCCTCAGCTTGAATCACTGACTTCTCCTCCGCCTTTGCTTGAGTGGACAAATTTGTCTCTTTCCATATTTTGGAGAAAGGTTGATGCCACACAAAATAGGTTCTGGCATCGTTGGAAGCTGGAGTATCTTGGTTAGCTACAATCTAAAGTAAAATAGCAGACAGCCATGCCCAACATCCTAGTGGGCGACTTGGTGCTCCTTCGGGACCCTAGTCCTCCACATGTCTGGCAACTTGGTAGAGTTATCCAGTCTTTTCTTGGATGTGATAAAAGAGTACGAGTCGTAAAGTTTAACACAACCAGTGGCCATGTTACTCGGCCTATTTCCATGGTGTGTCCTTTGCCACTCGAACCATAAGCCAGTCCATTTATGATAAGAATTTGTGCACTTTAAGTCACAGTGTGTGATCGTACAAAATTCCAACCCCACGATAAGTCAATTACTGTATTTACGGCAATATTTATGCCAAGTTATATGTTATGTATTTATTAATGTATCAAACATTATTTAGGCATTGTAAGAACTCTGTGCTAAATTAGTGGCATTCTGTGGAAAAATAAGTGTGAAATCTTGCTTAAGCAAGAGAACTAAATATAGAGAAAGTTGTGTAAGAAGTTGGTTTGCCCAACATGACGTGTGCCTCCCAACAGTTTTCAAGGTGTCAGTATGCCAATGTTGGGCATCACAATTTCGAAAACGACGTGTCACACGTGACAGAAATGGGAGATTGTGATTAGTTAGGACAGAGAAAACAGAGAAGTGCTAAGCCATTATACTTAGCTGAATATAACACGAGTATGGTTTCAATGCAAAAAAAGAAAAAACAACATGAACTTGTCACCCAAGTTTTCAATGCTTATAAAGTTAAAGGTTTCCACCTATTCAATACATTAACATTAATGTATGTATGTATGTATGTATGTATGTATTAACATTAATGTATTGAATAGGTGGAAACCTTTAACTTTATAAGCATTGTAAATCTCGAGTCAATACGGACAAAAAATGAAATTCTTAATATTAAACCAAAGTTTTCGGCGAGTTTGGCGAGGTATGGTGGCATTTAACCCCAACTTCAATCAAACAACCACTACAGATCACTTTGAGATTGTGTAGCGGGTTATACAGCTGAGGTTCGTGATCCGGCTATCCACACTAAGCCAGATTAAATATATAAATTCAAGCTAATAATATATTGTGTATACATGTACAGTTGAATTTAGCGTGTGTCAAGGCATGGAGAAAGTCCGAATATAACATTTCATAGCAAGGTCGTCGTACCAGCTAATTTAATTCAGAAATTATGTCACGTAAATTCAGTGCTGATTGTGAATATTAAGAGAAAACAGTGTATTTCTGATATTGTAATTTGTGTTATGTGTTATGGAGGTGGTATATTACGTATATCGATGTGGTTAATTTTAAGTGTATATTTCTCGCATTGTTCTTTTGTTGTCATCTGTTGTGAAGAATATTGAGGTGGTTAATTTTGAAAGTATATATATATATTTTAATCAACTGTGTCATTTCACAAAAGAGTATAACCTAGCTAGTATATCCTCATGTTTTTTTGAGTTCAACAAGTCGTCAGGTTAGGTAAGCAAGTCAGGATTATTATCAACCTATGACCTCACCCTGGATAATATTCTCATGCTAATTTCATATTGTTATCATCAAGCACACTGGCACCAATCATTTTTATAATTCATAATTTTATATAGCGATCCTGGTGTCAAGATTTTTGCATTCCTATGGAAGGAATACAAAAAAGAAGGAAGACAAAAATGGATATTGGCAGTGAACCAAATGAAGTAAGTGCCATGAAATTATAACAGAAGTATTTAATTCATACATAACTGACCCCTTGAGAATGAAAGTGGTGCAAGTAATTATTAAAGCAGACAGTAATAAATTCTCACAAGTTCCTTGTCTCTATTTATTAGAACGGTAAATTCAAATAATCCAACAATTAATTTTATAGTGTTTCCTGATTTCACTCCTTCTCTGTAAATAAACTCAATGTATTGTACTGGGGAGTCCTGAAAGCTGTAGATGTCACTTGGGTGCTACAGCAGTTCAGTTTTTGTAATAATAATAATAATAATAATAATAATAATAATAATAATAATAATAATAATAATGGATTTATGAGAATTACCCTGTGTAGTGCAGGTTTAAAAGGGAATGTTATCAGTTTGAGACAGAGTAAGCTTGTGATCATGTTGTGGAGCTTAGTGTTTGCTTGGTACCAGTGCGAGTGGTGATTTTGGGCAGTATTTACACCTGCATTAACTTTGTTTTCTGTATTTCCCTGTTAAAATTAACATTTTTGACCACTGTCTTTATTAGAATGTTAACTATATGACAACTTTTTAATTATTATTATTATTATTATTATTATTATTATTATTATTATTATTGGGCCGATGACCTAGATGTTAGGCCCTTCAAGAAACAACAAGCATTAACAATAATAATAATAATAATAATAATAATAATAATAATAATAATAATAATAATAATAATAATAATAATAATAATAATAATAATTTGCGACTAATAGTTTGTTTACCATAGCTTCATCAAGTACCATACAGTACTTAAACCTGTCTCGCCAGCTCTCTGCACCTCAATCCTATATTAAGACTTAGCCTTCTGCTTGAGATCATTGTGCAGCCTCAGCCATGTTAGCATTCTCTTTCTAAATAATTCTCAGCCGCTTTGGCTGCCTATTTTAACCAGCCATCAACTGTCAATTTGCCAGATGATCGCTGAAGGACACCATAACTGTGATTCAGTCTTCGATGCTCGAACTTGGCCTCTATACCTTCATGTAAAATTATACATCAAAAGTTTAAACAATATTTTACTGGTGATCTTCAGTTTTGGAGAAGTAAAGTATTTTTAGAAAAGACAGTAATCAGTCAAACTTTCAGAAATTTTAGCTTCAGTTTACTCCAGTGTAACTAAACTACAGGATTATTTTAAATCAGCTACCTGAGGGTAACATTAAATAACTCCATATGGATAATTATTTTACATAATTTATTTTCAAAACTCAAAGTGACATAATCTCAAGATTTGTTTTCAAAGGTTCAATGTGCTCTCCACACAAAATTCAAACTGACTGTACTTGTAAACCTCACTCAATGTATGAGCCAGTTGCAACTTATACCCCTTACATCGCAGTTGTCTTAGTAAAATTCTCCAAATCATAGGCTGTGGAATGACCAGCTCCAAACTTGTGCTAGGTGCAGACTACTTTGGGCTTTGTGCATATGTCCCTTTTACAACCTCTGTAATGTGGTCAGCCACAACACGGCACCCTTGCCTTTTCTCTCAGTATGCCATAGAACCTGGTTCCACAAATCTGTTTCTGATACTCTGCCCTAAAACATCTTAGTAATGGTAAATTATGATTGCGTTTCATGGTATATCAGACAGCACTAAACACGATCCACATCACTGTGCACCTCCATGACAACTGTGTCGTGTATTCTGCTATACAGGCGAAAAGAGTGTATGGAGGGAAGTCTGCCAGCAAGACTTAAAACCTGATGATATGGTACAAGGGAAGTGCAAGGCCTAAAACTTGATGATATGGCATGTGATTTGATAAACATATTCAGAAATTTTAGATGGTAGTTTTGAAATTATCCAAAGTTACTTACTGGTAACTAATTTGGAATAACCCAGTATTTTTCAAACCATCCACACAGTCTCCCATATAAACTAAGATCGTCCAAGCGGCGCTTTTACTCTCTGATACATAAGCTGCAGTATTGGAGGCATGCGCATAGTTGTTGACCTTGCAAGAAGTGTGCACGTGTTCGACCTCGCAAGCATCATTCACCAGTCTGAATCTCAGCTGTGAGACAGCCATCACTGCAACACCATATTTTCGCATGTAAAAGTTATTTTACGTATGAGTTGGCTCAACGGGTATGCAATGCATTTGTTCAGCAATTTAACAGAGGAAAAGCTGGATGACAATGGTGTGAATCTTGAATGGTCACCGAATAAATCACGCACAAAATTAGCAAAACAAGTAGGGGTTTCGGTTTCTTTTGAACACAGAGCTACAAAGCTGTTACACATCAAACCGTACAGGTTTACAGAGGAAAAGCCGGATGATATTGGTGTGAATCTTGAATGGTCACCAAATAAATCACGCACAAAATTGGCACAAGTAGCGGTTTTGGTTTCTTCTGGACACAGAGCTACAAAACCACACATCAAACCATACAGGTTTACATGGGCCCATTGTTAAAAACCTGTTGATCCAGTCACAAGAGTGAGATATTGTGAGTGGTACCTTGCATCACTGAATGATCGTTTATTCAACCCACAGCTTGTGTTCTTTTCGGATGAGGCCTGGTTTCATTTATGGTCATGTGAACAGCCATAATTCTCACTACTGGTGTGCAGAAAATCCTAATGATGTTTATGAAGTATCTTATTATGATAGGAAGGTTGGTGTTTGGTGTGATGTTAGTGCAAGACAAATGACTGGGCCTATTTTTTTTTTTTTTTCAAGACAACAGTAAATGCAGAGGGGTCACCAGTTAACGGAAGAAGAAAAAAATGGGGGTATTTTCAACAAGATTCAGCCTTTGCGCATACAGCAGAAGATTCCCTTCTTACAATCTCGGAAGTGTTTGCAGATAGGGCGATCAGTGCTGGTATACTGCCCCCTTATTCTCCAGATCTAACAGTGTGTGATTTTTATTTGTAGGGTAAACTGAAAGAAAACATTACGAATGAAATCAGAAACATTACAGTGGCACAACTCATTTACGTCAGCCAGAATGTTGTTACCAGACACAATGCCTGTATAACCCAGGAAGGACAACACTTTTAACATCTTTTATAAGGTAAGATTTCATATAAGATTGTATACACGGTTAAAGTAGGGTGGCCGTGCACATTATAAGTTCGGCTGAGGCAACTACCGTAGCACAGAGTACAAACACCATGCATTTGGTCTTAGTTTATATAGCAGACCCTGTATCAAAAACAAAATTCTCAAACATACATTCAATTTAAGCCTTCCTGGCTGCTCTTTGCACATCAATTCTTTTTTATAAATCCCTATGTTTTGCCGGCTAGTGAGCTGTGATTCCTAGCTCGCATCAAGTTAAGTTACAGTGAACAATTTTTCACCACTTCACAGTGTTAAAACTTTCTAATGAGGTTCTTTACCTGTTTTCCAAGTTAACTTCTTCCTTTGAGTAATAACATTTGTACAAATTTCCATGACTTTTGTTATGTCTAAGGTTCAGATGTTTAGGACCTAAAAATCGACCAAATATGCAGGCAAATATGCTCTTAAAATTTGCTATGTATGACACAAAAATGGAATATATTTATTTACAACAAATTATTTTTTCCATTAGTTCCTTTATATTAAAGATACAATTAATTATACAATCTTATTGCACTACTTCAATTAATTTCCTTACTAATTCTTTCAACTTAATTCCACTAGTCTCTACCACTAGTTATAGAATAACTTCCTCCAGAATAAGGTTTGCAGTCCACTGGAATGTCACCCTTGTAGAGAAATGTAATTTTATTTTATATTTCTATATTTTACTTCAGTTAAAGATTTTGTGCCCATGGCAATTGTCGGCGCATTCGTAATTCCGATAACTAACGATTTTCATTGAGATAAAATAAATATCAACTATTCAGCTTTGAGGCCCGAGCCTAAAGTTTCATCACAATCCCACAAACACATGTACACCAGCAACATCGGACATCACATTCAAGGCAAAGTACATTTGTTCATACAAAATATAACCAAGCACAATTAACATGACCAAAATACGATCAAAACAATCAAAAAGGTAAAATATGCATTTATATCCCCTGAATGTCGACAATAGTTCAAGTACTCTTGGAACTAATGACGACATCATGTCTGATGTTCATTCAAGATGCATGAGAAGAACTGATCATAGAAACAAGCTTCAGATTGGAACCTTAAATGTTATGACTCTAACAGAAAAATGCAATGAAATCACGGATTTAATGAACCGTAGACATATTCACATCCTAGGACTACGTGAAACCAAATAGAAAGGTTGCAACACAAGAAGGTTAGAAGACGGATATAAACTATACTGGAGTGGTAATCCTGCAGTGGCGAGGAATGGAGTTGGTTTTATACTTCATAAAGACATTGATAGTATAACAGGTGTCTCATTAATCAATGAGAGATTAATCAAAGCTAAAACATGCCTAAATGCAGAAACTCAAACTGTGACCTTAAGTTTATGCTCCCCAGCATGGTTGTAGCGATGACCAAAAAGCAAGCTTCCTAGAAAAACTAGAGGACATAAGGATAACTGGGGAATTTAATGCCCAGGTAGGAACTGATAGGTCAGGTTATGTTAGGAATTATTGGTCCATATGGATTTGGTAATAGAACTAAGGAGGGTGAACTTCTGCTTGATCTATGTACACGAAACCAACTTCTGGTGAAGAATGCGTGGTTTCAGACACGGGATAGCCACAAGATAATGAGATACAGCTGGGATGGTCAGTATAGATCAGTGATAGACCTTATCATCACAGATAGGTCAAGTGGAAAAAAGGTGCATGATGTAATTTTTTTCTGCAAGCTGCTTTACGTCGCACCGATGCAGATAGGTCTTATGGCAACGATGGGAGGCTAGGAGTGGAAAGGAAACGTCCATGGCCATAATTAAGGCCTGGTGTAAAAATGGGAAACCACGGAAAACCATCTTCAGGGCTGCCGACAGTGGGGTTTGAACCCACTATCTTCTGAATACTGGATACTGGCCGCATTTAAGCAATTGCAGCTATCAAGCTCGGTGCATGATGTAAAAGTGATACCTAGTGAGAGCCTTGATAGTGACCACAGACTCCTCACTGCAGACCTAAGAGTCACCACACATATTATTAAAGTAAACAAGAAGGAAAAAAAACAACATGAATTACAGACTGGAAATTGAAAGATCTGGAAGTCAAACAGCAGTTTCAAGAGGAAATCAGAGCTAAAATACCAATAACAGACACAAAGAAAGGTAATAAAGAATGGAATGATTTTAAGGCAAGTCTGGTTGGTAGTGCAGATAAAATATGTGGAAGAACAAGCAGGAGAGTTAGAGAGAAAAGAACATCTTGGTGGAATGATAAAGTGAAAGAAGCCATAATGAAAAGGAATAAAGCCCAAAAATTTCCTGATGTGGGTAAGTCTGACAGAAGAATCAACAGCGACCGAATAGACAACAATAAAATGGAAGAGATGGCAAAAAAGAAAATAGATGCAGAGTTTGGAAGTCAAGAGAATTGTAAGGAAGAAAAAAGAGAAAAGTTGGAAAGAATTTACAACTAAACTGTAAGAAGACAGTAAAGGGAATATGAAGATGGTATATGGAATAGTAGTAAAAAGTAAAAGATCAGATAAAGAAGCAATTACAGCTCTGGAGACAGCAGATGGGAATATAGTTTGCAATATGAAAGATATCACGGATACAATGGGACAGTATTTTGACAAGCTCCTAAAAGGCTCTAATGAGATCTCTGTTGAGGATGTAGGACAGAAAACAATAGAGGAAGGTATCCCAATTACATGGACAGAAGTAGAGCAAGCTCTCCATAGGATGAGAAGTGGTAAGTCAGCAGGAGCTGATGAAGTTACAGCTAACATGATTAAAGCTGCTGGTCTGCCAGGAATACAGTGGCTGTATAGAGTTCTCAGAACAATATGGAAGGATAATGAAATACCTGAGGATTGGACAAAAGGGGTGATAGTTCCTATCTTTAAGAAAGGGAGTAGAAGGAAAAGTAAAAATTACAGAGGCTTTACCCTCTTATCATACGGCCTTAAAATTATGGAGAAGATCATTGAAGCCAGAGTAAGGGATATACTAGAGCCTATCTTAGAAGAGGAACAACATGGCTTTAGGGCTGGAAGAAGCGCAACAGATCTGATATTTACTTTGAGGATGTTGGCAGAGAAACACTGGGAAAGAGGAAAAGTCCTAATTATTGTGTTTATGGACCTTGAAAAGGCATATTATAATGTTCCTAGATCAACTATTTGGAAAAGTCTTAGAAAACTTGGTGTATACAGGAGTACCTTATTAAGAAGATCCAAATGCTATATACTAATTACAAAAGCTGTGTCAGTATTGGTGATGGTCACTCTGAATGGTTCAATACAACCAAAGGAGTACAACAGAGAAGTGCCTTATCACCTCTTCTATTCATAGCAGTAATAGCAGGTAATAAAGATCTTCAGGCTCTGATGTTTGCAGATGATGTGGCAATATGGGATGAAACAGAGGAGGGAGTGCAAAATAATCTGAATGCATGGTGTAAGAAATTTGATGATTATGGAATGAAATTGAACCCATCAAAGGAATAGCATTGAAAATCAGCAGACATAATACAGAATGCAACATAAAAATGCAGCACCACCAATTCAGATATTTAGGAAGCGTAATGGCTAGTAATAACAGAGGTGAGATAGAAATAACAAACAGAGTAACCAAAGGCTCTAACTTTTACAGTATCTTTAGACACCTACTATGGGATGAGAAGGTCCCACAAAGAAAAAGAAAAGACCCTGTACAAGTCGTATTTCATTCCCATGCTTACATATTCTCTGGAAACCTGCACACTAACATCAAAGGATTGTAGCAGGATTCAAGCCTGTGAAATGAAATTTCTTAGAACTGCCCTCCAAAAGACACGACTTGATCACGTGAAAAATGATGAGAACCGATCTAACCTAGGTCTAAATGAATCGAAGGAGGAAAGACTTAGGTCATCTAGACTTAAATGGTTTGGGCAAGTTAAACAAACGAATAGCGCAAGGTTACCATGTGCTTATTTGGAAAAGAGAATAACAGGTAGAAGACCAAGAAGAAGATGGATGGACCAACTGAGGGAAGACGTGGAGAGAAGAGGATGGAATTGGGAATCTGTCATGGACAACAAAATTTTTCTGAATAGGCAACTTTGGAAGACGCTCGTTTTCAAACACCCTACCAGGCTCGCTGGAAGGGCAAACCGATGATGATGCCCTATAAATATGTTCAGAAATGTCTAGTTTGCACTTAGGTTCAAAAAGACAGCCAAAATGGAAGACAGGAAAAAATATGAAATTTTTCTGAACATCCGAATCCTTATTATTACAAACTTAAACAATCTGAAGTTACTATCGAGGTATCTGACCTCTTTTTCTGCTAATTCTTTTGATTTTCAAATGTAATTATAATAATTATTCAACTTTCTCTTGCATTGGAGGACTCCTCAACACTTTTCTTTCTCTAATTGAGTATTTTCTATTTTGAAACAAATTTAAAGTAAATCATTTTCTCAACTTTTTTTTATCAATTAAATTATCACCAATTCTTATTGTAAATTATTACCTTTTGTTATTAAACTCATGTAATTAATGATTGCCTTTCATCCCATGATATTCTATCACCTGATATGTTCATACCTTTTAATTTTCCAGTCCATCTTCCCAAGTAGTACTACTAACCCGTTCACGACTACTTAACTATACCCATGCTCTTTCTATATCCAAAATCTGCCGTCTACGATATGGAACTTTTCACTAATCGTATCCATGTACTTCTGTCTACTTTCTTCGACCAGGAGATTCTCTACACTTATTGGTCTGCAGACAGATTTCACTTTCTCTATCCTAGGCCTACAAATTTTTAACTCACAACACATTAGACAGTGGTCGGTATCATCAAAAATTCCCTGGAATATCTGCACATTCCTAACAGATTTCCTGAATTCAAAATTGGTTATGATATAGTCTATTATGGATCTGGTGCTGTTACCCCCACCCCCCATGTGTAGTGGTGAATAGCTTATGTTTGAAGGATGTATTGATAACTACTAATCCCATAATAGCACAGATACTTAGCGTATGTTAACACCCTGAAATATAACAGATTTTCAGCCATGGAACAGCACATGGGTGATACTAACCGTAAGTTCACTAATATCAACCAAGACATGAAAATTCTCATGGAAAAATGTTTTATCCATCTGGAACAGTTTTTAATCCTATCTTCAATGTAAATGAAATTTCAGAGAAATCAAACATTTTATTTGACCTTTTAATTCCTATCTTTAGTAATCATGTCTCAGATAAAAGGAATTATTTTTATAATCTCTTTGAATTCCCCTCTCAGCAGCAGTCTTTCTTTCCACATACTTCAGCCCCACCTTAGACACCCCTCCCCTCCTCTACCCTACCTACTCCTTTGCTTACATTGCCTGCTGCTACAACAAGTCAGTGCTTGTTCCCCACCCACTCCTTTGTTACATGGCCTGCCTGCTTCCTCCTGCAAGTCAGTGCTTGTTCTCCATCAGACATTAAAGGTGAGTCTCATAAATAATTTTTTTCTCCTTTAAAATTTCTTTTCTGTATGTTTATTCATTCCTAATTCTGGCTATCATTTCCAGATTTACTTCTTTGCCTGAGGTCCTAAGCGAACTTTAAGACATTATATCATGATAAGAAGATAAATTTTGTTATTATATGTAATTTAATGTTGTAATTATTCCTGCAACATTGTCTGTTATACATATGTTTTAGTTATTACATAATCTGTTTAAGATGGCCAGTAAGTGGCTGAAACTAGTCCCAAATGTAATATAATTTACTTGATATACTGTACTGAAAAGGTCAATTTACTCTTATAACAGCACAGATATCCTGTAAACGCTTCCAATTCTTATCCGCTTTCATATCTTCCCCACATTTATCTATCATCTTCTCATATACTTCAGTTCTATTTCCAACTCTTGCATTGAAATCACCCATTAGCACTATCCTATTCTCGCTGTAGATCCTGACTACAACGTCTGTCCCTCAATGCTTTATAAATATTGTAAATGCTTCATCACCTGCACCCTCACACAGTGAATAGGCTGAGACAATGGGGAACATGCAAGTGACTACTAGTACTAATGGTGGCGGAAAAGTAAGGTAGTGTGCAGCCCATGCTAGTGGTGTCAATTGACGGAAAGATTTGTTACTTGTATAATAGTATATTGTAATATGTAATTTATATAGAGGTAATATGGAACACCCTCACTGTGCTAAACAATACTGTTTTGTCATGAACTGCCATAATTCAGAATGTTATATAGCAGGGCTGGCCACAATGAGGCTCGCGAGCCGCATGCGGCTCTTGAGTCAGTCTTGTGCGGCTCTTGACACCAACCTTAGAGTAAAATTAAATGATATAATTAATGGAATCTAACGACATCTCTCGGCTGGCGGCAGTCAGTACAGTGATGTGTGGCTTAACGTTATTAGCGCTATAGGTCAGTGGTAAGACATGGGAGGTGAAGATAGTTCCGGCGCCTTCCATTTGAAAGTGCTTTGAGCGGGAGAGTGTGTCAGTGAGCCAGTGTTGTGAGGTGAAGACAGTCGCGTTCACGTATAGGCACTCGCTACTGCCTATACGTGAATGCAGCTGGCTTCACCTCACGACACTGGCTCACTGACACACTCTCCCCCGCTCAAAGCAATATCTTCCTTGTAAAGATATTTCTGAATTGGCTCAGACTGTATTTAGCTTGCATATCAAGTTGAAGATTTTTGGGAAAGACCTTCAGACTAAAACATTTTCTCACTTCAAATGTTTGAAGAAAATTACTGAAAGCCTTCCTGACGTTCAGGTGGAAACTGAAGATTACATGAGTAAAATGTCTGGCCTTGCTGAAGAAATCAATGGCAGATTTAATGATTTGAGATCACTCAAATCTTCATTTTCATTCCTGGAAAATCCTCTTTCTATTGATGTTGTGGGTGATGGCAGTCCTGTTTCATCACCAATAACAAAGGATACAACAGCTGTAGAGTTGGAGCTACAAGAACTGCAAGAGGACGAAGGACTAAAAGGACTCAAACGAAGTGGCATTTCTACCATAGAATTTTGGAAGAATGGTCCAGAAGAAAAATACACACTAATGAAACAGTGTGCCAAAAGACTAATCTCAATTTGTGGGACTACTTATGTATGTGAATCACTGTACTCAACGATTAAATTCATTAAATCTACATATCGATCTGAACGAACTGATGAACATTTAAGTGAACTTGTGTGAACTGCGCTTACCAATTATCAGCCAGATTTCAAAAAACTAACAGCAAAAATGAACACTAAAAAGAAAGCACTTCTCAAAAGTGAAATCTCATTCCTTGATGTGCACCTGAAAAATAATGTTCTGTGTAGCGTAGAAAATAAATGTTCCTTCATTGGTTATAAAATGAAAAACTTGCCTTCATTTTATAAACTCTTTTCTAAACATGCTCCCAATTTTTTGTCTCCTAAATTTGTGGCTCCCAGATGTAAGGTTAGCAGCCACCCCTGTTATATAGCGATTCTGGTGTTACACTTTTAGCGTTCCAATGGAAGGAATAGGGGGAGAAAAAAAAGGTACAAAAAACGATATTGGTAGTGATCCGAATGAAGTAAGTGCCATGAAATAACAAAAGTATTTAATTCATACATAACTGACCCCTTGAGCATGACAGTGGTGTAAGTAGGTATTTATTAAAGCAGACAGTAATAAATTCTCACAAGTGTCTTGCCTCTCTATTAGAACGCTAAATTCATATAATCCAACAATAAATTTTGTAGTGTTTCCTGATTTCACTCTTTTCCTGTAAATAAACTCAAATTCATTCCTACAAAAAATATTAAGGGACTTATGACTGAATTTTGAAAGTTCTTCAGTTGTGATTCCATTTTTCCTAAATTCAGTTTTCACATTTAGGTACAAATAAACACATATTTTACCAAATTAGAGATATGTATATAGATGTAATAGTTCAAACATTTTTCAGTTTTCTCTTATACAGTATGAGCAAGATACCTTTGCTTTGCTATGCTTTTAAAGTGAAAGTCATCTTTCAAAGTTTTAAATTTTGGAGAGTCCACTGTTGGCTAGCCTATAAAATACATCCTCAGTTCGAATGTCAAATGGTTTTTGAAGAATGATTATTTTCGGGTCTAACACTCATTTGAACCCCATACAATTGGAATGTTTTAAACCCATATGCTATTTATCCTCCAGGGCGTAGATACGACCAACCTGTGAAATTTCTACTTCGTATGTTGAACAGAAATGGTGGAATCAATGAATGAATGATCTGTTTTAGGGTAGAATATTTTAAAAATATTTATTTAATATGTAGGACACAGAAGACCAAATTCACGCAAAATTTGTACCAGAAAAGTTTTCAGAGAAATGAATATTGTGATTTTCAGGGTCAACTCCCATCTAAACTCCTTAGGGGAGAAACATTTTGAAGATTTGCTGAGTGGCTCAGATGGTTAAGGTGCTGGCTTTTCGATCCCAAGTTGACAGGTTCTGATTCTGGCTCAGAACGGTGTTATTTGAAGGTGTTCAATTATGTCAGCCCCATGGCAGATTTACCGGCAGGTAAAAGAACTTCTGCGGGACAAAATTCTGGCACCTCAGCTTCTCCGAAAACTATAAAACTAGTGCGAAGTAAAACAATAACATTCTTCTTATTATTATTATTAATATTATTTAAAACATTTTTGAGGTATATCATATGACACCTATGACAAAAGAACAACCTTCTTGCAAAATCACAACTTCCGTCGAACAGTTTTGGAGGGATGATCATTTCTTTTCTGGAGCTAACCTAATTTAACCCCTTAGTAATGGAATGTTTTAAAATATTTCCTATTCACATCCAGGATCTGAATATACTTACCGCCATTTGGAAGTTTGCCTTCGTACATTAAACTGTTTTGGAGGAATGAGTACTGTATTTTAGTTTTTGGGTCTTAACACCCCCGGCTCATTTAACACCTTAAGGGATGAATCTTTTTTTCACACCAGGCAAATGTTGGGCTATACCTTAATTAAGGCCATGGACACTTCCTTCGCACTACTAGCTCTTTCTATCCCACCATCGCCATAAGACCTATCTGCAACAAAGCAAATTGTAAAAAAAAAAAAAGGAAAGTACAGAAAACCATCTTCAGGGTTGCCGACAGTGGGGTTCGAACCCACTATCTCCCAAATGCAAGCTGATAGCTACATGACCCAAACTGCACAGCCACTTGCTTGGCATATGACTTTTTAAGACGATTCATGTAGTTTGACTTTCCTATGCGTCAGGCCGTGGAAGGTGAACGTTCATGTTCTGAATTAAGGGAGTAGATTTCACTGCCCATTCAACCTCAACTCATGAAAATTATTATTTTAGTAAAATATAATTACTTGTAAAGAGAGATAATCCATCTGATAGCTGCCCCCATCAGGGAATCTAAATGATCACCCTCCTAATCAGTTCATATGATGAATATTTCTTTTATTTGGATGTATGCAGGCTTTGAGTTCAAACTCAAAATTAAAATTATCAACGATCAGGCAGGTTTTCTCCTGAGGATGTTATTGGTAGTTTCAGGTCAGGGAGTACAAATGGTGCCTAACAATCGCCAATAAATCTTTTAGTACAGAGTCCTCTATGTTCTGGATGGTGATGTCTGGGATATTTTAATTTCTTAACAAGTCCAGTGTCACCTTTGGAATTGTCACTCTAGTACCAATCATAAGCCCAATGACTTACCATTTTTTACCATACTTCTTTCTGAGATTATCAGTGCATGGTTCCTATATGGACCATTTCTCCTCACACATTAATCGAGGCTGCTGATTATATTCCTTGAATCTTATAGTGTAATCAATCATCATACCCGTGACTTTTGTCGATCAATTAAGATATCAGCTCGTCTAATGGATCCATTTGTGGAAAGACATTCTACTTCTTCACAGACCTCCAAGTGGTGTTGTTTATGGAGGCTTCCAGCAGTCAATGTGTGAACTGTATTGTGCCGATTGATTCCCATCAGCTCTCCCTTACGAAAGAACCCTATGAGGTAAGGTTTCAAACTTTTTGCACATTACTTCAAAAGTAATATTTAATTTGGGTTGACCTAACTTAAGTAGAGCCTGTTTACGAAATATTGTGTTTTTAATTTTTTATTTCTTAATAACTAATTAATTGTTTCAAACTGTATTCATTAAATGATTTTAATGGTAATCTAGTGTGTTATCATTTCAAGTAATCACAGAGCCATGACCTTAGTATTATTCGTTCATGATCTTGTGCCTCTTCGTTGTCTTTTCAGCTCGGGTGGTGCTTGCGGTACTTTTCACTAATATTACCTGCCGGTAGAGTGTTAGCAGTTAGCAGAGTGTTTTCTCCATGTTTATGGGCTATGTTTAGCAACCTATGCTACACAGAATTTAAGAAATATGGTAGAATTACATATGATTACCTTGTTTTTATTTGCTGCTCTACCTTGTTCTTATTTACATTTATTTTTATGTTGCCATCATGCTGTGTTCTATCCCCCTATTGATTCATGATAAGGTTATTATGAAATGCATTGCTCTGATGACTGAATGAAATGAATAGCAACATAAATTAAAAATTTAAAACTTATAAAACTTATTTTATTTTGAGAATTTGGATTCTCCTGATACATTATGTTTTATGTTTCATGTACAATGTCGTCTGCCTGTGCATTCAGGATGTGCGGAGATGAAGAAAAGTGGAGCTCGCACATGAGGCCCAGATTCGAAGTCAAATGTCCACTGGCACAGTTGTTGGTGATAACATACTCTTAAAGGAGTTGTCAGCTTATCTCCCCCCTCGTGGTTCCAAGCGTCTCAGACAGTGAGGTTGGTGAGTGTATGTCCATCATTAAAAACTCTGTTAATGAAATTAGTGCAAGTGTGTTGTGTTTGAATAGTAACCTTGCTTCTGCTAATAAGAAAAAGCGACTGAAGGCCCGAGTGACTCATTACCATTTTTAAATTCGGGATTACTTCTCACTAAACTTGAGCGCTGATTGTATCCAACTATGTCATGAATTGTTATATACGGTCACTACCATGTCTTCCAACGTTGATATATCAAGATGCAAAAATTTTCAATTGCCAGTTCAGAGAATGATCTGTGCAATGATAAAATTGTGACTACGTCTGCAAAAATGAATAACAGTAAAAATAAAGTTGCAAATCATGATGTTCTGGTGAATGAAAACATGTTGTCCAGGCTAAACCTTGCGCCTACTCATCGCTAATTTGTTTAAAGGGGGGGTCCCTATTTTTTTCTGTGGATTCTATTGAAGAAACTGTTAGTTTTTTTTGTGGAATTACATAAGAATGCTAGGAACTTTAGTATGATATTTGCTAATATTTTTCAAGTACTGTTCTCGTGTTTGTCCGGAATGCTTAAGGGTGATATCTTGAGAGTTCTCTCTGAAAAAAATTGTGCTGATGAATTTCATCAAACCATCCTTGATAAAATCTTACCCAGCTGTATCAAAATGATTTTAGTAGAATGTTATTGCTATCGCATGCTAACAGTGGATGAAAAGCTGTCACTGTACTTCCAACACACAGTTTGTTTATTGAGGCGTGTAGAATTTCTATATCCGAGCAAGAGATGGCGGAGTGTACAGTGCGTGGTATTTCTCCTCAATATAGATCTTGCATGTGCTTTACAGCAAAACCTCATAACCTCAGACAACTAGAAGCAGCTTGTGTCGATGCTGAGAGCGTCCGATATAATGATTCTTGTAGAGTTAAAAACATTCTTGCTGCTGTAGCTCCTGGGAGTTGTACATTTGTAAACAAATCTAATGTCAGGGATAACATTTTTTTAAAGTGTTATGCATGTGGTTCTCATGAGCACTAGAGAAAGAAATGCTTACTGGTTGAGAACTCTAGATCTGATAAATTTAATTCTGATAATCCATGCAATTTTTGTGGCTCCTGTTCAAAAAATGTTGCCCCTTGTCTTCCCAAAAATTTCCCGACCTTCCAACTTGTCAACCAAAAATCTGATTACAGATTCCCACAGCAGAGAAAGTTGCACCAACACCATTGTCTGTAAGTGCTGTGGAGAAACTGGACTGTTCCAACTTGCCTGATGTAATTTGCCCTGTGCAATGTCAACATATTTCTGCTCATATATGTGATAACCTGCCGTTTATTTCAGCTGAAGTCAACAATGAGCCTGTTACTGTCTTAGTGGACTCAGGAAGTATTGTATCTGTGAGGAACATTACACTTACAGACTTACCAGCTACAGTAAACACAACATTTGAATAGAACTGCCCGTTTATTCTGCCGGAACTTTACATTGTTGTTTCCTACAATACCGTCCATAGATAACAATATGTAGAAAGGCACTTGATGTATTTGTTTACTATATCTTGTTTTAATTATGCTGCCGTCGAAATCATAAAGGAGACGGGCAGTCCACACGCTTTCACCGGCGTTGCCTAGTGTGGCGAGGTCCAGCTGCTGCCCTCTAGGTTCCTGTGGCAGAGGGATGACGTAGTTTCGCCACATATCTCTTATCAGTGAATACTGGTATAAGCATTACAAGGCACCTTGTTGTTTACCCGCTATTCAACCTATCTCAATTCCATACCTAGTTGCTAGTGGTCTTGAACTTGAAATTTTAGGTTATGTTGTGTGCCAGGCTGAGTGGCTCAGACGGTTGAGGCGATGGCCTTGTGACCCCAACTGGCAGGTTTGATCTTGGTTCAGTCCGGTGGTATTTGAAGGTGCTCAAATACGTCAGCTTCGTGTCGGTAGATTTACTGGCATGTTAAAGAATTCCTGAGGGACTTAATTCCAGCACCTTGGCGTCTTAAACAGTAAAAGTAGTTGGTGGGGCGTAAAAAGAGACCATTATATGTTATGTTGTGTGCAACGTCCGTATTAGTAATTTTACGTGGAAACTCAAGTTTACTGTAGTAAGTGCATTGTCTTGTTCTATTATTTTAGGTGCTGATTTTATCTCTCATGCAGGACGCTTACATGACTTGCAAGATAGGAAGTCTTTCAAATTTTGTTCCACTTATGTCATTCCTTTTGTTAACTGTCCCACTACAAAGAGAATCTACTTTCTTGCATTTAGGTGATGGATAGATGGGAAATGCTGATAATGATTGAGATCATTCACCTGTCTCTCACGCAAAATAAACGTGAGATTTATGAAGAGGTTCCAACCTCTGAAGGTGGTTATCAGTAATCTCTCCCTCTATCTCCCTCCCCCCACACCCTCATAAAATTTTTGAGTCAAATCCAAAGCATACTCCTCCCTTCCTGATAGTGACACTTCCTTTGCCCTTCCAGTCAGCAATCTAATCTAATTTAAAGTATATCAAACTACACAATAAAATGTGCACATTACAGTTTGTTCTGTGATAAAACATTCTTTGTAGACTAGCTTGTTTTGCACCCATCAGCTACTTTTCAGTGTATGTTTTCTTGAAGCATCCTCCCCCCCTCATGTGATGGCATTTTTGTCTTTTGAAGCATAAGCGATTTCTATGTAGCTGTGCTTAATGTAGCCCTTAATTGCCTGATATTTTCCATCACACTGAAAACACTTCCTGTGAGAGAGTTGCTGTCAAGTTACAAATACAAAAATGACATAAGGTTTTACAGTGCAGAAGAGCAATGTTTCACAACGCTCATGGGTAGCAAAAGTCCGATAATGATGCTTGTAGTAATGGGGCCTAACATCCAGGAACTATTGAATAAGGATCGTTGCCAATTCACAAGGAGTGAAACGAGGAGGGTTGAGCAGTAATGCTTGAAAGGATTGGACATTTTTCCTTCTTTCCTTTTCTTGTAGATATTTTTATGATGTCACTTTTCCATAAGAATTTCACCTTTGACCTTAATGTAAAAAGTTTCAAACAAATTTATTAAAAACCACCATTCCAATACTTTACAATCTTTAAGTTTAAGATAAAAATGTTACATAGATGTTAAAATGGGACATGTTTCGCTTAAGCTTTGTAAGCATCTTCAGCCACACTTAATCTAAAGCTATGTCAGGGCCCTGAACTGGGTTCCTCATTAAAGTATGATACATGCATTAATACAAGATAAAAGAGTCCTAAAAATCTAGTCTGTGGAGAAAGCGATGCTTATATGTAACTAAAATTCAATAATAAACTTGTTATAGTATTATATGTACATGGAATGAATATTAGTGTTTGTCTAAAAAGAAGTACAAGTTGATTATTTGTAGAATGAGACATAGTCATAATGGTCTAACACACAATTGGATTATGTAAATTAGTTGATATTAATGAAGCGTGAATTAGTTGAAATATAAAAAACTAACTCTTCGTATGCTGTTGAATAAGAATCAGGTACGTAGAATTACAGTAGAGTTGTTGACTCCAAGTAGTTGCGTAATAAGGTCAAAAGGGACTTGAAGCATCAGTGTAGAAGTGTTGTGTCTCTCTCATGGAATAATCTTTGTAATAGATTGCAGTCATGAGCTGTCTAGTGTAGATTCAACAAATAGGGTGTTCAATAAAGCCTTAGATGTGGGAGAATTTGTAATGTGTCGCGTGTTGAAAACCCTAGTGTTGACAGAGAGGTGACTAGCCTTGTTGGTTGTTTGAGACTCATAACATGTAATAATTTGACCATAATGCCATAATCATGAGATGATATCCATAATAATTAAGGACTATTTGTAATAGTTGGCACCTCTATTTATGTGATAGGTACACCAACGTCCTTACCAAATGTTAATGATTAACAAACGTCCTTCAATATAAGATTGAGGTATTTGACGATGTCCAAGTGAGGTCCCATCCAACCGACTTGCTCCCTCTCACATGAAGCGGTTAAAAACATTGACAGAAGATGCTGAAGGAAGGAAATCATCTGTCTGTCCATGTCTGCATATTCATCCCCAGTTTTCTTAGTTCCGAAGCCTCTAGATGGCTTTTGTATACGGTCATCGGTTACTGTACCCTTAACCCACTCGACTCATTGGACGTGACGTTCACGCAAGTATTGGCTAGGCCTTCAACTCAAATGACGAGACATTCACGCAATGCACCAAGTCATATGTACTAATATTTTGATCATCCCTGAAAGGGTTTCCCTTTTGCGAATGAATAGAAAAGGAATGTAGCTTGTTTAACAACTCTCCTTCTAAGAACTACCACCATTATTTATTGCTTAATTGTAGCCTCTGAAAGCACAAACATTCTATCAGGTGTCAGTCTCCTAGACATGGCTCCAGGCGTAGTATAGGTAGGTGATAGCAATGCTACTGCTGAGTTAATTGAAAGTGCCTTAGTGATGTGGAGGATAATCACATTCAGATAATATTGAAGAAGAGATTTTAAGTGAGAGTGACAGCTGGTCAGATATGAGTGACTTTTAAATTGCACCTAAAGCCCCGTATGCGAAAGCAAAACATGACGACTAGGCGTGGGTTAGTAATAGTGATAACCAACCACATTATTCATCACTTTACAGGCTCTCCAGATGTATCACGAGAACAGAGAAACATATATTACTCAGAATTTTAAAAGAATGGTATTTGTGTATTGGTCGTGTCCACAGTAACAAGGAAATGCACTTTTTACTTTTCCTTAATGGCTGTATGCACATGCATTACGAGAAAACGGCTGAAGAGAATTTAATGAAAATCGGTACGTAATGTTGCGGAACGAGCTACTACAGTCTAGGCTATAAATCATTTCATTCACGCTGAGCAAAATGGTAGTTTAGGGGAAGACTTAAAATTTAATTCTCAAATATTTGTTATTAGTGGTCCTGTCGATAAATACTGCATAACGAAAGTTATATAGAATTAAATTTCCAATCATTTACATCTTATACATTTTTACCGTAGCAGCTATGATAACAGAGAGATTCATAAATTTGTATTTTTGTTGCTAAGTCCATATCAACCCCGACCCACGAAAAAATGAGTAAATATAATTTAATGATAATCGGTATATAGTTGGGGAATAATAAACTACAGTCTGAGCTATAAACAATTTAATTCACCCTGGATGAAATGGTAGTTTAGGGGAAGGGGCCTAAAATTTATTTTTTAAATACAGCACCTATGTTATTGGTTCTATCGAAAAGTACTACATAACATACAGTAATTTCTAGAGAATACAATTTCCAATCATTTATGTTTTATTCAGTTTTTCTGTACCGACTATGATAAGAGTGGTATTTCAGAGTTGGAAGAAAACTAAATGTGAAGTCCTACAATATCGAAAGCTCATAAAATTCATCAACAATAACATTACGTTGACCATTGTTTAAAATGTTCTTTGTCTCATATGCTGCCACTCATCTCCGATAGATGGGATTACTGCTGCACACCGAGTATAACAGCCTGCCTGAATATTGGCTGGAAATAGCAGGGGAGTTGCATAACTTTATTCTCTGGCTTACCATTCCTGTGGTTCATACATTTTCTGATACTGGCAGGTACGTAACAAACTGGTTCATCATGGCATACCAGCTATTCAATCCCTACTCTGAGGTACCGATCGGAATGAGCAGTGTGCACCTTTAATGGAATAATGGCACAGGAGTTTTCACAGCTGTCTGCAATCTGGCCATTCCAGCTCTGGAACTTTGGACTGTTAGATTGGCAGCATACTACTGTTTGTTAAAAGTGAGAAAATGTGTGGTTTCTCATTTCGAGTATTTCATATTATAGCATAGCTTTTAATCGCGACATTCCTACTGCCATCATTGGAATGATCTATGTTGAGTTCAGTTGGGAAAACTACTAAGGCAGTCTTTTTGAGGATGTAAAAAGGCAGGTGGAGAGTGAGAGTCTGCCATTATAATGAAAATTCCCCCACTTGACTGTGACTGATGGTAGGGAAGAGGGCCTACCATTACAATGAAAATTCCCTAACCCAGTCTTCACATTAAAAAAAGAGACATTTGGCGACTTCCCCGTTGCGCTTCTAGGGTAACGTTAAGAGCTATGCAATTTAATACAATCTTACGTGTACACTACCTAACCTAGAATTCTGTATACAGTGTAGAATTCTGTAGCGAAGCATGGGTATGTCACCTAGTCATTATATAAAAAGTCTGGGAATAAAGTGCTACAGTCTGGGGATAAGGTGCTACAGTCTAGGTTAGAATTAATTTTTATTCATGCTGGGTGAAATGGTAGTTCACAGGAAGGTGCCTAAAATGTAATTTTTTAAATACCTATGTTATTGGTTCTATTGAAAAGCATTACATACTGTAACACAAGTTATAGGGAATACAAGTTCCCATCATTTATGTCTTAATACATACTGTACCGACTATGATAAGAGAACAATTAATTTAGACTTTTGTTGCTTAATCCATATCAATGTCAAGCTCTGTTAACATGGAAATATTGTTTAATGGTGTTAACTGGTGATGGTTCTTATCACGGTTGTTTTGAGGTGTAAAACCGCATGGTCATTGGTTTGTATCAACAAGGAAAAATGTGAGGATGGTTATAAAAAATGAGAATAAATCGTAAAGGAAGAGTAAGACAAGAGGGAGTCATGAAAGAAGGAAGGACTGCATTTACATTAGCTGCTTTAATATTCCAGGGTAGGAAGGAAACTAAATGTGAAGGCCTACAATATCAAAAGCTCATAAAACTGATCAACAGTTACATTATATTGACCATTGTCGTGATGTGATTTGCCTCTTCTGTTGCCACTCACATCCAACAGATGGGATTACTGCTACATCCCAAGTAAAACATCATACCTGAATACTGGTCGAAAGTAACTAGGGACTTAGATAACTTTGCGCATTTTATATGATTGTCTCGTCAACAACAGGTTCTGCACCTAGTATTTAGATAATTCTATGTCGGAGTTGTCTGTATTCTTGAAGTTTATGGACTTGTCGTTTACCACATTGTGCGGAAAACAAATATTTACGCTATGGAACAATTATCGGACCCACACAGAAAATGACTGTGACAAATGGTTTGATGCTAGTGAGGATGAAATTAAGGCCTACTTTACCCTCTCCATTCTGATGTCCCAGGTATTTAAGCTTCACATCCAATTATACTGGAGCAATGACACAGGTATCGAAACCCCCATTTTTTTTCGAGAGACAATAAATAATGTGAAGTGCCTCTATATACCTGAATGTTTCGAGATTTTTGTTCTAATGCCATTGTTGTTAAGTACAATTATTTTGAGTATTTCACTGAAAACGTGCACAAAAATTCCGGTTGCTGTTCAATTTATGGCATTTAGTTCAGAGCAGTGCACATTAGCTCCGAGTGGGTGGCTCACTCGTGTTGAGGGCGATTTAACTCTGATTTTTAAACGAGCACACAGGACCATTAAACCTGAAGTGATTGGGTTAACAGAAAGTTATTCTTCAGAACCTTCCACCGATATTGCCTGCTGGTAGAAATGAATGGAGTGGTCATCCAGAAGATCTGACTTGAATCCGATCGAGCAAGTCGGGGACCAAGTGGCACAACGTATCCGAGTGAGAAATTCCACCATCCCAAACACTAAAAGCTCTTGAAGACATCCTTTTCGAAGGGTGGGGATGTCTGCCCCAACGGTGCCTTGTCTGAAGTACAAGAAGGTGTTGTGAAGATGTCATCCAAGCGATGGTTGGAACTCATTACGATGCTTTATTACCACGTAGCTATTTTCATGTACGATAAGGGACTTCTTTGTTTATAACACACTGTTGCAAAGGAGGTGGTTCATTTTCATTGCACGACTGTTTTCATCAGGAGGGTAGGCATTAATACCCATTGAGGGACCATTTCACAGATTTGCAGTCTTGATTTGTGATGTGGGAAGTGTATGATAAAAAGAAAGCTGGAAAAGTATAGGAAAAGGGGAGAAACAAGAGACAAAGATAAATACAGGTAGTAAAAGATTAGGAACACAGGAAGCTGGGAAGCAGACACGAGCTTGTCATGGGCTGAGAAGAGAAGGATGTAGAAGAACTGGGATTGAGGAGGAGAAAGCCTAATTATTTAAAAACGGCAGTGTATGAAGATGTGCAGATTATCCTTGTTGTTTTGTGTTTCCATGTTTGCCCTCATCTCCTGTTCTGTTGCTCCCCCTTCCCACACAGATGCCATTGTGTTCATCCTATTATGCATTCCTTTCTTGTTCCTATCTCTCTGTATACATGACTTGATTGGACACTTGTTTGTTCCTTTCCAATACTTATATCTTGGGAACTTACTATCAATGTCTTAACTGACAGCAACACCAAAGTCAGTGAATCACGACTACCCACGATATTGATGATAAATAATAAGATTTTGCATGTTCCTATCCTGGGAGTCAGTTGCTGACGATGGTATTTTATTTTACTTTTTTGTTAAGAAGGAAACCATACATTCCAGTGTCAACTTAGTTAAATATAACTTAAAAGCTTTTTAGTCTGTCGAACACAAAAGTTCAATATAAATACAATACATACATACATTATAGTGTAATATTTGTATTGAACTTGTGTATTTGAAAGACTGAAAAGCTTTTAACACACAGATGACAATTTCAAGAATGCAACGCACTCTAAAACAAGATATATTCATTTACCCTTCAAACAGGGACCACAAAGTCAGTTTAATACTGCATAAAAATATACTATTCACTTGGAAAAGCACATAAACATCTTCTGACCCAGAGCATGCCTATTACATTCACAACCCATCCACACATTTATGTGGTTACATTTCAGCAGTTGGTATGATTCATTGTAATGACTAAGAACTTTCTGACCCATTTAGTTTTAAAGCTAAGGTTTGTGCAAACTCTTTGATATGCACTAGTTGGTGCTGCACTCTCATGGAGGACCTATGAAGTTCATTGCTTCTGCTGGCTTTGGCAGTCATCATGGCAACACACAGTGGTGGAGTGCGGTTCTACTCTCCTGATTGTGTCGAGTGCAACAAGTGCAGTAGGCTATAGTGAAAGCCTTACGGTACATGTATGGCTCTTTTCGATAGTGGAGGTGGCGGTACTAACCGTTCACCGGACAGGGATGTTTGTAGTGATATTGACCATGAAGAAACAGTGCAGTCAACCAATAAGAGGGACAACACATCAGTTCTCGGTGGTGAACAACCTTCATCCAATATACCACCTGACGAGACCGTTGTACCCAATCCGCTTTTCTACTATCCAGGACATCGCAGACCGTATGTAATCTTTGTGGAATCGGCTGATGAGGAAAATACCGGAAATATTCACCCCATGGCGCTTGGTAGGATCTTCTACGATAATCATATTGTAGGTATAAAATCTATTAAACCGAAAGGTGCAAAGCGCATTCAACTATTTGACTCCGCTGACAATGCCAACTTTTTTCTAACACATTCCATTTTGGCTTCGCATAAACTTAAAGCTTTTATCCCAGAACCCAGCTTGTTATGCATCAGATTAATTAGGGGAGTCGATAAGAATTTAACTGATGAGGACATTATTAAATATATTGAATCCATCGTTCCTATAGTTAAGGCTCAACGGCTCAGTAGACGTGTGTCAGTTGATGGACAAACCAACTTTGTTCCCACGGGAACAGTCAAATGATCTTTTAAATGCCAAACTCTACCAGAATTTGTTGCTATTTTCCACGTAATGCTAGAGGTCCAGACATTCATTTTTTGCCCTATTATCTGTGGGAAGTGTCAACGCTATGGGCACACAGCCCAAAACTGCAGAACAAAAATACCGAGATGCGGTAACTGCTCTATGTCTCACGAAACTCACACATGCTCTGATGTAATACGTAAATGTCTACATTGTGGGCTGAATCACAGTGTAGGATCCAATGGATGTGAAGTTCATCAGCAGCAAATCGCAATCAAACGCATAATGTGTGTGGACAATATATCCTTTCAGGAAGCACAAGAAAAAATCCACCCGAGAGAGTTTTCCTCCTTAACGTCCCGCATCTATTTCCACAGCTTAATGCAAGCTATTCGACGTCTACACATGAGACTCCCCGCAAACGAAACTTCACTGAAGTGATCCACAGACCAATTCGACCAACTTCCTTGCCAGGATTTGACAGAGCAGGCTATCACGCTATATTACGGAGTCCTATCTTGGAGCAAGCTCTACGGCCATCTAGCTCTCAGCCACAACAGCCAAAGGTGCCAGTGGAACAGTCAACTAGTACAGCTTCAACTTCAGAGGGTCATCAGACTCCAGCTGATCGCCCTGCACTCCTGAGATTAACGAAGAAGGTTCAAGCAGAAATACTGCACGATTTCAAGCGATTAGCAGATGTTCTGGGTGAACAACCTCAATGGGCTCATTTATTAAAAATCCTCTTTACCAAGGTTAGTCAGTTGTTTGTAGAGGAGAATGCAAATATTACAATGGAATAGTAGGAGTATCACTCAAAAAAAAAAAAAAAAAGCATGAATTAATACTCCTCATTCAAGAATATCACCCCCATATTATTATAATACAAGAGTCTTGGCTAAAACCTGACTCCACTTTTTCAGTAAAGGGTTATAATGTTGAACGACTGGATGATTGTGGGTGTGGAGGGATGCTCACTTTAATTGCATCGCACATACAATATACTAACGACTTTCCGTCTTATATGATTCCTAACACATACTCTTTGGCTGTGAGAATACAACATTTCCTTATCGTGAACCTCTATTGTCCGCCTTCCATACAAGGTAACGCCCTTTAATGGCATCAATATTTTTTACAGTTTTCCTCTCAAGACTGTTTAATAATAGCAGGCGATCTTAACGGGCATCACACTGACTGGGGATGTGTAGATACCACTACAAAAGGTCGTAACATTTTTTAATGCGGCATTAAATAACCACCTGTTTATTTTAAACGATGGCTCCCCTACGCGATTATCTCCACCCGAGCACCCTAGTGCAGTAGATCTATCAATTTGTTCCGAAAATATCGTCTATAAATCGATGTGGTATACGCATAAAGATACGCATCTAAGTGATCATTTTCCAATCATTATTGACATTACTACTCAACTTCATCTGCAAAGCACGGCTGTAAAATTTCAGCGTAGAACACGAAATTTGCAAGATTTTGATTTCGGTCTCTTTCATGATTATATATTAAACCACATTAAATTTGCATCACAAACATCTTTCGCCTATACTTCCCTATATCAACATATTCAAAACTACCTAGATATATATCACCGTTTTCATTTTTGCAATCATAGCAATACTACTAGACATCTTAATATTCACTGGTGGAATAAGCAATGCGCCGCTATGGTGAAACACAGACGCAGCCTGCTCAAAAATTTAAATAAAAATTTCACACCAGCTAATTATGTGCAATATAAAAAGTACACTGCCCACTTGAGAAAATTTTTCAACGAAAAGCAAAGAGAATCTTGGAAATGTTTTATTAACTCTCTCAATAGAAACACCTGTATTAAGGATATTTGGGCAGCTATCAAAAAACTAGCTCATATGAGACGCAATAAACTCGACCAACCACACTTCGAAAGTATATCTCTATTTTATGATGCCTTAACACCGAATTTTGTTGTACAAGAATATAAGCAGTATACTACAGTGCCTCTTACTGATAAATTTCTCACCCTCTCCCAGCCTATATCTTACCTAGAATTCTGTAACATACTCCGCAAGAAACCTACTTCTGCTCCTGTTACACTGTGTAACTCTGCCTGGGAGACTGATTACCTCGGATCGAGTAGGGGTATTTCAGTCGCCTTGACAATGAATACTGCAATGTATTCGAAACGTCGGCAAACTGTACGTGATATGCGTACAAGTACAACACGGTTCAACCCGGAAAATAAATTAAATAACGTATTACAATCAAATACTCAACTCAGCAATGGAATACATTTACCCTCATACCCATCCAGAAACCAAAACTCTCAACCTCAATTCTCATCGAATATCGAGGAATCTGTTTAGGGTCATGTTTAAGAAAGGTCTTCCTCAGTATTATGTTGGAAAGGCTTCTATGGTGTCTCTCTTATCACAATTTGTTACCCGTATATCAATATGGCTTCATCAAAGGGAGAAGTACAGCGGACCCCATTAATATATTATTAACGGATCTATTGCTAGCAAAACAACGCAAACACAGCACAGTTGCTGCTTTTCTTGATATCAAAGCTGCCTATGACAATGTGCCCGTACACATGTTACTGTCACAACTTCATAATTTACACCTTTCCAATAACTTTCTTAAATTGCTCCAACATTTCTTATATTTTCGGCGAAAGGAAATCACATACCAGACCTATACATCTAATGTACAGTACGCGTCAAATGGGTTGCCTCAGGGTGACATTTTAAGTGGCCTTTTATTCACTCTATATTTAAAGGAATTAGAAGTTATCATATCATGTGATGTAAGAATATTATTATGCAGATGATATAGTCATTTATTCTTCCAATGAAATCTGTCGAAATAATATCACTAGAGCATTAACTAACGCTAAGACATGGCTAAATGAGCATGGCTTGGAATTATCGTCTACCAAAAATGTTACGTGTGATAAAATTAATTTTCGGGTCCGTATTGAAAATAATTGTATTAAATAACACTTGAATGTTTTATTATTCATCCAGATATATTCAAGTGTTATTTAATACCAAAAATGTGGCAATGATTTTTACGCATAAACGCAATTAAAATACAGACTCTTTTAGAATCGCAAATATTACACTTCCAATAGTAAGGGTGCACAAATATTTAGGTATTTATTTAATAAATTTTGAATATCTTTCGAAGAAGACTCAAAAATTTACCAATATATTGAAACTGACAGTTAGACGGAACTGGGGTGCTGATCCTGTAACGGCTTTATTGCTTTACCAGCATACAATACATTCCCTTCTAGATTGGATCCTTTTATTTTGATAATGCTTCTTCCATGCTTATTCACGAGCTCAACGTAATTCAACATCGTGCACTAAGATTATGTATAGGAGCGTTACCCTCTACCCCGACTAATGCGTTACTTGTTGAAACACGTGAAATGCCTCTAAACTATCGCCGCTGGTATTTAGCTGCTAAATTTTTACTGCAAAGAAAGGCGCTAGCTAGACATCCTATCTTCCCCAAACTACAATTAATGGCGGAATATTGACACCGTTATCACCAGCAATCACAAACTCCTGGTTTGTTAGATGCTTTCCACTTGACGCGACAATATCATACTAGTATTCTACAAAATATCTCGCTTCCACAAAATGCAATGCCATATAATGTTATGCACTACAAACATCATATTATAGCGTCTCCGCACATTTCCTTTAATAACAGCTCAATTCAACCTTCCAATATATCTAACACAACACTTAAAATAGCGATTAAAGAGCCTAACCCTCCTATCATTATAAACACAGATGGATCTAAACATAATGCAGGCACGGGAGCCGCATATTGCATTCCGCAGTTATACGTAAGTGAGCAATATATTCTTCCAACTCATGCCTCAATATTTATTGCTGAGGCTTTCGCTATTCGACAAGCCTTGTTATTATAAGTCATTAATCTCATTTTTGGTCCGTATTGACAATAGTAATTACATACAATTTACAAAATATACATTTAATGTTAACCTAGTCAATACTTACAATACCACATTTTGTGGTTAAATATTTATAAATGATAGAAAGGTTGTGAACATGTTTCGCCCTTCTTAATGGGCATCATCAGCACAATGAATAACCTTAAAACAAATTATTACAACTAAGAACGTTTACAATTACTGGTCATATAAAATTGGAATGAGATGTTGTGATGTTAAAATTTATTTTCGATATCATGATTAGAAAGTTTGACGCAAATGTTACAAACACAAGTTATAACTATTGTAGTACATTTTTACAATATTGTCTAAAAAATATATATCGGCATTCATCTGGAATTGAAATGGATCCTCTTCTTTTAATTTTTAGTGAAAGTCAATGTTATTGTCGTGTTCACCACCAAGCAGATTTGAAGGGGGAAAAAAAATATGTAAAAAAACATATGTTCTTATTGTACAAATTAGGTCAGGAATGAACAATTGGTGTTATTTCTTGAGTTAAATTGGTTAAAACACTTTCAGGTGAGAATACGTTGAAATGGAATATACGTTGAAAATTTATCCGATGTACAAGTTGGAATTGTCGGAGACAATTCACTATTAATAACAGAGAAAATTCCCTCGCCTGTGTTGTCGGTACTCTCTAACAATGACAATAGATGAGTTGATATTTGGTCTCTTTGGGCATTAACTGCATTTGAATCCGTACTACCATCAGTAGCCAAAGAAAAATGGAGTTATTTGCAAAAGTTCACTTGTTTCCTGAACACGAACACACACTGCAGAACACGTGGTTTTCACTAACACGAGAAGCAAGTAGGCATGGCCATTCCTTTGTGTAACCGTCTCCATATTTCTGTAACACTGCTGTCTTCTTAGAAGAAGATGCAATTTGACAATTGTCCCGCTTCATTTCACAAAACCAAATCACTTCTTTTCGAATCAACGACTAGGGTAATTAGAACTGAAATGCGCTAAATATACCACTCGATCTACGCACACGATGTGCGCACTGGAGAACAGTAGACCAAGGAGTAGCGAGTAGCAAAGAGTAGAGCCTACTTCACGGCTGACTTGATGCGTCATTCCCGCGTCATACTATTAGTTCATTCCATGTTAAGAAAACAGCATTGCTCTTATGACAACAGGGTTGCCATATCGAAGGGCTCTGCTCAACACCATCACGGGTCAACGGCGGCACATAGATTTGTGAAATTCAGTATTTAAGTTCAAGATAAAAAGTGGAAGAAACTAAGCTGCAAATGACTTTTATGAACCAAAGGGGACAGGGGATTTACAGGGGCTATTTTTGGTTTGTACGGAATCAGAGGTACACTACGGCACATGAAAAACCTCAGCAATGAAGCGTAAGGCGAATTGGGACAGAGAATACAAAAATAATATTCCTATGCGCTCGAGGGGTGAGGGATGCATTTAATTACATCTAATAAATTTCCCCAGGCAACGCAGGGTACTACTGTGCTGTCATGTCGCTCACAAAAACAATAGCAAAATTTAAATGCAGTTGTGAAAAAAGTGGTAAAATTAAAATGCGCTTAAGAATGATCAGCTAAATAACAGAACCAAGCACAAATAAAACACACTGAATTTTTTTTTATCAGTACAAGTTATGCCATGATGTATCGCTGCACATAACACCACCAAAATCTTCAGTAACAACTTCTGTACAGTACGAAAATAATAGAACACATAAAAATACTATGCAATATACAACCAACTCTCACTCAACACAAGACAAGTATGCACTGATTTAAAGCCTAAAAACACACACGCAACAAATAAATACTGTAGATGACTTCACTACAAGAGTGAGCTGCCGGCGGTTCACATAGTGACGGCCTACACGAGGCTTGTACCAGCGCAACACAGAACAAAGAAAACGAAGGCAACGAACCGATAGCTGTTCCTGCCATTGTGCTTCCTCCCTAAGAATATATTAATGAAAAAGAAAATGTTATGTAGTTATTTTAATAACTCAGGGCAAAAATGCCTCATCCTTTTTATCTCTCTTTCATAATACATTACAAAGTGCAGTGTAATATCCTTTAATAGCGAGGAAATAAGGCATTGCGAATTAGATGCACTGATTGATTTAATTTCATAATCATTTTTCATCACAATTTATTCTGAACTCTTGTCAGTGGATATATTTTAAAATTTTAATTACCGGTATCATATATCATGTCATCCATCTCGCACCATTACGGGCTGATGAGCTTAGATGTTACGCCCCTTTAAACAACAAGCAGCATCATCATCTAGATGGAGAGAAAGGTTGTTTACAAATTGTCCCTTCACTGTGCAATTTTTCAAATTTTGATGAAAAACCTTTATTTTATTACTGATCATGTATTAATTTGTAGAAAAATATTTATTAAGAATTGTATTTTAAAATGTAAAGATTATGGCTTAAAAAGGTGTTTGGATCTTAGGAGGAACACTGCTCATTGAGGGTAAAATAGTGTTTGAGAACTATTAGGAGACATAAATATTTTATTGCAAGGATGTAATTAAAAATGAACCTGATTTGATCGGCGAGATTGTGTTGACCCGAAGTTTGTAGTTAGCTTAAATTTATTTTAAGACATCCAAGTAAGTTTGTAGGGATGATGATGATGAGCTGTTATTCTCTACGTTGGCATGATTTTGACGCGAAGGTTGAATGGCTGTTGTTTTCTTCATCTGATGACTATATATATATACACATAGATTTTTTTTTTTTCAAAACATTGATAGTGGAAATTTATATTATTGAAGATATTGTGGAAGTTTGATGGGGCTGTTGAATTATTGCTGTGATTGGTTGGTACTATGGTGTTGTTGGCCCGTATGACTTGTTGTGTGAAGCGTTATCAGGATACTAGTCTATATATATATACACACTGACTGACAGAGCAAATGCAACACCAAGAAGGAGTGGTCAGAACTTTATGCCAATTGCAGGGTAGACTGACGTCACTGAGGTACGCTCATGATGTGAAATGCACCGCTGTGCTGCGCACGTAGCGAACGATAAATGGGACACGGCGTTGGCGAATGGCCCACTTCGTACCGTGATTTCTCAGCCGACAGTCATTGTAGAACGTGTTATCGTGTGCCACAGGACACGTGTATAGCTAAGAATGCCAGGCCGCCGTCAACGGAGGCATTTCCAGCAGACAGACGACTTTACGAGGGGTATGGTGATCGGGCTGAGAAGGGCAGGTTGGTCGCTTCGTCAAATCGCAGCCGATACCCATAGGGATGTGTCCACGGTGCAGCGCCTGTGGCGAAGATGGTTGGCGCAGGGACATGTGGCACGTGCGAGGGGTCCAGGCGCAGCCCGAGTGACGTCAGCACGCGAGGATCGGCGCATCCGCCGCCAAGCGGTGGCAGCCCCGCACGCCACGTCAACCGCCATTCTTCAGCATATGCAAGACACCCAGGCTGTTCCAATATCGACCAGAACAATTTCCCGTCTATTGGTTGAAGGAGGCCTGCACTCCCGGCGTCCGCTCAGAAGACTACCATTGACTCCACAGCATAGACGTGCACGCCTGGCATGGTGCCGGGCTAGAGCGACTTGGATGAGGGAATGGCGGAACGTCGTGTTCTCCGATGAGTCACGCTTCTGTTCTGTCAGTGATAGTCACCGCAGACGAGTGTGGCGTCGGCGTGGAGAAAGGTCAAATCCGGCAGTAACTGTGGAGCGCCCTACCGCTAGACAACGCGGCATCATGGTTTGGGGCGCTATTGCGTATGATTCCACGTCACCTCTAGTGCGTATTAAAGGCACGTTAAATGCTCACCGCTACGTGCAGCATGTGCTGCGGCCGGTGGCACTCGCGTACCTTCAGGGGCTGCCCAATGCTCTGTTTCAGCAGGATAATGCCCGCCCACACACTGCTCGCATCTCCCAACAGGCTCTACGAGGTGTACAAATGCTTCCGTGGCCAGCGTACTCTCCGGATCTCTCACCAATCGAACACGTGTGGGATCTCATTGGACGCCGTTTGCAAACTCTGCCCCAGCCTCGTACGGACGACCAACTGTGGCAAATGGTTGACAGAGAATGGAGAACCATCCCTCAGGACACCATCCGCACTCTTATTGACTCTGTACCTCGACGTGTTTCTGCGTGCATCGCTGCTCGCGGTGGTCCTACATCCTACTGAGTCGATGCCGTGCGCATTGTGTAACCTGCATATCGGTTTGAAATAAACATCAATTATTCGTCCGTGCCGTCTCTGTTTTTTCCCCAACTTTCATCCCTTTCGAACCACTCCTCCTTGGTGTTGCATTGCCACTGTCAGTCAGTGTATATATATATATATACTACTATATATAACCTATGAAGTGTTGACCATTAAACCTCACGGGCAAATATACGCTAACATTAAATAATATTTGCCCAGCAAATTTGGAATGTTTTTCCTTTACATTTTATATTCAACAATGTACTTTATTTCATATTTATTCACTATATATTAGCATGTTATTTTACTTATACTTCAAACATTGACTACGGCTTTAAGCCATCAACTGTCACTCATAATTATATGACACCTCCATCTTTAAGTGTACTACCTAAGAATCTACTAGTTTTTTAAAATATCATATGAATGTAACGTGTATCTTCACTGTAATGTTTTTTTATATGCTTTCCACTATGTGTTGGATATCTGGTATTGACTAAGGCTTCAAGCCATCTTCTTGCTACTGTACCATCAAAATGACGTCCTATTCATCAAGTGAATAACACATGAGTTTATCATTATTTTAGATTTTTAGTTATTCATGAACATTTTTACAATAACTGTAAAATTTTTATCTCACCTACAATCATAATCAAACACATTTTAGGATAATTTTAACCTGTTGCCTGACAAAAATAATAAGGTTTTGATAGTGACTGAAGATGCCTCACAGTAAGAGGCGAAACATGTCTCACATTTAAAAAAAGTTTTATCTTAAATGCCAACATCTTATATTGTATTGAATAGGTGGAAATAAATATTAAATATTTTCCTATATACATTTTATGATACTTTCAATACAGACGAAAAATGAATTTCATCACTTGTAAAAATAAACTTGATCACTCCGAACACCTCGTGGTGGGGCTGGTGTAGTAGGGGCCCTTCCTCTTCTTTAGCTGTAGCTGCACTTCAACTATAGATCTAGGCCTTCCCCGTGAGGGTGCAAGAGGTTTTCCAAACTTGCAGATGTTACACCAAGATCAGGACGGAAATCAGCAAGAGTATAGTAAGCTGTATCACTGTTACAATTAGGCATCTCTTAGACAAAAGCCAAGGATTTACGACTAACAAATCCAGTAGATCATAAAACAATCTAAAATACCACGTTTTGCTTCTCATGATGTTTCTGTACCTGCCAACAAGGCTACCTTAACAAGTCAACACCACCCATGTGGTGATTGTAAATAGAAACAATGTTTGGACAGTCAATTTCAGTTGTTTTGTGCTCCTTCCTGTCAAATCGTTTCACTATCTCATTTGGCTGTTCTCCGACATATGCCGAGGCCAATGATAATAGCTTATTGCCCTTCCATCCAACTGCTATTATGTCCACTCCGTCTATTGTAGCTGTGCATTCTTCAATGCTCCCACGACGCTTATCATTCATATCTTTTTCAGTTGACAATTTCACTCCAGGAAAACGATTCAGACGAAACGTGCCAAGACTATCAATCTGTCTCTTTTCAAGACTGACAAGAAGAGGAAGAGACGTTCAATAATTATCAAAATATAACTTACAGTGGTAGTTGCTTGGAATAATTCTGGTTAATCTTATCACTATGTTTGAGCTTGCACCAAGGCCTGGTACTCCCAAAGGGGCTCGCAGAAGAGGCCACTGTATATTTCCACTTTATGAGCGAAATAAGGGTGTATCAGAGGGGGTGTGTTCACTCCTTGTAAATCCGTTAAAGCAATACTGTTTTCTTAACGTGGAATGTGCTATAGCTAAGAGAGCAGCGTATATCTACTGTATATAGCTGGCCGTGATTTCATAGCGCTCGCGGGATACAAAAGGATGTGACGACCATATAACTGCCAAATATGTTTAGTTGCCAACTTACAAACATTGAAATGAGGAGGGTTGACCAGTAATGCTCTAAGGGATTGAACATTTTTTTTACTTGTTTCCCTTTTCTTCGTATAAATTATTTTTTATTGTGACAGCGTTGCTTTTCCGTAATAATTTCCCCTTCGCGTAATGCCGTAATCACGAAGTGAAATCTGTAATTATTACGGACAATCCGTAATAGTTGGCACCTCTGCATGAGTGAACTATGATGTTCTTGACAAGGAAAAAGTGTTCAGAATTTCCTAAAGTCTCTTTCACAAATTTATGCATGAAGAATTAACGTATTAACGTATTAAATTAGTTGGATTGGTGCTCAAGCCTATGCCAATAATACACTGAAATAATGTTCTTACGCCGGGCTGAGTGGCTCAGGCGGTTGATGCGATGGCCTTCTGATCCAAATTTGCCAGGTTCTATCCTGGCTCAGTCCGGTGGTATTTGAAGGTGCTTAAATACGTCAGCCTCATGTAGGTAGATTTACTGGTATGTAAAAGAATTCCTTCGGGACTACATTCCAGCACCTCGGAGTCTCCGAAAACCGTACAAGTACTTAATCGGATGTAAAGAAAGTTATTATACTTATTATTATTTTCTTACAATAAAAAATGTGACTGGATTCGAAACTCATGGCCTTCAATTTTCAATTTCTAGACTACCGCGATAACCATTGCGCTACAGGTCCACATGTTTTCGATTGTGAAATTTATGGTACTGTTTAACAATGTGGACCCTCAAGTTTGAGTATACTAGAGTTTCATAATTGTTAATATTATTGGTTTTACGTCCAACTAACATTTCAGTAGAGTATTTGATTGATTTTCTTATTATAAGGGGCATAGAATGTAACCTCAACACAGATGCGAGATAATTACTTTTTATTAATACTTGTGGTCCTTATCAGTTCCCATGCTCATTATCTTGCTGGGTAATTTGTTCAGCGCATAACACTTTTCTAGGAATATAACTGCAACGTAAGATTATTTAGTCGGCTGTGAGCTTGCATCCGGGAGATAGTAGGTTCGAATCCCACTATCGGCAGCCCTGAAGATGGTTTTCCATGGTTTCCCATTTTCACACCAGGCAAATGCTGGGGCTGTACCTTAAGGCCATGGCCGCTTCCTTCCAACTCCTAGGCCTTTCCTATCCCAACATCGCCATAAGACCTATCTGTGTCGGTGCGACGTAAAGACCCTAGCAAAAAAAAAATTATTTAGTGAGAAACACCGATACATTATAAACAACACGGCAGTGCGCCAAGAATCATACAGACGGCAATATGTTATTGAAGATTTGGTCACACCAAGCCATGTAGGTAGCAGCACTATCGACTTTCTCGCTGAAAACAGCAAGCTGTCCGGTACTGTCATATTAAAGTATTTGTGCGAACTGCTAAAGCCTCCAGCGGGGTTCTTAGTGGAATCTCTTTGCTGTAGGTATCAGAACGGACAAAAATGCCAACGCCACTGAAAGCCCGGTCAGCATAATGTCGTTCTGTCGAGTATAGTCAAAAACTTCTCAAGACCGTGTGATGACCTGGTCTGAAATTTACTATACTCGCCGAATACTCACTAGTGAGCTGGCGCAGCTCATCAAGATGACTATCATAATTGTTACAATTCCACTGTAACAGTGCCATAGTGGTGTGGACTTCTTAGGTTTAGGTTAGAAGCAGCGTAATGCTATCTAACCTACACTCACACGCCATCCGAAGATGGAGATAAATGCTCCATGTGCATCACCTCGTCACCAAACGAGGTGATGCATGCCTTGAATTTCTTCGACGTAGTCCGGGGGCGGGGTTTCTTCCTACAAGGGGAGTGCGCAGGCTTTCCAGGAGGAAAACCCACTGGTGCAGACTCGGACCCTCCAGGTGGAGGGCATGAGAGCCCATTCGTAGGAGAAGTGGAAGAACACCTTGTAAGGGTGCTCTTCTTTCCCGCTGTTGATTCTTGTTTAAATGGGCTGGGAGGTGATTTCCCAGCCCTGGTCTACGATGCCGCCTCCGCCGGCATAGGCACGGCTTTCACCGACCTTGTGAGGGAAGGAGAGGTTGTCTTCTTCCCCTGCTGTGCCAGCGTAGGTTTCTTAGCCGGCACAGGCTTGTTGGTGGTTTGGGATGAACCCGCCTTTGAGCTCTTTCTCTTTGTGGCGTTGCTCACAAGAGCAACTGCGCCTTGGGCGCAGCGATCTCCTGGGAAGGTGTTCCAGTTGTAAATGACGAACCTGGGAGAGACTGTGCTATCATGTTGAAGTCTAGTGTCTTGGCCGGTGCATTCAGAGAATTAAACTTTTGGCACGCTTCCTGGTAGGAAAGACCAACCAGGGTCTTAATCTCCTGGATCTCCTTCTCACTCAGGTATACCGGACAGTTCCGATCTCGAGGAGAATGAAGACCAGGCCAGTTAGCGCACCTATGTGGCGATGAGCACTCTTCCGCGCCATGAGCTTCTCTTCCACACGTACCACACATAGATGGATTCGAACCAGATACCATGTGTCCGAATCTCTGGCATTGATAGCATCGCATGGGAGGCAGGATGTATGGCCTCACATTGCAATGATAGGTTGTTACCTTGACTTTCTCTGGCAACACTGACAATTTGAAGGAGACTATGAACGTACCCATGGCAACGTCTTCACCGTTGACTTTGCGCGTTATTCACCGGACGTGTCACGCCACTGTACTTAATTTCTTCTATCAATTCATCGTCAGTGTTCAGAACAAGATCACGGTGTAAAATAACTCCACAAACCACATTCAAGGTTTTGTGCTCTTCCACTTTGACGGGGATTTCGCCAAAGTGGTCGCACTTAAGCAACTGATCTGCTCGGAGCGCAGTGCTCATCTTCAGAAGCAAACCACCATTGCACATTTTCTTAAGATCCTCAAGTTCACTGTATACACCTTCAATGTATCTACTGAAAAGAATTGATTTGACCAGCTTGAAATCTTGCCCATCGGTTCTGTCAGCAACTAGGAACCTAGGGAAGGTGGAACCCAGACTAATATGCTGCGCTTGTTCCCAAGGAGTTGCCCCCCTTAGGAAATCAAATGTTAAAGTCTTGGTTAGCGAACTACCCGAGGAGGCAGGTGGAAGTGGTTTCGATGCTAGGCCTGATATCGTCCTTCCTGAATGCCACCCACTCCGATCAGGGGTCTCTGTAGCCGAACCAAGCAGCCAAGGCAATACCCACCTGGTCGTAGCCGGTATTGCCTGGGGTCCGAAGTTGGACGATACCTAATACAGGATGACTGAGGCAATGAGCACTAAGACTCCCTTCCTCCAATCACCCGCAATAGCACATACCCCATAGCGTGTACAGAGCACTAAATATAGAGAAAAAGTATTAAACAATTAATAAAGTGAAAGTGATTCTTTATTCTTTCTCACGATCTACATAATATGTATATGATCCATTAATGTGGAGAAAAATAACAAGTCTTACCTAAGCCAGCTCACAAAAAGAAAAGGAAATGAATGTCACCAGATAGACAGACACATGAACAAAACCATACATAATAATAGTAATAATAATAAAAATATAAATAACAATAATAAAATGGCAATTAGGCAGGATAATCACTGTCGTCTGGCCCGAGATCAACCCTTATTGGTGGTCTGTTGGCCATGGCAGAAGGCAGTATAATAATAAAAAACTAAAACAATAACATATTGCTGTGTAGACTACAATAGTGTCAGCAGACGGCATCTGTAACTTAAACAAACAGCATATCACTTCCGGCCTGGTCTGCAACTCAGCGCAATCCTTTCTGAACACTGACCCCTCTGTTGTTCTACTTAAGTTGCAAACCCAGCTTTCATGCTACATCCACTGCAATTATTCTCCTTGCGTTTCATTACTATTGTCCACTGTTAAACTCCATTATCTTGCTACACTTATTTTCTTTTACAATTTCAGGCAACTCTCGACATTAAATGAGCCTATCTCACTTGCCATTCCATACATTACCAGCCAAAAGTCACTATCTCCCTATTCATCCGCCAGCCTTGACTCATCACATATATTTTACAATCACTCAACTACCTTATACCATCCAACTCCACATATTAACTTAATCATGAAAGCTCATGATTATTTACTAAGCCACTACACTTGCCATCACAACTTTGAATCGCACTCACGCACTCATCCTGCCACCTACTTGTATTCACCAACCAAAGTATCTCAACTATATCCACACAAGCCTCTCACCATATTAGATTATACCACTACATTTTACCATCTCACTATATTAAATACACACTTCACCGCCTACTAATTTAACTACTTAATCGCTCTTATTTCAGTTACAAGTAACACACACCCTCCACTATTATCATGTGCTTAACCAATTTACTTACTGCTGTTGCTTGTTTTTTTACTTCTTGTCGTTCCGCCTATGTACAATTGCTTGTTTCTTTACTTTTTGTCGTTCCGCCTACGCCCAATTTACTCGTCTTATCCCACATTTCTTTTAGGCTCAACCTTCTCCCTTTCGTCAAGGCACCTCGTGCTTCTGCTTTCTCCCTCCAAGCCGTATTTTCACTTCGTCATATCTTGTGCTTCACCCCCCACATTCACTCCCTGTATCTTCTTTTCTCCTCTCGCACTGATCTCCGTCCCCACCTCCTTAAATATTGCCCTGGTCTCCCTCCTCATCTCAGTTGCTGCTTCCCTGGCTTCTACTATGAACGATTCGAAGATAGCCTGCGTGACCTCCTCTGTCCTGTTACCTTCTTTTAGCTGCAAGCTCTGTTCCAATGCCCTATTTTCCTTGGTTTTTTCTTCATCCCCATGCCCATCTTTACCAACTTTACTGTTTCTAATTAGCCTCTCTTCCACTCTCTTCTCCATTACCACTTCGTTTTTCATATTCTCCACCATTTCACGTAATTTCGTTACTGTCCAAAATCTGATCCATTGTCCATTGGTTACCACTAATAGCTGGCCCTTAATGTAGGCTCTTAACCCTTGCAATCTAGCCCTGACCAAGTGTTTTTTTGGAGTGTTTATATTCTTAATCCCTTCTCTTCTCATGTCTCTTTTAATCCAAATTTTTGTCCTCCGTATATTCTCCGCACCTCTTATCACAATTTCCGCCATCAGGGGGGAAGACAACTTCACTTTTAACGGCCTATTACCCAGTGCTTTACTTATCCTTTCCACATCGTCAATATCAGCTTCACTAAAGTTAATTTTCATCATTTTTTGGATGACTTCCACAACTTTGTAGATAGTCAGCACTTTGTCCTCTTCTGTTTCTTCCGGGACCCCATATATAAATAAGCATTCCTTCCTGCGTTCTAGGCTACCGTCTTCTATTTCTGCTTTCAGCTTCACCATCTCACTTATTTTCACCTTGAGTGATATAATTTTTCTCTCGTTGGTTTCCACTTTGGTCATTGTTTCATCTGTTTTTCCTTGTATCCATCGCCTCATATTTTCAAATTCTTTCACTTGTTCCTTCATCATATTTTTAATCTGCTCAAACGGACATACTTCTTCCACAACTTCTTTAACCACTCTTCTTATGACCTCCACGTTTTCCCAGCTCATGTGGCCACTGGAAGTCGGGCTGGGGTTTACTTCCACATCCCCTATAACTAGCAGTACCATAATCACCGCTGCCACCAACATCATCTCACCCATCATTCTTGTTTCCACTTTACATCCTTCACTCGTGGCTGTTTGCTTCTTCCATCTCCCCAGCCATCTTCCAATAACTACCCGATATTGATCCACACCAATCATCTTCCTCTTCCCACCCGTCTTTCCTTTTCCACTCGTCACTCACACTCCACTCCCGCTCTACCGGCACACTCAACTCAGCACGTCTGCCTCCGACTGCTGACTAGGTTAGACTGAAACAATTAATAATAATATGTCCTTCTGGCATTCGGCTGTGCAGGGACCTGTGTTGTCGGGTGGATACTACCGCAAGGGTACATGACACTCCCACCTGCTGATCCCTGGGTGGTCACTGCGCGGGCTTTCGAGCGTAATCGCACACGTAGGAGGCCCATCTCCAAGCAGGACGCACATCTAAAAGTAACCCTCCAAAAACAATAAAAAATAAAGAGGGGACCATGGCCACATGACCTTTTTAGTCACCTTCTACGCAGGCAGGGATTACCTGTGAATGTATTCAGCCTCTCCCATCCACAGGAGGTCCAACACATGATATCAAACCAATATCCATGGTCCGCGCCTAGGTTGCCCCTTTTTGTTGCCTCTTACGACAGGCAGGGGATACTGTGGGTGTATTCTACATGTGCGTCCCCCACCCACAGGGTGCTTACTGGGCGAAGGACAAATCAACGAGACTAGTTTTTATTTATTTATATCAAAGAGTGTGTACAGAGTTTTCCTCCATTGTTCGACCCTGTGAGATATCCATACCGAAACAAGCTCTTCAAACTCCACTTACTAGACAAATAACAAATAAGCAACACACAACAAAACAATATAATAATAAGAATCAAACGGCCCACGGTCAACTCCCTTCCGGAGATCCGATAGCCATGGCAGTTCGGCAACTGGATAAAAATAACATGAAATAAGGTAAAATGAAACGTCGACAGAACGGCACATGAAGGTTAAAGACTTTCATATCTCCCCTGGCTGGACTCGCGAACCTTGCACATTTCACACGTTAAACCGTCCTCTCTCTTGACCTACTCAGGTCTGCTGACCCAGGCTTAACATTAAACTCCAGCCGCATTAGTGTGCCATATTCTCCTCACGTTGCATTTTCTACATGAAGTACTTCCTTGTTACCAGTAATCATTATCTAACTTCACCTCCAAAACAAACTCTTCTCGTTCAAGCATATTTAACCAACTTAATCTCATTACTCATTTCTTGAACATAATCACTTGCACCAACCATCATTCAAAATTACCTTCATACTTTCCTCTCCCATACAATTAACAAACACAATCAATCATCGCTACCACCACTCCTAACACATTTAAAATTACCATCACACTTACATTTGCATATAATTCAAATCTACTTAACTATAATCACTCTTAGCATAATCACACTTAACAACCACCACTCCGTTCTCAATGAAATTCCACATTAAATTTACTATTCATTTAAAATTTACATTCACATATAATTCAATGTACCTAACAACCCACCATCTTCTTCCATCTCATACCACCAACTTAAACTCTTATTCATAATCTCTCTCTCTTTCACACACTCTCTCTCTCTCTCTCTACCAAATTTAACTTCTTAACATCATTACTTCCACTCTCTTATTAGCTTAATCACCCTCCACATATAACTTCATCACTCTTCACCTAAACTTACTATTCTTCCACTTCCACTCCCTTATTAGCTTAATCACCCTCCACTTATAACCATCACTCTTCACCTAGACTTACTGTTCAAATATACAGTACATAACTTTTATCACACCACCCTATCTTCATATCATCTCTTCAGCACATCTTATATTTACACAGTATCCCCTTACTAACTTAACTTTTTACTTCTCGTTACTATGCCCTCCTCATTTTTAGCTTTCTTTCCCCACAAATCCTTTAGGCTCATGCTTCACCCTTTGCTTAAATCATCCATTTTAGTAAGTTCCTCCTTAAAACCTTCTGGACCTTCAACAATTCCTCTGCATTTGTTTTATACAGTCCTCCCAACAATCCTCTTTTCTTATTTTCCTGACTATTTTCCCTTCTGCTTCCCTAGACACTTAATTTCTCCCCCTATTAACCACTGTCCTTTCCTATTCATTATGTACGTCCACTCCATCACTGCCTTTCCTCTGAGCTCAACACTTCCAATAATAATAATGCTATTTGCTTTACGTCCCACTAACTACTCTTTTACGGTTTTTGGAGACGCTGAGGTGCCGGAATTTAGTCCCTCAGGAGTTCTTTTACATGCCAGTAAATCTACCGACACAAGGCTGACGTATTTGAGCACCTTCAAATACCACCGGATTGAACCTGAATCGAACCTGCCAAGCGGTCAACACTTCCAAAACAGCTTATATGTCCTTACTGGTATCCGGTCTTTCCTCTTCACCATGTCCAACTTCTCTGGCACGTGTTTTTCAATGCCTGCCTTGCTTGCACTCCCGCCCCCATCACTTCTTCCTGTTTCAGCCTCTCTTTTAATACCTGTAATTATGTCTTTGTCCAGTATCTTCTTCACCTGCCATTGGTCACTACTAATTGCTGACCCCAAATGTGCGCTTTTAATCCTTGGTACCTGGCCCTCACTAAATGTTTCTTAAGGATTTTAAAATTCTTATTCCCTTCTCTTCCCATGTCTCTCTTAATCCAAATTTTTTCACTCTGAAGGCTACCCGCATTTCTTACCACTACTTCAGTCAATCAATCAATACCGACCTGCATTTAGGGCAGTTGCCCAGGTGGCAGATTCCCTACCTGTTGTTTTCCTAGCCTTTTCTTAAATGATTTCAAAGAAATTGGAAATTTATTGAACATCTCCCCTGGTAAGTTATTCCAATCCCTAACTCCCCTTCCTATAAATGAATATTTATCCCAATTTGTCCTCTTGAATTCCAACTTTATCTTCATATTGTGATCTTTCCTACTTTTGAAGACACCACTCAAACTTATTTGTCTACTAATGTCATTCTACGCCATCTCTCCACTGACAGCACGGAACATACCACCATAATTGTAATGAATAGGTGGACACAGTAATTTTATTCTTGAAAGAATTTTACATACCACTTAGTCGAGCAGCTCGTCTTCTTTCTCCCAATTCTTCCCAGCCCAAACTTTGCAACAATTTTGCAACACTACTCTTTTGTCAGAAATCACCCAGAACAAATCGACCTGGTTTTCTTTGGATTTTTTCGAGTTCTTGAATAAGGTAATCCTGGTGAGGGCCCCATACACTGGAACCATATGCTAGTTGGGGTCTTACCAGAAACTTATATGTCCTCTCCTTTACATTCTTACTACAACCCCTAATAACCCTCATAACCATGTGCACAGATCTGTACCCTTTAATTACAGTCCCATTTAGTGATTACCCCAATGAAGATCTCTCATTATATTAACACCTAAATACTTACAATGATCCCCAAAAGGAACTTTCACCCCATCAACACAGTAATAAAAACTGACCAAGCTCGATAGCTGCAGTCGCTTAAGTGCGGGCAGTATCCAGTATTCGGGAGATAGTAGGTTCGAATCCCACTGTCGGCAGCCCTGAAAATGGTTTTCCGTGGTTTGCCATTTTCACACCAGGCAAATGCTGGGGCTGTACCTTAATTAAGGCCACGGCCGCTTCCTTCCCACTCCTAGCCCTTTCCTGTCCCATCGTCGCCATAAGACCTATCTGTGTCGGTGTGACGTAAAGCAAAAAAAAAAAAAACGGAGATTGTGAGTTTAACAAATAGGAAAAGTCCTGACTTTTAACGCCGTTTATCAACATACCATTGCTTGCTGTCCATCTCACAACATTGTCGATATCACGTTGCAGTTGCTCACAATCTTGTTACTTATTTATTACTCTATACAGAATAACATCACCTGCAAAAAGCCTCAATTCTGATTCCACTTCTTTACTCATATCATTTATATATATATAAGAAAATATAAAAGTCCAGTAATACTGCCTGGAGGAATTCCCCTCTCAATTATTACAGGGTCAGATAAAGCTTCACCTACTCTAATTCTCTGAGATCTATTTTCTAGAAATACAGCAACCCATTCAGTCACTCTTTGTCTAGTCCAGTTACGCTCATTTTTGCCAGTAGACTCCCATGATCCACCCTATCAAATCCTTTAGACAGGCCAATCGCGATACAGTCGATCTGACCTCCTGAATCCAAGATATCTGCTATACCTTGCTGAAATCCTGCAAGTTGAGCTTCAGTGGAATAACCTTTCCTAAAACCGAACTGCCTTCTACTGAACAAGTTATTAATTTTGCAAACATGTCTAATATAATCAGAAAGAATGCCTTCCCAAAGCTTATATGCAACGCATGTCAAACTTACAGGCCTGTAATTTTCCGCTTTATGTTGATCACCCTTTCCTTTATACACAGGGGCTACTGTAGCAACTCTCCATTAATTTGATATACCTCCTTCAACCGAACAATAATCAAATAAATACTTCAGATATGGTACTATATTCAAACCCATTGTCTTTAGCATATCCCCAGAAATCTTATCAATTCCAGCCGCTTTTCTAGTTTTCAACTTTTGTATCTTATTGTAAATGTCATCGTTCTCACATGTAAATTTTAATACTTCTTTAGCATTAGTCTCCTCCTCTATCTGGACATTATCCCTGTAACCAACAATCTTTACATACTGCTGACTGAATACTTCTGAATTTTGAAGATCCTCACATTGTCGGCGCGACGTAAGACAAATAGGAAAAAAAAAAAAAAATCCTCACATACACGCTCTCCTTGTTCATTAATTATTCCTGGAATATCCTTCTTGGAACCTGTTGCTGCCTTAAAATACCTATACATACCCTTCCATTTTTCACTAAAATTTGTATGACTGCCAATTATGCTTGCCATCATGTTATCCTTAGCTCCCTTCTTTGTTAGATTCAATTTCCTAGTAAATTCCGTCAATTCCTCCTTACTTCCACAGCCATTTCTAAATCTATTTCTTTCCAATCTGCACCTCCTCCTTAGTCTCTTTATTTCTCTATTATAATAAGGTGGGTCTTCACCATTCCTCACTATAATTAAAGGTACAAACCTGTTTTCACATTCATCAACAATTTCTTTAAACCAATCCTAGAGTCTGTTTACATTTCTATTTTCCGTTTTCCACTGGTCATAGTTACTTTTTAGAAACTGCCTCATGCCTGCTTTATCAGCCATATGGTACTGCCTAACAGTCCTACTTTTAAGACCTTCTTTTCTATCACATTTATTTTTAACTATGACAAAAACAGCTTCATGATCACTAATACCATCTATTACTTTGGTTTCTCTATAGAGCTCATCTGGTTTTACCAGCACCACATCCAGGATATTTTTCCCTCTAGTTGGTTCCGTCACCTTCTGAATCAGCTGTCCTTCCCATATTAAGTTATTTGCCATTTGTTGGTCATGCTTCCTGTCGTTCGCATTTCCTTCCCAATTGACATCTGGTACATTCAGATCTCCCGCTACAAACACATTCCTTTCTATGTCGTTTCCCACACAGCTGATTATACATGCATACTTACATACATACATAATCATCATAGACTGTAATGCCTTTCAGCGAACAGCCTGCAAGCCTCTGTGGATTTACTAAATGTCGCCACAATCCTTGTTTTGCAACTAGTGTTGCGACCTCATTTAGTTCTATACCTCTTATCTTTAAATCGTTAGAAACTGAGTCTAACCATCGTCGTCTTGGTCTACCTCTACTTCTCTTACCCTCCATAACAGAGTCCATTATTCTCCTAGGTAACCTATCCTCCTCCATTCGCCTCACACGACTCCACCACCGAAGCCGGTTTGTGCGTACAGCTTCATCCATTGAGTTCATTCCTAAGTTAGCTTTATCTCCTCATTCCAAGTACCCTCCTGCCATTGTTCCCACCTGTTTGTACCAGCAATCATTCTTGCTTCTTTCATGTTTGTTACTTCTAACTTATGAACAAGATATCCTGAGTCCACCCAGCTTTCGCTCCCGTAAAGCAAAGTTGGTCTGAAAACAGACCGATGTAAAGATAGTTTCATCTGGGAGCTGACTTCCACCTTACAGAATACTGTTGATCACAACTGCGAGCTCAATGCATTAGCTTTACGACACCTTGATTCAATCTCACTTACTATATTACCATCCTGGGAGAACCAATTAATTGAAGGAACAAGAATCCACCTGATCGATACTTTCACTTTTATTTAGCCTTAGGCTATTTCAATACACATTAAATTAAAAGTTCAGAACATGTTTCGAATGCATTGCATTCATCATCAGCTGCTTACATTTGGCAAAAGTAAAATTAGCTAAGAACAGTCTCACAATTATCTTAAAACCTTAAAAACAAGTGTTAGTAGTGCGTGTGTGAATGGATGTGGGGAATGCATTGAAGGGGATTGTTAGTTAAACTATGACTTATTATTAAAAATCTTAATGTTAAAAAAAAAAAAAAAAAAAAAACAACACTGATGGACTAAAATATAGTTCACTATAAGTCTTGTGAATTTTCCATAAGTTCGTTGATTACTGAAGAACTTGTATGCACTATGTGAAGTATTCCTGTTGAGCTAATGGTAAAAAGTTTCCTTAAGAAGGCATCCGGTGTTTTCACGTCTTTTATCTCCTGTTGGGTGGAGAGGTGTGGCTTGTTTCGAATATGAAGTTTGCTATTTGTAGTTTGAATTGAAAAAAGTTGGATCATCTGTATCACGACCTGTAACCGGCAGGAAAAATGCGGCTATTAGTTGGAGTTTGAAAAACGTAACGGATAATAAGTCTTCAAGTGTTGGAAAGTATGAACTTACCCTTGTCTTGCGTGTTAGTTTAACTTCCCGTGCTACGGGAGTGGGTTTAATCCGGCTGCCTTCAGCCTTGTATTGTAACTGTGTGCTGTAGTTTGTGAGTTAGCCTGGTTAGGAGGGAGGGGAAATGCGGACGCGTCGTCATTTGCTATATCGGGCGGGGAGGAGATTTCTGCTTGTGACGTGTCGGCCTTGTGATTGCTTGAAGTGTGCGCTGGGCGTGTTTGCTTCCTTCGTAATAACTCAATATATCTCAATATGCATTCAAATGAGGGGTTTCTCTGTTCGTTTACTTCATTCAAATTCGTGTCCTTATTAAATGACTTGTCTAGAAGTATATGAATATTTTCTAGACTGTTCATTAACCTTCTCTTGTTTAGCCTATTGAGAATTACTAGGTCTTGTTTAATGTCTGTGAATCTATGGCCTGTTTCACTCATGTGTACTCCCACTGCAGAGAATCTTTTATGTTTCTCCGCATTGACGTGTTCTAAGTACCTTATTGTGAAGTTACGTCCAGATTGCCCTGTGTATGTGGCCTTGCACTGATTGCATGTCAGTTTATAAACACCTGAATCCTGGAACCGCTCGTCGCTATTTCAATTGACCATATTGTGGTTGAAAAATTTATGCCTTGTATTGTTATTCGTTGAGAACGCTATTTTAATGTCATGCTTCTTGAATAAATTCGTAATTGCATAAATGTTGGGATTGTTAAAGGTGAACCTTACGTACGTTTTGTTTGCTCTGAATGTTTTGTTAAATTTGTTTGTAGTTTATGCTTGCGTTTGTCAATTAGTCCGTTAATGGTTTTTAAATTAAAACCATTAATAAGGGCCTGCTGTCGAATGAAGGCTAATTCTTTATTTCTCTCTTTGTTGTTTAACGGGATTTCAAAAGCTCTGTTGATAAAACTGTGGTATGCTGATTTTGTGTGTGAATCGGGGTGTAGGGAGTTACTATGAATGGTTGTTGGGGTGAATGTAGGTTTTCTATAAATACCAAAGTGAAATTGGTTGTCTTTTTTAGTTATGGTCACATCTAAAAAATTAATCGAACCATTTTCTTCTTCTTCAACCGTAAACTGTATATTGGGGTCTAAGGTGTTCAACATGTGTAAAATGCTAGAACTGTCATTATGATCCTTGTCAATTATGGCGTACGTATCATCAACGTAGTGTACCCATAAATCAAGTCCTTTGATATGGTCTATAATGTAGGAATGTTCCAAGTAATCCAAATAAATGTTTGCTAGTATGCCCGAGGCTGGAGCGCCCATGGGGAGGCCATCCTGCCGATAAATCTTACCGTTAAACATAAAATAGTTCTAAGTACGAATTCAAGGATAACCATAAACTCTTCTATTTCGGGTATGCTTACCTTTTTATATTCTAATAGGTTGGTTTTTATGATTTTAATAGCCTTCTCTATGGGGATATTGGTGTACATATCTCTTATATCGAAGGAACATATTGTGTGAGAAGATTTGAGTTTGAAGTCCTTAATTTTCTTGCAGAAATCGCTAGAATTTTTTACGGTTGTGTTGGCGTAGTAGACGTAATTTTGTGTTAAGAATCTATGAATGTATTGCGATGTTTTATATGTAGGGCTCTTACGAAAGTTGATTATCGGTCTAATAGGTGTATCTTTTTTATGCACTTTGGGCAAAGCTCTTGCAGTAGGGAGTCCTGGGTTCATATTAATCAGCTTTTGTGATTCCTGCTCACTAAGAAGAAAGGTACTTTGTTTGAGTATACTTTTCAAATTTCTCTGAATCCTTAGGGTGGGATCTTTACTTACTATTTTGAACTTGTTGTTATTAAAAAAGATATACCTATTAGACCGATAATCAACTTTTGTAAGAGCCCTACATATAAAACATCGCAATACATTCATAGATTCTTAACACAAAATTACGTCTACTACGCCAACACAGCCGTAAAAAATTCTAGTGATTTCTGCAAGAAAATTAAGGACTTCAAACTCAAATCCTCTCACACAATATGTTCCTTCGATATAAAAGATATGTACACCAATATCCCCATAGAGAAGGCTATTAAAATTGTACCGGGCGGTACACCTCCACGCCGCTAATTTAAAATGTGCGCCAGTTAAAACTCCTCTGCTGGAGGAAGTCTGAACTTTATTGACGGTATTAATTTTCAAGTTCCTCAGAAGATGTCACTACTTGGAAATTTTGGAGTTTGTGAACTGTGTCATTTTCGACGTATTTTGTTTCGCTGGTAGTAAGAAGTGTGAACTTTCTCTTCCAGAGGACACTACTGAAGATCAACAATAGTGCACCCTAGTGCGGAGTGAAAGAACTGTTTTTTTTTTGGAGAAATTTTTATTTCAAAAGTTTGTTTTTTGTTAAATTTCTTTCTGTTATTGTTTAAGTTGGCTGTATACCCCTCTCTTTCCCCTTGTTTTGTATGTATCCAATCCCGAATTTCTTCAATTTATTTCTGACCAATCCGGAGTATCTTCCCCCAACTTGAATATGTTGCTGTATCCTACCCAATAAAGAATTTGCGGGAGGGTGTTTTCATTCCCCTAACGCCTCGAACCTTCCGCGAGAGGATATAAACTGCTGATTTTAGGGAATCCGGGCCACTTCTGTTCCATCTTTCTGTGTGCAAAGTACATAGCAGGGGGCGGGAAGCGTCTCTTTCTTCACCAGCAGTTCAACACCAGGTAATGGCCTCTTAATAACTTCTTTTCTTGCTAGGTCAGCAGTTTAACTCTCGGGGCGGGTTCGAAGCGTTCCACCATGTAACCTTTTCCTAAAATGTAACTACTCTTTTCATCTATTCTCTTTTAAAGCTACATATTGGGATAGAGAGTGCTAACCCTCTCGAGCTCCCACTCATATTGTTTTGAGGTGAACTTATTTTTCTCAACCTATTCTTCGTTAACGTAAAACAAATTGTTCTCTTCTTAAGTCACCTCTTTAGTATGGGATTAGCCCTTGTATTAACGGCCTAGTGCCAAGTAGGTCTTAATCAAAGTGTATTAGGAGTGCAAGTTCGCCTCCTCTCAAATTGTTATTTTAGAGGTCATGTAATCAACCTTCTTTTCATTTAATAGACCTCAGTAGGTTGGGTACTTTACCCCTGTGTATATGTCCTTAGAGGACAGCTTGAAGGTGGAGTTTGGTGTGGCCTGGGATTGGCTTAAACTTTGAGAGCAGATTGCTCTTTTGGAAATTGACTTTTGTATGCCTCGAGGAGGCTTTTCTGTGTAAAGAGGAGCTAGTGCTCCAGGGCATGATTGGGGTCTTCTGCACCTTTTGTTGAATTTTGTATACCGTAGGGTTGGGCTTCTAGCTCAAGAATCGTGTGTTTGGCTCTTGGAGCCCAAATTCTGTAATTGTACATTTCAAATTGTGTTTTGGCTACTAAGTACCTGTTCTATTTGTTATTACTTAATCGTGAAAAGAAAATATAACCTTGTTAAATTTTAAATTAATTTTACTTTAGTAGCTTGAGACCTTTTCACCACCCCGCACCTTCTTTCACCTCTAACTACCACGGAAAACTCCGTAACAAGTGGTAGCAGAGCGTGGTTGAATGGGTCTCAATTTAGCCCTTTTTGACGGCTAAACATTGCTGTGATCCGAACTCTAACAATTTTCCCAGTTGCTGGAATTTTTGATCTTTCTTGTTTCAAAATTGTTCTGTCGTCATGCCCGGCCCTCGCGATGTTCTCCACCTTAACTATTTGCGCAAAGAGGAGTTGATATATGAATTGACTATCAGAAATGTGCAATCTGGAGGCACGGTTGCAGTAGACACAAATAAGCTTAGAGAGTCCCTTGATTTGCCCATTTCCAGCCCCACCTTGGGAGAGAAAGAAATTGACGACTCTCTTTCCACGATCGTCGAGAATATTACTGGGCTAGCATCTGTAGTTAGTTTTTTTTATGAAAATGATCCTTCTCCTAATCAAATTAAGCGTGTGCAAGCCAGGCTATATCATTTTTCAAACAGAGTAAACGATCTGTTGTCTCTAAAGTTGAATGACGTTCAGAAGAAGGAAGCTAGTACGCTACTTGAAAATATTTCTGAGTTATCTAGCAAGGTCACCCAATTGTTAACGGGGGAAGTTCCTCCCAAAATTGATCAACCCACCACGATGAATGTAGGTAGCGAGGAAGAGCCTCCTAAGGGAGAAGTAAATAGGACAACCATCGCTGCTCAAACAACCTCTGCCCCATTGGACGAGTCTGAACGCCGTGCATCGTTGAATAATATACGTTCGGAATTAACTTCCTTGCCATTGAAACCTTTACCTACTATGTCACCCGGGTTCAGCAGCTTGCCTCATCCATTGGCAATGCTGCTCAGAGGTATATCGAAGTTTTCCGTTAATACCACCAGTGAAGTAATTTCATTTTTAAGATTTCTAGTTGAATTTCAGGATCATGCCCTTGTGTTTTCTCTTTCTCCATGTCAAATTTTGCAAATTATCTATCCGTATGCTATTGGTATTCTCTCAGATAAAATCGTAAGAGCCATTGCCGAGCAATCATCTATTGAGGATTTCCATGCCCACTTGCTAGCTAACTTCATCCCGGCTAGGGCCAGGTCCTCCCTTATTCAGAAGTACTATTATCGGGTACAGCGCTTGGATGAAAACTTGGCAGACTTCATCCAAGATATTAAGTTTTATACTAGGGTGTTTGCTCTTCACTTCCCTGAGGATCAGATTGTACAAGCTATTGTGGAAGGGATCTCACCCCCCTACCGGTCATATTTGTGTTTCGCGGCGTGCCCGCAAACTTTCTCGGAACTTGAAGCATTGGCCGTCTCAGCGGAAGGAGTTAGATACGCCGATTCTTTGCGTGTCACGAAAGAACCCCCGCCTTCCTTTAGTAATACTCGGCCTCCTCCTCGCCGATCAGTCACCCCTCGTAAATGTTATGCTTGTGGGTCGCCTGACCATCTGCGCAATAAGTGTCCACTGATGAAGTCTAGTAGGGCAAATAACGGAGCTGGTTCAGCACAAGGCTGTTTTAAATGTGGGGCTTTCTCACATATCGCCAAGAATTGCCCAAACTCGAATAGCACCCCTTCCTGCTCAACTTCTGGTGCAAATTCCACCTATGCCAATAATAAAAAGTGACTAGTGGCTTCGGCAGAGTCGACTAATCCATCTTCCTGAGACTCAGCCCCTGGTAAACAGGTTGTAAATTCAGGGAATGAGCAGTTTTCAAATTCATCTTTTGAATGCCCCAAAGAGTGTCTTAGGATTGCGGCGGATTCCCCCGCACCTGTTCCTTTTCTTAAGATTGAGTTAAATAACGAGCCTATAACAGCTCTCTTAGATTCAGGCAGTGTTTGTTCGATTATTTCGGCTGAATGGTATTCTAAATTGAAATCTTTTTGTAAACTACCTGACTATGTCTCATCTCCTGTTCAATATGTTTCGGCTAATTCATCCCCATTAGAAATTCTAGGTTCCTTACTGGTCAAAATTCGTATTTTTAAATTTACATGGAAAATCAAACTGTTTGTGGCCAAGCACTTGTCTTGCCCCATTATACTGGGAGCTGACTTTATTTCTCACACTGGTCTTGTGCTCGATCTTCAGAGTAGGTCTTGCACTTTCAAATTTGCCTCTAATTGTAAAATCCCACTATTAAAGTGTAATTCTGCATCATGTTCTTCTATTTCGCCTACCCAGGATGAGATGTTGTTAGACCTTAGACATCTACCTGAGGAGCAGGCTGATAGTATTCGCAAATTGTGTCAGTCGTTTCCAGAGGTGTTCTCTGATACTCTTGGTGTTACTGACCTTATTGAATACAAAATTGAGGTCACGGATTCGATTCCTGTCCGTTTTCCACCATATAGGCTATCTCCACCTAAAATGAAGGCTCTGAAAGAAATCATCGATCAGATGTTGAAGGATGGTATTATTAGGCCCTCTAAGTCAGCGTATTCTTCGCCTATTTTTCTAGTCCCGAAACCCCAAGGAGGCTTCAGGCCTGTAATTGATTATAGGGCTCTCAATCGGAAGGTGGTGTTGCAATCTGTGCCCCTTCCTGACCTTCATTCTTGTTTTTCATGGTTTCGTAAGGCCAAGTTCTTTACTATCTTGGACTTGAATCAGGCCTATAATCAAATTCCCCTTGCCGAAGAGTCTAAACATCTTACAGCGTTTGCCACGGACTGGAACTTATACGAATACAACCGCGTGCCTTTCGGGCTCCCCACGGGAGCAGCTGTACTCACTAGGCTACTAGATAGGGTCTTCTCCGACATCAAATTTGAGTACTTATACCACTACTTGGATGATGTCGTCGTATTTTCCGAGACTTTTGAAGAACATCTAGATCATCTGCGAGAAGTTCTCAATCGCCTTCGTAAGGCGGGGTTAACTGTTAAGTTGTCCAAGGTTGCCTTTGCGAAGCCCTCTATGTCATTCCTAGGGCATATTGTGTCACCTGATGGTGTAGCAGTCGATCATTCTAGAACACAGGCCATCCGTGATTTTAAACCTCCCAAGGACATTAAAGGTATCGCCAGGTTCATTGGTATGGTGAATTTCTTCAGGAAGTTTATTCCTAACTTCGCTAATAGAGCGGCGCCCTTAAACCTTCTTCGTAGGAAAGGCATCAAATTCGAGTGGGGACCTTCTCAACAAGCCGCTTTTGAAGACCTTAAATTAGCTCTCTGTAATGCCCCTGTACTTGCTATGCCTGATTTCTCGAAGAAATTCATCGTCCAAACCGACGCGTCGTCGTCAGCAGTAGCTGCAGTCCTTCTTCAAGAGACTGAACTAGGGAGGCGACCCATCGCCTATGCGTCTAGGACATTGTCGGCTCAAGAAGCCAAGTATTCCATCTATGAGCTCGAAGGTTTGGCAGTCTTATTCGCCTTAGAAAAGTTCCGTCTCTATCTGGAACATTTCAAAATCGACCTAGAGACAGATAATCAAGCCTTAAGTTGGGTCTTAGGTAGGCCGCGTCGTACTGGTCGTATAGCCCGTTGGGCCATCCGTATTTCTGCCTTCCAATTTGACGTCCGGCATATCCGAGGTACCGAAAATGTTGTCGCTGACGGACTCAGCCGTATGTTTTCCAACGAGGTCGAGACCCAGGAACTGGTCGACAGTTCATCATCTCCCGAGTCCATACTATCTGGTATTAATGCCATCTTAACAGATGCTCCCATGCTCTTCAGGGATATCGAGAAATACCAACGCGAAGATCAAACGCTGGCTCCGATAATGGAAACCCTTTCTTCTGGGGAACATGTTGTCCCTTATGTTCTGAGGAATGGTGTTTTATGTTGCCCTTCGAGGCATGACAAGATGATGAAGGTTGTCGTTCCAGCTGTTCTTGTGCCTATGATCTTCAAATACTATCATGAGACCCCATTGGGGGGGCATCTTGGTATCTTTAAGACTCGTGAAAAGATTCGTGAAATATTCATTTGGAAAGGTATGGACGGTGAAATCCGTGAACTTGTAAAAGCTTGTAAATCTTGTTTGCTCAGTAAACCCACCATGTCCACCAAGGTAGGTCTTTTGTCTTCCCATCAAGCGTCGCGCCCCATGGAACGCCTGTATATTGATTATGTAGGACCCTTCCCCCAGTCAAAGGGTAATGCTAACAAGTTCATCTTTGTGTGTGTAGATGGTTTTACCAGATTTTCCTGGTTATTTCCGACTAAGCTGGCTACCGCTCAGTCTACCATTTCTTGCCTAAATTCTATTTTTGCTTCTTTTGGTCCGTGCCAATATATTGTATCTGATAATGCTAAGGCGTTCACATCAAATCTTTTTCGTAAATTCTGTTTTGACTTGTCCATCTCTCATGTAACTACTTCTGCTTATTACCCTCAACCATCTCTGGCTGAACGGGTTAACCGTAATCTCAGGTCCGCACTTATTGCCTATCATCACGAAGATCATTCCAGGTGGGACACGTCCCTGCATTGGATAGCTTTTGCTTTGAATTCGGCGGTTCATGAATCTCACAAGTTTACTCCTGCTTCTTTGATGTTTAAGTTCGTTCCCAACACACCGCTCTCGAACCTCTGGTCTCTGAGTGACATTCTACCCGAGACAATAGATCCGGATAATATTAAAGATCTTTGGAAGAAGGCTAAAGCCAATCTTAAAGTGTCTCATGAAAAGGTTAGGGAAAGGTATGATCGTGGACGGAGAACCACCCCTTTGAAGGTAGGTGACCAGGTAATGGTCAAAAATTTTGTTCCCGCGGGCAAGCTTGCCCCCAGATTTCATGGGCCTTGTATCATTCTCGATTTCCTTACGCCGGTTACCTTATTGTTAAGTAATCCAGCCACCGAGAGGATATTTAGAGTTCACTTGTCGCAGGTGAAACCGGTATAATTTCTGTGCTAACTTGCCTCATATTATCTTGAAAGAAATATGAAGGTTATATTTTTTTTGAGTTTTCATTTTTTTTGGCATTCTGCCCCTTTTATAGTATTTTGTTTTATATATAAGCATTTTTGTGAAACCTGCCCCGACCCGTTAAACTGCCATCCTGTCCTTACCACGGCCATTACCACGCTCCCGTCTCCTGCTATACACACTGTGGCTTGATTATATTAAATGCCATGGATATCTACACGCCGCTGGCCCCTCAACCTCTCCACAAAGCCTGTGCCCTCAAAAAAGATGATGGTCCAACAAATTCTGCCGCCTAGCTTTAATGTTTCAGTGCCCCCACAGCCGCGCGGCGCCGTGCCGCGATTGGGTTTGAGGACGGGCCCCCTCAACCCCAGCGAGGACGACATGTGCACGGCGAGCCGGAGCTCTCCTCCCGGCCAAGGCTGATGTGCGGCGCACGACCTGCTACTTGCCCACAGCCTGTATATGTTCACCGCGGGCGCGGCGTACTTCAACACCACTGCTCCCCTCATAGTGCGGGCGAGCGGTATCTCAGGGTACTTGAGGGGCCCGGGCGGCCACCTCTGAACGCAAGCAGTGGCGGCTGGTCTGGCCGTTAAAATCATCAACGTGTGAAGCACATATCCAGCTATAAGGACATTTCAGTTCAACTTTAATACCCTTTCTTGGGAATTCAACAGCAATATTTGGTGGATATTGCAAAAAATTTTCTTCACTTTTAAGTATTAAAAGTTTATCTTCAGAATTCAACTACTACCAACATAAAGACTTTACTTCACCTGCAACAACAAAATTTTGAAACTGAATCAAACCAAATTAAGAAAATCTTATAAATGCTTCTGCAATCAATCTTCATATTCACATCATAACTTGGACCTTGTTTCAAACTGACTTCATGTGTCACCCCTGGAGGAACTTTTGGGGGGGGAGGTCTGTACCGGGCGGTACACCTCCACGCCGCTAATTTAAAATGTGCGCCAGTTAAAACTCCTCTGCTGGAGGAAGTCTGAACTTTATTGACGGTATTAATTTTCAAGTTCCTCAGAAGATGTCACTACTTGGAAATTTTGGAGTTTGTGAACTGTGTCATTTTCGACGTATTTTGTTTCTCTGGTAGTAAGAAGTGTGAACTTTCTCTTCCAGAGGACACTACTGAAGATCAACAATAGTGCACCCTAGTGCGGAGTGAAAGAACTGTTTTTTTTGGAGAAATTTTTATTTCAAAAGTTTGTTTTTTGTTAAATTTCTTTCTGTTATTGTTTAAGTTGGCTGTATACCCCTCTCTTTCCCCTTGTTTTGTATGTATCCAATCCCGAATTTCTTCAATTTATTTCTGACCAATCCGAGGTATCTTCCCCCAACTTGAATATGTTGTTGTATCCTACCCAATAAAGAATTTGCGGGAGGGTGTTTTCATTCCCCTAACGCCTCGAACCTTCCGCGAGAGGATATAAACTGCTGATTTTAGGGAATCCGGGCCACTTCTGTTCCATCTTTCTGTGTGCAAAGTACATAGCAGGGGGCGGGAAGCGTCTCTTTCTTCACCAGCAGTTCAACACCAGGTAATGGCCTCTTAATAACTTCTTTTCTTGCTAGGTCAGCAGTTTAACTCTCAGGGCGGGTTCGAAGCGTTCCACCATGTAACCTTTTCATAAAATGTAACTACTCTTTTCATCTATTCTCTTTTAAAGCTACATATTGGGATAGAGAGTGCTAACCCTCTCGAGCTCCCACTCATATTGTTTTGAGGTGAACTTATTTTTCTCAACCTATTCTTCGTTAACGTAAAACAAATTGTTCTCTTCTTAAGTCACCTCTTTAGTATGGGATTAGCCCTTGTATTAACGGCCTAGTGCCAAGTAGGTCTTAATCAAAGTGTATTAGGAGTGCAAGTTCGCCTCCTCTCAAATTGTTATTTTAGAGGTCATGTAATCAACCTTCTTTTCATTTAATAGACCTCAGTAGGTTGGGTACTTTACCCCTGTGTATATGTCCTTAGAGGACAGCTTGAAGGTGGAGTTTGGTGTGGCCTGGGATTGGCTTAAACTTTGAGAGCAGATTGCTCTTTTGGAAATTGACTTTTGTATGCCTCGAGGAGGCTTTTCTGTGTAAAGAGGAGCTAGTGCTCCAGGGCATGATTGGGGTCTTCTGCACCTTTTGTTGAATTTTGTATACCGTAGGGTTGGGCTTCTAGCTCAAGAATCGTGTGTTTGGCTCTTGGAGCCCAAATTCTGTAATTGTACATTTCAAATTGTGTTTTGGCTACTAAGTACCTGTTCTATTTGTTATTACTTAATCGTGAAAAGAAAATATAACCTTGTTAAATTTTAAATTAATTTTACTTTAGTAGCTTGAGACCTTTTCACCACCCCGCACCTTCTTTCACCTCTAACTACCACAGAAAACTCCGTAACAAAAATCATAAAAACCAACCTATTAGAATATAAAAAGGTAAGCATACCCGAAATAGAAGAGTTTATGGTTATCCTTGAATTCGTACTTAGAACTATTTTATGTTTAACGGTAAGATTTATCGGCAGGATGGCTTCCCCATGGGCGCTCCAGCCTCGGGCTTACTAGCAAACATTTATTTGGATTACTTGGAACATTCCTACATTATAGACCATATTAAAGGACTTGATTTATGGGTACGCTACGTTGATGATACGTACGCCATAATTGACAAGGATCATAATGACAGTTCTAGCATTTTACACATGTTGAACACCTTAGACCCCAATATACAGTTTACGGTTGAAGAAGAAGAAAATGGTTCGATTAATTTTTTAGACGTGACCATAACTAAAAAAGACAATCAATTTCACTTTGGTATTTATAGAAAACCTACATTCACCCCAACAACCATTCATAGTAACTCCCTACAGCCCGATTCACACACAAAATCAGCGTACCACAGTTTTATCAACAGAGCTTTTGAAATCCCGTTAAACAACAAAGAGAGAAATAAAGAATTAGCCTTCATTCGACAGCAGGCCCTTATTAATGGTTTTAATTTAAAACCCATTAACGGACTAATTGCCAAACGCAAGCATAAACTACAAACAAATTTAACAAAACATTCAGAGCAAACAAAAAGTACGTAAGGTTCACCTTTAACAATCCCAACATTTATGCAATTACGAATTTATTCAAGAAGCATGACATTAAAATAGCGTTCTCAACGAATAACAATACAAGGCATAAATTTTTCAACCACAATATGGTCAATTGAAATAGCGACGAGCGGTTCCAGGATTCAGGTGTTTATAAACTGACATGCAATCAGTGCAAGGCCACATACACAGGGCAATCTGGACGTAACTTCACAACACGTCAATGCGGAGAAACATAAAAGATTCTCTGCAGTGGGAGTACACATGAGTGAAACAGGCCATAGATTCACAGACATTAAACAAGACCTAGTAATTCTCAATAGGCTAAACAAGAGAAGGTTAATGAACAGTCTAGAAAATATTCATATACTTCTAGACAAGTCATTTAATAAGGACACGAATTTGAATGAAGTAAACGAACAGAAAAACCCCTCATTTGAATGCATATTGAGATATACTGAGTTATTACGAAGGAAGCAAACACGCCCAGCGCACACTTCAAGCAATCACAAGGCCGACACGTCACAAGCAGAAACCTCCTCCCCGCCCGATATAGCAAATGACGATGCGTCCGCATTTCCCCTCCCTCCTAACCAGGCTAACTCACGAACTACAGCACACAGTTACAATACAAGGCTGAAGGCAGCCGGATTAAACCCACTCCCGTAGCACGGGAAGTTAAACTAACACGCAAGACAAGGGTAAGTTCATACTTTCCAACACTTGAAGACTTATTATCCGTTACATTTTTCAAACTCCAACTAATAGCCGCATTTTTCCTGCCGGTTACAGGTCGTGATACAGATGATCCAACTTTTTTCAATTCAAACTACAAATAGCAAACTTCATATTCGAAACAAGCCACACCTCTCCACCCAACAGGAGATAAAAGACGTGAAAACACCGGATGCATTGTTAAGGAAACTTTTTACCAATAGCTCAACAGGAATACTTCACATAGTGCATACAAGTTCTTCAGTAATCAACGAAATTATGGAAAATTCACAAGACTTATAGTGAACTATATTTTAGTCCATCAGTGTTTTTTTTTTTAACATTAAGATTTTTAATAATAAGTCATAGTTTAACTAACAATCACCTTCAATGCATTCCCCCCCTCTACCCCACCCCCCCCCAACATCCATTCACACACGCACTACTAATACTTGTTTTTAAGGTTTTAAGATAATTGTGAGACTGTTCTTAACTAATTTTACTTTTGCCAAATGTAAGCAGCTGATGATGAATGCAATGCATTCGAAACATGTTCTGAACTTTTAATTTAATGTCTATTGAAATAGCCTAAGGCTAAATAAAAGTGAAAGTATTGATCAGGTGGATTCTTGTTCCTTCAATTAATTGGATCATATAGTCGATACGGATATGAAGTGGATAGTATGTAACATCCTGGGAGAACACACAACCTAAATACTTGAAATTATCGACCTGTTCTAGCTTTGTATCACCAATCTGACGTTCAATTATGTTGAATTCCTTACCTACTGACATCAGTTTAGTCTTCGAGAGGCTAATTTTCATACCGTACTCATTGCACCTATTTTCAAGTTCCAAGATATTAGACTGCAGGCTTTCGGCACAATCTGCCATTAAGACCTAGTCGTCAGCATAGACCAGACTGCTTACTACATTTCCACCTAACTGAATCCCACCCTGCTATTTTATACCTTTCAGCAGACGATCCATGTTAACTACGAACAGCAAAGGTGAAATATTACAGCCTTGTCTAACTCCTGTAAGTACCCTGAACCAAGAACTCATTCTAGCATCAATTCTCACCGAAGCCCAATTGTCAACATAAATGCCTTTGATTGACTTTAATAATCTACCTTTAATTCCATAGTCCCCCATTATAGCAAACATCTTTTCCCTTGGTACCCTGTCATATGCTTCCTCTAGATCTTTGAAACAAACACAATTGCCTATTCCTGTCGTAGCATTTTTCAATTACCTGACGCATACTGAAAATCTGATCCTGACAGCCCCTCTGTGGTCTGAAACCACACTGGTTTTCATCCAACACCTCTCAACGACTGATCGCACCCTCCCTTCCAAGATCTTGCCAGTGAATACTTTGCCTAGTATACTAATCAATGAGATACCTCGATAGTTGTTGCACACCTTCCTGCTCCCTTGCTTATTGATAGGTGCAATTACTGCTTTAGCCCAATCTGAAGGTACCTTAACAACACTCCATGCTAATCTTACTACTCTATGAAGCTGTTTCATCCCTGCCTTCCCAGTACACTTCACCATTTCAGGTCTAATTTCATCAATTCCTGCTGCCTTATGACAATGGAGTTTTTTACCATCCTTTCCACTTCCTCAAGCGTAATTTCACCAACATCATTTTACTCCTCCCCATGAGCTTGGCTGTTCGCAACACCACCAGGATGATTTCCTTTTACATTGCGAAGATGTTCAAAATATTCCCTCCACCTCTCCAGTGTTTCCCTGGGATCTATTACGAGTTCACCTGAATTACTCAAAAACACAGTTCATTTCCTTTTTCCCTCCCTTCCTAAGATTCTTTATTACTGTCCAGAAAGGTTTCCCTGCTGCTTGACTTAGCCTTTTCAGGTTATATCCAAAATCTTCCCACGACTTCTTTTTTGGATTCAACAATATTTGTTTTGCTCTGTTTCTTTCATCTACGTTCAAATCCCTGTCTGACTTGGCACTTGTTTGGAGCCATTTCTGATAAGCCTCCTCTTTACGTTTACAAGCTGCTCTCACTTCATCATTCCATAAATATGTCCACCTTTTCCCATCTTTACATACAGTTGTTCTTAGGCATTCCCTTGCTGTTTCTACTACAGCATCCCTGTATGCCACCCATTCACTTTCTATATCCTGAACCTGCTTACTGTCTGTTCGAAACTTCTCACCAATCATATCCATGTACTTCTGTCTAATTTTCTCGCCCTGGAGATTTTCTACCCTTATTCATTAGCAGACAGATTTCACTTTCCCTACCCTAGGCCTAAGAGATACTTCGTTCACTACAGATCAGATAGTGGTCTGTATCATCGAAAAATCCCCGGAAAACTCGTACATTTCCAACAGATTTCCTGAATTTGAAGTCGGTTAAGATATAGTCAATTATGGATCTGGTACCCCTAGCCTCCCATGTGTAGCGGTGAATAGCCTTATGCTTGAAGAATGTGTTCGTAACTGCTAAACCCATACTAGCACAGAAGTCCAGCAAATGCTTCCCATTCCCATTAGCTTCCATATCTTCCCCACATTTACCAATCACCCTTTCGTATCCTTCAGTTCTATTCCCAACTCTCACATTGAAATTGGCCATTAGCACTATTCTATCCTTGCTGTTGACCCTGACCACGATATCACTCAATGCTTCATAAAATTTGTCAACTTCATCCTCATCTGCACCCTCACAATTCTAGTCCTAATTCTTACAACTGACAAATCTACCCACATCATTCGCTCGTTTACGTGCCTAACAGAAACTATGTTACGTGCAATGGTATTCCTGATAAAGATCCCTACCCCAGACTCTGCCCTTCCCTTTCTAACACCCGTCAAATACACTTTATAATCTCCTATCTCTTCCTCCTTATCTCCCCTTACCCAAATATCACTTACTCCTAGCACATCCAGATGCATCCTCTTTGCTGACTCAGCCAGTTCTATATTCTTTCTTCGATAAGCCCCATTAATATTGATAGCTCCCCATCGAATTCCATTTCGTTTGCCAAGTTGTTTCCAAGGAGACCCTCGCCTGTCAAATGGGAGTGGGACTCCGTTACTCCCATAGGGCCGAGGGTTGCTTAAAATGTTTTGAGCTCGGTAAATTCATGAAGCAGGATGCTACCCTACTTGCACGTAGTCCAAGTGAGGATCTCTCCTCTAACGGGTTATGGACCACCGGTGAATTGTATAGTCCTAGCCACCTGAGCACAAGGAGGGCCATGACTCAGAATATGTCCGAGATGCCCACTCTCATTCCATAGCAACTGGTATCCCGACTCTCAGGACCACTTACTAGGCCACTCAATAGCTGATTATCTTATCAAATAATTCTGAATCTGTGTCAGCGCTACCCTTTCCCGGTCTGTACACTCGCTCCAAATACATATATATATATATATCTATAGAAATCAATTTAGATAACAATTTCACTTTTATAGGCCTGTGACCATGCACTTTACCTATCCCTTCCGCATCATCTATATCAACTTCGCTGAAATTAATTTTCATTTTGTTCTGGATGAGCTCCATCACTTTGTAAATTGTACTTACTTTGTCCTCTCTCTTTTCCTCCGGCACCCCATATATATATATATATATATATATAAGCATTTCTTTCTTCGATCTTGACTACAGGCTTCTACTTCTATCTTCAACTTCGACACTTCCTCTTCCAAATTTCTTATATCCTCTCTGAGTGGCACAATTTCCCTCTCGTTTCCCACTTTGGTTGTTGTTTCGTCCATTTTTTCTGGAGCCATTTCTTCATATTTCAATGAGACTAGTTCACGCTACACCTTTTGGAATGAAAAGGATGCAGGAGAACCACGCATCTATGGTGTCAGATTTACAGTGAAAATAAAAATTATGATAGAAAAATGGCTCATTCCTATTGCAGACAATCGTAGACTTACGACTCTCTTAATTTTTCTTGCTGGAGATAGTTTTGTCACACATGCCTCTGCCTATGTTCTCAATTTAAATGATGATGAAGACCCCAAGAATCAGTTCTACCACCAACCGAATAGTGTTATCGCCCAGAAAGCTACTACAGATAAACTTTTCTTGCTTGGTGATTTTAATGCCAAGTTGGGAAGAGAATCAATTATGGGGGAATGTCATGGATACTCCAAGTGTCTGAAATTGCAATGGAAATGAACTACCACTGCTTCGTATCAGGTTTTTCATCACCAATATGCAATTCTGCCTACCTAAACATTTTAAAACCATGCTCCGAACACTGGCATCTCATTGGCTATATCATTACTAGACACTGGATTTATATGTTGTATAAATGACCAATATAATAATGAAACTATGCTGCAAACTGGGGTGAAATATGCATTTGAGTATGCACTTATTTTCATGGTATTAAAAACACGTATCAAATGCAAATGTAACATTCCTTTACTAAACTCATGCAATTCACACACAAACCAATACATAAAATCATGACCAGGAATAAATGACTGACTAAAAAAAAAACACCACTATTTCCAGTTGCGGCTGTTCTAGTACTAACGAAGTGCATAGTTCGTAATCGATCAGTGTTCACTGTTAAAACGCTTCACGCTTTACGTTTTCCATAATGTCCAGCGAATCACCAAGACGCAACCCATCTGTGTCTAGCTTCTTGATTGATTCTGCTATGATATGGAAGCGTGTCTTCATAAGTGCCAGTTCCCTTTAAACCGTTTCATTGCCGAAAGTGTTCATGGCATTAATTACATTACATATTCTTAAAGACTGCTTATAAAACATGTTAGAACATGCATAATAGAAGTTGAAAACATGCAAAATATACCTGAAATTTGAAATGTATGCACTAATCACATATATATGTGAATGTGCACATATATGCACTATTAAACGTAATAATTCGTCAAATTTCACTTTAAATTGCACTTTCTTAGGTCTATATATCAGCAAACAGAATATGCATTTGCATTCAAATCCGATGTCTAGTCATTACTCAGCAATGTGACAGGAAAGATGTTTTGATTTTAAGGACTGCACAAAATGTAGATGCCTGCTGGACAGACTTCTAGATAGACTAAGGATTTTTCATATTTCGTAAATAACGAACTTACTTCTCGAAACCTTCCAGAAGGAAATTTAACAGCATCAAACTTCAGAATACAGCTGTGAGTATTGTTGAAGATCCACCTCCCATGGAGAAAAAAAGTATGCTTTCAAGAGCTCAAACAAAAATGCCAGACTGAACAAAGTGATATCAAAAACAACTAGCAACAAGAGGTCCAGGAACCCCAAAGTCTGTCATAAGTTGAGACAACAATTTACGCTCCCCTCATTTGTTGGACATATGTATTTGAGTGTGGGGACTTTATCTACCATTATCACCCATTGTTTGGAATTGCTGTTTATTGGTGCAATCGACAATGTATATATATTTCTGCAAGTTGCCTTGTGATGCTGAGCTACGATCTTCCCGTTTGTTCTATAAGAAAATAGATTGTGCGCGCATGCGCGTAGCTCTTGCTTGATCGGGTGTGTGTGCTCGCTGCTGTTAGTCCTTGAGCCGAGCTTCAACATGGCAGACGTTTCCCATCTCGTGAAGAAGACCATTAAGATGAAAGTACTTGTCATGGGACAAGTTCTTGATCCCGGAATTACCTAGGTGTTAAAAAGGGTATACCCACAGACTGCTGTTTGCTCTGTTAACCATATATTGGTTTATGTGTGTGAATGTAAGTGAACTGAGAATTAGCAGGTCGCCTAGGAACTGCATCTGTAAGCAGTCAACTTTTATATCTGTATTTAGCCGACGATTACGGGATCGACATTTACTATCTCCATTCTGACATCGCTTTGTGTATATTAAATTCTACATTTAACAGAACTTGAAGCCTCATCATGTGAATTGTGTTAGTGAAGTGTGCCACGAATATATTATTTCGTGGGTGGATTACTGCTTGTCATACGGTATCCAATCTTGAAGTGCACACTGACAATGTTTCACGATACCCGGACATATAATAATTCTTCCTTGTAAACGACTATAACCGAGGAAAATTATCTTAAAACCAAGGAATTATTAACTGTTAAAATGAGTATCCAACTGCACTTTATTTAATTTCATTATTGTGGGCATATTTAAGGTGCTTGTATCTTATACATAGAATTAAGCATTTTATCGGCAGATATTAATTCTAGGATAGATTAAGATAATACATTTTGTTCATTTGGTTTCTATGATGTTAAGTTCCTCTAGTTGTCACATAATCTTATATTAGGGTAATTATTTGCAATTAAATTTTGTTCGCCGGCGTAAAGTTCATTGCCAGTTACGCAATTAGTGTATTGTTGTGAACTAGTTACTGCTTCTCTTATCTCACAATCTTGATAGTGGTGCTGGGTGACAGATAGTGACGTCCCTCTTATCTTTTGTCGATTGTTACCTGTTACGTTCTGTTGTGTGCTGACCTAATATGTTAATATTTGACATTCCCCTGCCTCACTGTTATATATATGTGGTCTAACAACCTTATTTTGGTCTGTTCATCCGTTTGGGATTTATTTAGATTTGCGATGTCTCTCCCGAGTACCGGTGTCATGATTTTGGGATTTTAGGGGGAGTACACCTTTAAACTGATTACTCCAGTATTTGGTAAACAAGTATGATTTGGTGAGATTCTGTTTTGACTGCACTGGATGTGTAAGAGGTACATAAGCCTTTAGATTACACATTTCAAGGTTAATATTTAAGAATTATACCTCCTGACATGTTCGCTCTTTTCATTATTATTATTATTATTATTATTATTATTATTATTATTATTTGGGTCGACCCAATTTATTTGCACCTAACTTATTTAATACTTAGTGATCATATTAAATATTATTTACATTATGAAGATACCTGCTTTTAGAGCGTGGTGCATTTGTTTGAGTGTTATTATTATTTTCAGTTTTAATTTAAATTAAATATTTCACCCCTTTTTCAATATGTCTTTTATTTGGTAGTTAGTAGCTTTGACCTGGCAACCTGCCAAACATTAAAGTAAGGTTCTGGCCTTTCTCCCTTCATGTTTTTGCCCTCCACGCTTGGTATTTTGTGCTACTGCCCTTACGGTAAGTATTGTGTTTGTTTACATTTTGTTGTTTGTGCTTTTGGATTGTTTTGTGTACTTCTTGGTAAGGTTGCATAAGTGACAGACCAACAGAACATTTACGCTGGTATAAGGAGCTGTTGGCTCCTCATCAGGTATCTTGGAAGCCACTGAAAATACTACCATCCTTACTGACAGTCAGGACATCTTGAGCTGCTGGAAGGAACAATTCAGGTTACTCTTAAAGACTTCCCCCAACATGTGGCTCAGCATAATCCACAATCTTGGATGGAAGTTCCTCCAAATTTTCAGGAATTCAGTAAGGCTCTTGATAGTCTGAAATCAGGAAGGCACCTGGATCCGACAATAATCCGCTAGAGCTCATTCAACATTCAAAGTGGAGGCTTACCTCTCAAAACCATGCTCTTCTCCCTGATCCTTCTATTATGGGAAAGATGAAAGGCCCCTCTCTGATGACAGGAAGAAGTCCACCATTGCCATTAAATTTAAAAAAAGCAATCAAAGTATGTGTTGCAGTTACTGTGGTATATGCTCTCCGAAACTGGTGAAATTTTTGCTACAATTCTGTTGAATAATCTCCAGACAGTCTCTGAGAAGGTAGTTCTTGAATATCAGTGTGGGTTTTGTCCCTCCAGAGGCACTATTGATATGATCTTCTGTGCAAGACAACTACAGGAGAAGTGCAGAGAAAAAAGAAGCCTCTGCTTTAGTGTTCTATGATCTAGAAAAGGCCTTTGATACAGTGCCCACAGAAGAAATGGGGATTGTTTAAAGGTGGTTTGGCTGTTCTGAACACTTTGTTAGAGTGATCCAAGCACTCCATAATGATTATATTTGGATAGGTACTATACCATGATGAAACATCAGAAGAATTTCCCATCACTAACAGTCTTAAACAAGGCTGTGTACTTGCACCAATATTCTTTGTCCTGCACCTGGCAGCTATGCTGTTTGAAACATCGTACATGAACAATATTTCTCCATTCTTCTCAATCGGAGTTCAAATGCTGCTGAAGACTTTCTCGATGATGGGCTTCTGCATCCCCAACAACTATGGATGGCTCTTCCAACAATACTGATCTTACCTTTTTCAGCAGCTCTGTTGATATCATTCTTCGTGACTATCCATCTATTGCATACCCTTCAGCCTTTTCAGTTAGTCCTTGTGCAACACATTCCTTGAAACAATCCCTCGCACTCTTTTCGTTCAACTTACCTACATAACATCTTCTTGCCTTCCTTTATTCAATTTCTTCAACTTTAGGTGGAATTTGATGACCACCAAGTTAGGTCAGATTCCACATATGCTCGTGGGAAAGTCTAGCAATCAAACACCTCATTTGTGAATCTCTGCCTAATAATGAAGTGTATTTGATACCTTCCAGGGTCTCCAGGTTTTGTCTATGCAACAGCCATCTTTTGTGGTGTTTGAACCAAGTATTAACAAGGAATAAATTATCTCTGCAGAATTCAACCTGCCAACTTCCTCTTTCATTCCTTTGTTCCAATCTGAATTCTCCTACTGTATTACCTTCTCTTCTTTGGCCTACCACTGCATTCCAGTCTCCCATCATAATTAGATTCTTGTCACCTTTCGATTTTTTCATCACCTGCAGAACTAGTAGGCATATAGACCTGCATTATATTGGTGGGCATTGGCTTGGCATCTATCTTGACAACAATAAGCTATTCACCATGCTGGTCTTCGTAGCTTACCTACTGCCCTATTTTCTGATTCATTATTAAACCAATTCCTGCATCCCCCCCCCGGTTTGATTTTTTGCTGATAATTTGGTGGTTGCCTAACAAAAAATTTTGCTCTTCCTGCCAACATATTTAACTTATACCAACTACATCCAACTTTAGTATATCAATTTCCCTTTTCAGATTTTCTAACCTACCACAATGATTCAAACTGCTAACATTTCATGCTCTGACTCGCAGAATGTCGGTATTCATCTTCCTAATGATTGCCCCCTCTCAGGTAGACCCCACCCTGAGATCCGAATGGGGAACATTTTTACCTCCGGAATATTTTACCTGGGAGGAAGCCATCATCAGTACATCATTCATTCAGGCACCCATCTGATATGGTTGTGCATACGGTTCGGCCATCTGCTTCATTGGGACGTACCCAAGCCACCCCACCATAGCAATTCAAAAGTTTTGTCAGAGTTTATCATTTCTACAGTAAGGTAATTTTTTCTCATGGTTTTCACCACTTCCATCTTTTGAACTGTCAGTTTTATCTTAGCCATAAGAATATGTATCTCAATTTTTCCTGTTGATTTGTGATTCTCCTTTGTTGGGATTACTGCATGGTTTTCAAATTTACAAGTCATTAAAGGCTCTCCTCAACTGCATAATATGACAGTGTCTGCCATTATTGTTCCCAAGTGAGGAGGAGCGAGTCTGTTTCACCCCACCCGCTAGCCATGCTAATTTCCCACTGCGTGAATGTTGGTTCAGGAAGGACAGGGCAACAGTAGAGCACCGGTCCCCTCTGCTAATGTCATCTGGAGTCCTCGGGTGGATTGGGGGCCAAGTGTTTTGCGCATATCCAGCTTCCAGACAATTCTGTGACCTCCAGGCCTGATTATTTAAGACATGCAGGTAGCCAGCTGGAATAGTGCTGTTGAGCGAGTGCTGCTGTGCGCTGCTGTGGAACACCGGGTGGAGTACTGTGTGCAAGAGTACTGCTGTGGAGTTCACAGTGTTCAGTCAGAGTAGAGGGTCAGTGAGGAGTACAGTGCAGTCAGTGCCGTGAACTGAGTGTTCGCCCATGGAACCAAGTATATTGTTCCCCTCTGTCTGTCGACGAGGAGTTCAGTCTCTCAGGCCAGATACTGTGAAGTGAACATTGTGTCCCTGGTGCAGCTTGGGAGACTATGACAAGGGATTGGAGAGAGGGAAAAACACCTGTTGTGAGTATATGGAAAGTAAATGGAATTTAATGCTACCCGGTGTGTATTTATATCCTACCCAGTGCCATTTAACAGTATGTTGGGCTAGTTCTGTTGCTTCCCCTCTTAAAACAGCTTTTTATTACAAGTGCTGTTATCGTCAAGATTACACCATCCTTTATCTTCATAAATCTTGCTTGATGATGATGCTTGTTGTTTTAAGGGGCCGAACATCGAAGGTCATCGGCCCCTTCATAAATCTAGTGTTAATTTAATTCTAAGCTTTATCATGACCTCTTTTTGACTGAAGTTATGTATAGGCTTAGAGGCATCTTTCACCTTACACAATATAGAATGCAGAAATATGAAGTCTTTTTCTACACGCAAAAAGGATTTTAAAGAAAATATTACAAATGCGCAAACAAATGAAAAACACATTTTGCCTAACTATACTGCTACTTTCATTATGCAATAGTTATTTATTTATTTATTTATTTATTTATTTATTTATTTATTGAATGATGAACATAACAGGCTTTTGCCCACTTATGATATTCACAATATACAATTAATAATTACAATACTACACAATAACTGAATACAAACAAATAAAATACAAATTGAAGAATACAATGAACTATCCAATTTAGATTTGAGGATTCCAAACAAGAGATAGTTGGTAATACAATTAAAAATATACAGTTACTATAATGAATCATTTTTACAGTATTGCAGAATACAAAGTAACACATTTAGCTAAGATGTTAAATTATATGAAGAGTCTTAGAACAGACAGAATATGAAATAAACGACACAGTATGCAAAATAATATTTTGTGAAGAAAAAGTACAGAGGGTCCAGAAAAATGTAGACACACTGATAGTCAATATTGATGGAACAAAATGACATACCGTTACAATTCTTGCATGCGGTGAAGATTATTTTATGTCAATACAGAACCAAAATGAAATTTTTAATATGTAATTATTTTGTGTTCAAAGTGACCCCCATTAGCTACCAAACAACGTCGATGCCGCTGAACTGCTGACTGAACTACAGTTGTCAGTGTTGCCGGTGTGATAGCAGCACAGGACGCCTCAATTTCTCGTAGCTCATTCAGTGCAGCTGGCTTCTGGCGATAAACTTCGTTTTTCAAGGACCCCCATAGGTAGAAGTCAAGAGGTGTAAGGTCTGGAGACCGTGGTGGGTACTCAACCGTTCTCCTTCGACCTATCCATCATCCAGATACATTTTCATACAAGTAGGCTCTGACATCTCTGTGGCAGTGAGGCAGAGCGCCATCTTGTTGAAGGTAAAATCTTTCATTTCCAAACACCTTTCAGATGGCAGGTAAAATCGATGTTTGCAGCCTTTGAAGATACATCTCACCAGTTATGGTACTTTCAAAGGAGAATGAGCCAATCAAACCACGCAATGATAGACCACACCACACATTAACACCGAGTAGAATAACATGTTAGTGCACTTGAACGTGAGGATTTTCAGGAGCCCAGCACACATAGTTGTGGCGGTTTACAGTACCGTTCAGTTTGAATTGCGCCTTGTCAGACCAGATAACCATCCCTGCGAACCGTTCATCCTTGCGAAGCATGCCTTCAAACCACTCGCAGTACTCCATCCTTTGATTCAGGTCATTCTCGTTAATAGCGAGCAGCGATCTTGGAATGTACACTTTGCAACCTTCAGAATTCGTCATAGGGTTGATCGGTTTACCCCGCTTTCACGTGCACCCTGATTACAGATTTTTGAGGTGACCTAGTAAAATGTTGTAGCACAGCAGTGCTGGAAGCTGGACTTGTTGATGTTTTTGGTCAGCCAGACTTTTTCTTATGCACATCCTGAACAGTACTGTCGGCTTAAAATTTATCCTGAATACAATAAATTGTTGTACATGTTGGTGGCTGAGTTCCATACACATTACGCCATTGATGTTGTACCTCCATCATGTTTTCGTACTTCCAGTACCACTTCAATACGGCCTTGCGTTGCTCAAACGACAATCTTACTTTATTCACTGCTGCACTGTCATCTGCTGGAAAACGTGCGCCAAGTTTGTTGTGCCATTCATGTGACCATCATCTGTTAAGAAAACAAGGACTACACTACCATCCAAGAATTGCAACGATGTGTCATTTTTTCCAGAGATATTAACTATCAAAGAGTGTCTACATTTTTCTGGACGCCTCTGTATTTAATTTACAGGTCATTTCACAACTGTGGATTCAAATAGAAGAAGGGAAATTTAACAGTAGAATGTAGAGATAAGAAATAAAGAACAACTAAAAGAATGAAATCAGACATGTACAGAAAACTGAGATAATATTCAACTGTATTTGTTTTATAGGAAAGTATCATATGCCAATTCAAAGTTGACTTGATTCATAGAAAAGACATCCACACTATATGTATTTAATTTATTATATAGTTTCAGAATTTTATTAGAAGAAGAATTCTTATGGGTTTCTGTGTGGCACTTCTTAACGTAAAATAAATTCTTGAATCTGCCAGACTTTTGAAGAATGTAAAATGGTATACTTCCAAGTAATACTTTGCGATTCATTTTTCTATTCAATATTTTATACAAAACAACAACATCCATTTTTTACGTCTTTGTTCCAAAGTTTTAACACCAAAGTGCGATAACACTGTGGAGTAGGACAGAAATCTCTGGTACTCGTACATATACTTTAGCCCAAGTACTTTTCAAGTATATATACTTAAAAACTGCTTTTGTACTCTATCAATTAATTTGATGTACTTGGTGTCTGAAAGACTCCAGATAATAGAACCATATTCTAGTTTAGGTCTAAGGAGTTCTATAAGGCAAATAATATCGCACGTTGATAATTTAACAAATTTCAAAATATGAAGCCCAAATTCCTATGGACTTGATTAACTACATATTCAATATGACTGAAATTCCAGATCAATACTGAACTGAATACCAAAATCCATCTTTGTTATACTTCACTCAAGACAGAACCACTGATGCAATAAGTATATCCGATGTGCTGGCGACATGTTGTAAAAGACATTTTTAACAATTTTCACTGAATGGTAATTTATTTTCTTTAATCCCCAATGATATAGCATTTGGATCATTTTGTGAATTCTTACAGTAATCAGTGATTTTAAATGAAAAAAATACTTTCAGATGATTGGCATAGAGTAATACTTCAGGGTTAGACACAACATCTACAACCAACATCATTAATATAAATTAGAAACAGTAAAGGTCTTAGATTTGATCCCTGAGGTACACCTCAATTGGCTATACAATTTTGAGATGAGTATCCTTTATAATATACATATCGTTTCCTGTTGACTAGGTAAGATCTTATCAATGAGTAAAAGCCCTGAGAGAAATTCCAGGAATGAATTTTCTTCAAAAGTATATCACGATCTACTTTGTCAAAAGTTTTTTGAAAGTTTGTAAATACATCGACTTGGCCTTCCTCATCCAAACTTTCTGAAACATACTCTGAGAATTGGATTCATTTTGTGGTGGTAAAACGCATTGGCATGAAAACCATGTTGACGAATAGAAATAACAGGTTTTACATGATTCATTATACATTTAAAAAGAATACTTTCAAAGAGCTTCGCACGAGTTGACAATATAGTTACTGATTTATAAATACCGATTAATCCGTCAGTGGTCGCTGCATGAGCAAAACGCTCACGGTCATTGAAAATCATCTGCTCTTTTATACAGCATGAAGTTTCGAACTTGAGCCCTGATGAACCTTTGCACAGCAGTTTTGAGAGAAGGATGGATGCACTGAAACACACATCTGTCACCTTGAGAAGGGACAGGGAGGGAGGAATTATCAGCGACTGTCAACAGTGAGCATTTTGCTTCACGCGCGACTAGTCATGTTGGCGCTAATTTCTGTGTGTGTTGTAGTTTCGCTATTGTTGTAGGTTGTTTCATAGTTGAAACAATTCTTTGCAACTTATTGTATTAATGTGTTGTGTAATTAGTGCATGACGATGGCTTCAAGTCGTGCCATTTTAGGTTAGTTTGATGAAATTCCTAGTGATTAACTCGAGGGCGAAAACAGTGACTCGGTCTGTGAAAGTGGACACAGTGTAATGTAACGTGCCCTTTCGAATCAACGAAAATCTACAAGAAATTTGTTTTCTACCTGCTCGTCTGCCTCATTCTCCGCCATCATCACGTTCCCGCTGTTACTGAGCTGGCTGTGCTTCCAGCTATTAATTCGCCACATCACCTATGACGACATTGAACTTTCTTGATGCTTGCTTGCTATTACATGTGCTATTCGAGGACATTCCTCCGGTCCTCCTATAAATGGGCCGAATGTTGCCCTGACAAATCAGTCCAGCTTCAATTGTGGTTTGGTGTGGAGGGACTCCACCTGACGTCCGTGTTTTATACACGTACTCTTATGTTTTCCGTCCAACTAGAAAAATTCATCATGTCTGAGGACTGGGTGAGCTAACGAACTTATGTTCATATAACTATCCAATACTGGGACTTTGAAATCCCTATCGCCCTTCAGGCTCCTACAAAAACTTTCAATTTTTCTCTTATGGTGATTCGTGGTTGCTTTCTCAGTGTGAGAACTTAATCTTAAATTATACAAAAATTAACTTTGTCGAATACCACTTCACGACAAGATGTGGACAAAAAGTTACATACTATTCAAATTCACCTAATTTAAAACTGTGCATTGTGTACTTGTACTTTCTTATTAATTTATGATGCAGTTATACTCTTATGCAGGATTCAGGGCCGAATTCATAGTCAGCACTTATATATAAGTGGAACCCTTAAGTAATAAGGGATCACTTATAGTAAGTATTCACTTATATGAGTTTACATTTCATAGACAACACTTATAGAGCACACTCATTGATACAGTAAGTATCACTGGAGATGTGGCAATGCTGTATATTATGCCCATGCTTCCTGGATCGTGTAGTTCTGGGATGATCTCTTGTGTTTTGTTTATCGAAGGACATCCCGTGTACGCGCGCGAAATTTTTGAGCTTAAAAGATCGTCTATATTGGATTTGATTATCAGAATGGATAATAAAACAGCGAGTCGAGACGGCAGCTGCAAGAACTTGTATCGAAGTACAGTACATGCACATAATACAGAACAAGTAGACCGACACAGTTTCTCATCAGAATATGAATGACGTGAGAAAAACTTGTTGTGGACAATGCAAACTACGAAAATGTCCAGAGTCTAATTTTCTTCTTAATATACTGTAATATGTTTACAGTTATCCAGGCACTCGAACCTATACAAATATTCATCCAAATTTAGAATATCTAGCCCTACAACGCTTTTAATGATTTGACAAATATATCTGTAGCCGTTACGTTGTAATTAGCCTAATTACTTCCCCAATGAAATGTAATTAGTATGTTTTGATGTGAGATGCCATAACTTCAGAAACTTCTGATATATACGGGCAAACGATTGGTTGACTAACCTGATATACTTAGCACAAATCAACCGTAAAATAAATGGTAGTGCAACACATTCATTTTTCTTATAACTCAGTATAGTTCTTTACTATTCCATAGGCCTACAGTCTTGGTAACTTATCAACTTGTAACACATTTCCAGTTAATTAAGCGAAATACCGGTCATGATGATAGCGATGATAATAATATCAATAATATTAATAATAACCTGAAATTAAGAGGTGGCATAAAATCTCAAAACAATATCTTCATTAATGGAGAGATAGTGAGTCCTCTAGAGGTTATGTTCACTCTCTCAATCAAAGGAACAAGAATATTCATAACTCTCACTTTACGAAAACTAAACCACCTTTAAATTGTTGGTCATATTACATTTCGACAGGATTTTCCATCTCTACTGTGTGCACGGAAAGTATTCTGTGAATGAAATGCAACATATACAGCAAAATCATCCTCCATCTTGCTGCAACATAAGTGAGTCACTTAAGTGTGAATGGGAGGTCCACTTATTGCTATAAGTGGGACACTTAAGTAGGTAATATGAAATGAAACCTTGCTTATAAGGGGCACTTATGTATAAGTGCTGTCTATGAATTCCGCCCTCAACCTCCCTTTTCGACGCCTCTCCCCTTCCTTTCCTTTCCTTTCCTGTCGGCTTTACAAGGATAGATCTCTCTCTCATTCTATGTTTTCACTTGAATATTTTAAAAAATATTATGCACTCTAGTCACGGATTAATGTTTTCAAAGAGTTGTGAACTTTTTTTCTCAGATCAAAATATACGTGTTGTAACACCTTTTGTTAGAATTCGCCTATTCTTCTGGTATTTTCTTCATCTGAAGATTTTTCTCAAACTGTTTATTATCTTGTACCTACCACGGAATCCTCTAGCTTCCCAGCACTGCTTCTATGCTCTGCTGTTGTTATTATTGAATTCCTTTAATATACTTGAAAGCAAATTGCTTTTTACATTAATAGTAAAATTATTTCACTGATTTGATCGGTTTGCCAGCCTTTGTGTCACGCTGCATTCCACATTAAAGAAAAAAAAAACCCACACACACAGAGGTAGGTTATAGAACATAATACAGATACAAAACAGACCGAAACAGAAGAACGTGCTGATGGAACCGTACCTGGACAGCAATCTGTAACAGGTAAACAACATATGTTGGAGGTAAACGAGAATTTCATGTTTAGTGACAATGTTTATACAAAGAAAGATAAGGTGACAAAGTGGGGCAGACACTCGCCTAGAAGAAATCCACGCTCGCATACTTGTGCTGCAAATATAGTGATTCATCCTCCTTGTGTAAAGGACATTGCGAAAGACGCACAAACTATTTTAGAAAGCTGGGTATTGTTTTTACCAGATACAGTTATAACCATTTGAGATTTATTCCTATTTGTAATTTTATTTGTAATTTTTAGAATTCTTTATAGCCATTTGAGATTTATTCTTATGTTCATTTAATGTGTTATTACATTTACGCTTGAAATCGGTTGGTATTTATTATGTAAACACGTCATACCATACCGTGAGCATTTTGTTCAACGTACGACCACTTACGTTACTTTCATCCTAGCAACCACTGGCGGGTTAAGCTTAGACCACCAGTTTTGGGAATAGGAGTAATTTTTTTATATTTCCAAGCATCAGGAAAAATCAAAGGCCTAACAATCATATAGAACAATATTGCCAATGGGTCTGAGCTTTGCATTCTTTGAAAATAAACGGAGGAATACCATCTGGTCCTGACGATTTCGCAGGCTTGAGTTCCGTTACTGCTTTCTTTATCTCCTAGACAGTTATTCTCCTCAAGTAAAGCAAATCCAACTGAGCTGTACCTTTGAACAGAATGGATTGTATGATGCAGTATTTTCTGAGTACACTTTAGAAAAATATTCTGCATAATAATTCCCAATATTTTCATTACTACTGAAATACCTTACCATCTAATTTCATCAATGTATTTTCATCCAATTTTCAAAAAATCTTTTATAAAATTTCAGAATAAATTTACGTTTGTTGGTAGTAGTAAATCGATACTTTCAATGTACCGTTAGAATGCAATAATAATTTCCATCTCACTATTTGCTCTTAATTCTTTACACATACACAAATTAGAATTATTTTTTCCTTTCATTTTTCCTAATTTTTTCTTTAAACTTTAGTTTATGTATCAAATCCTTAGTGAAACAGACTGGATACCTCCGTTTATAGTACGGTACTTAGTTTTTGGAATGCATTTACTAAAAATTGAATACAACTTATCACAAAATACATCCACGGCTAGATTTACATCATCACAATTCAGAATATCATTCCAGTCTTCTCCCTTAAGCAGAACATAAAGGTGTCATAATCGGCTTGTTTAAAATTAAATCTATTTTTACATCTGTGACTTTCACTTGTTTTATTTTCTGCATATTTGATAGACAGGGAACAGGTATCTCTGATTCTTCGCTCAGATCAACTGTATCTATATTTGAAAACACAAGGTCAAGGGTTCTTTCATTTTTGATAGTACATAATTAATTGATTTTAAATTAAACAAGTGTAAATACTTAAAGACTTCTTTTAACTTTATTGCTATCTTGATCCATATCATAGTTGCTGCCTGTTATTTCAGGTACAGTAGATTAAAATCACCCATTATAATAATGTTCAATGTAAATATACCATTCATCTGAATTACGCTTTCAAGGAAGAAACTATAGTCTGTCAGGTCTGAATCTGGTGGAAAATAAGGTACCTTACATTGTTACTAAGAAATGAAATGCATACTGAATCAGCATTTCCTTCCACTAGGTTTATTCTTTCAGTGATATTATTCTTTACACCAATCAACACCCCTCCACCTTTGCTCTTACTAGTGAGTTATATATTACTGCTCTGACAATATACATGATACACATCATCAAACACTTCTGAATTATAAATCAAATTATGGAGCCATGTTTCATTTAATGTAATCGGACCATAAGAATCCTAGCCCCACTGATAACCTTTAATCAAAATGACCATTTGATAATTTTATAATGTTTGGTCAGGAATATCATATTAGGGTAATATTATTGTCGTAGTTAAGCAGATATAAGGTAAGAATCCTCTAGATAGCAAATACATATACTATATATACAGGGTTTTTCAGGAGGAGCAGTAAATATTTTGGAAGGCAGTAGTATAGACTATTTCAAGTATAAAAAGGGCACTCACTCTCTCTTAAATGCTAGCTGATAGCTATGTGACCAAAAATGTGCAGTTATTTGCTCGGTAAGGTTGGTCTTGTGTGTACCATACAAATAACTGTAAATTTACACACGTTGCAAATTGGACACATGCTTATATGACACGTTTTGCTCAAAACCGTTCATACTATTGCCTCTTAACATATTTACAATTCATCCTGAAACACCCTATATATATGTACATAATAAATATAAATGATGGTTATGTAGAGGAGCTTCACTTCAGTCATTTTTAATAAATGCAACCATCAGAAGATAACACCCAACTCTTCAACCGTATAAATTTAATGGATACGTTAACATTGATGGCTACTCCTCAACTGAGATTGGCGACAGGAAGGACATCCAGCCATGGAAACAAAAAAACAAAAACATAACATATAATTTCATTTCGCCTCACCCTCGACCTCATATCAGGAAACAGGACTAAGGGTAGACACACATAACATACTATAACATGGTTTTTGTTCAAGTAATGGTACCTTCAGAAATTTGACAAATAATGTGGATAAAGGCAACTAATGAATAATAGAAGTCAGCAGAGCAGAACATGTAACAATAGGAGCAAATCAATAAAATTCACAGCTTGTTTCCAGTCATTTGACCGGGTCAGGAATGGAATGAATGAATGAATGAATGAATGAATGAAGCCTCCACCTAGCGGCAAGGATAGGAATTGTGCCAGCTGCCGAAGCCTGTCACACTCCTCGGGGGCAATGATTAATGAATGGTAGATGAAATGAAATGGATATTGGAGAGTGGTGCTGGAATGAAACATGACAGGGAAAACCGGAGTACCCGGAGAAAAACCTGTCCAGACCTCTGCTTTGCCAAGCACAAATCTCACATAGAGTGACCGGGATTTGAACCACGGAACCCAGAGGCGAGAGGCCGCCTGAGCCACAGAGGCTTCAGGTATCAATACATCTTGTTAAATTCCAGGGAAGGGGTTTGTGTACATGATTCTGTAGTTTTGGTAACAGTACTGTACCAGGAAGGCATAGGCCCTGGCACATATAAATTATAAACTTTATTTTCTAGCATACAATTCAGTTCCGCTGCATGAACAGCTGTGTGAGAGAATGTTCTCGTACCTACTGCACGACACGAGGGAGAAAGCGAGTCAAGCAAGGTCAAGTGACGTCACCGCCGCCTGAAGCTTACTTCCCCTACCGAAGTTTCTCGATTATATTTTTATGAACTTTTTAACGTCTGGACCGATTAACACGAGACCAACGCCGAATTATAGCTAATGTTCTGGAAGTAAAACCCTGCAAATTTGAAGTAAATCCGTCCAGTGGTTTCCGAGATATGACAATTTAAATTTTGGGAGAAATACTTGCCCCTCATCACCTGATTCCAAGCGCTGCTCACCAGACGTGTATATACAGGCCACTGGGCCAAGGCCATAGTCAGTGCAGTCCTGTGTACAGAGTCATGTGTGCACAGTGTGTGTAGAAAGTATGCTCTGTCGCGATTTGTGAGGACATAATAGTGGCCGTACTCAAATGCTGTTGTAATAGTAAAAGGACGTAGTACCGTACGTGAAGTTTCCGCCGCGCGACGACTGTAAGATTCTAGAAGTTTTTCAAGGTGAATTAGCGTGATATAATACTTGCAAATTTATTATAAAGGTGAAGCTATAATAGGAAGTAACAATTGAAGTATCTAATATTTCACTGACTAAAATACAACACCGTGAACAAGTAGTAAATCCACATAATTCTAAAACTGTGCTAATATCATAAATCATTGCGTGTGGTAAACTGAAATCGTAATTTAAAACCACTTCTAAGACATATTTCCCTTACAGTGAACTGTGTGAGACTGTATTTACTCAACATTCGTCCCATAACAGGGTAAAAATGAACTATTTTCACTGTGCACTGTCTCGATCTTTCGATCACTACGGTGAGAAATCCAGTGAACATTAAGGACATTTTTCAATAATATTAAGTAGTACGGACTAGTGTGGTGTGAATACAACCATAAATACCAATATAAATGGTCCGTCATTGGACATTATAAATTTTCCAGCTAACTCATTCCTGGTTGCCAGCGTTTCGCCCCCGTGTGCTAGGCTGGGCTCATCAGTTGGTACCTAGCACACCTACCAAGACGCTGGCTAGTGCATACCGTGGAGGCCACTGCGTAGGCTAACTGTAGCCACCGGCAGTACCAATGCACTACGAGACACTTTGTCCCACTACAAAAAATTGATGCCTGCTTGGCCATCAGATGATATAGATGTTGATTCCCATAGGGAATCAGAAATATTTGTTAGCCTACGCAGTGGCCTCCACGGTATGCACTAGCCAGCGTCTTGGTAGGTGTGCTAGGTACCAACTGATGAGCCCAGCCTAGCACACGGGGGCGAAACGCTGGCAACCAGGAATGAGTTAGCTGGAAAATTTATAATGTCCAATAACGGACCATTTATATTGGTATTATAAATTTACTCATTCGGAACAAATATTTCTGATTCCCTATGGGAATCAACATCTATATCATACAACCATAAAACCGCCTTAATCTGTTAATAATATCTGTTCAGAGACTGTGATAGAAACTGTGATAGATCTCGTTTTTAAGTGCTTATGAACTGTGTATAGAAAAACTGTTTTCTACAGCATGGACTGTGAATGTTAATTCAACGCCGTTAAATCAATATAAAAATAGAACTGTGCAATACGACGGTGTGTAATATTGATATCCACAATATTTGTGAATTCAATAGTGCCAATTGAACTCTCCGTGTTCCAACATTACTTTCAAGAACAACGGAAATCTTTGCAAAAGTGCTACGAGATCCTGCTACATTAAACGTCGCTTCCAACGAGGGATTTACATGGTTTCTTCAGTTATGGTACCCATCGAGGGACGTCGACGAGGGAGATTGACGTGTTATCTTCACTGGACATTGCCGGTGCTGAGTTCGAGTCTTCGTCCGCACTCCGTGGAATGTTCCAGACACCGTACAGCACAACTCCAACATTAGTAAGCAGATCTTCTTGTAATATGAGTGAGTAATCACAACTGACTGACTTTTTACCAAGCACTTTGTTCAGTACAGTGTTCTTACAAGTGCTACGTGTGGATATTAATTCATAATTTCATCTTTAGTTAAAAGGTCATATTTTGCTGTAAATTCCTTTCTAAGTCATTAATTAATTGAAGTGCTTTATTCGTTTCATTTTTTCAATTTAAACAAACTGAAAGACATATTGCAAGAGTTCAAATATTTAATTTATCAAACTTTCCATGACAAGTGTGTGTTTATTTTGTGTTTCAAAATTTAGAAAGACTGTAGGTCAGCACCATAAATGATGAACTGACAATTTCCAAGGTGCTAAGTAATATGTGTGTGGTTTAACATTTAGAAAGACTGTAGGCTATTCATGATCTATAGAAGAACAATAATTATTTTTGAAATTCTCAAGCAAACAGACGTCAAGAAAATCATAACATAAACCTTTTCTTTTACATTTTGGCAAATATTAACTACCAAATTGAGTTGCAAGTGCAGGGTGATATATCTGTGGCTATTATTAATAAATTTTATAGAAAAAAGAATTACCATCTATTATTCGCCCTGCTCCAAGAAAACACCGGACACTACCTGAGATCGTTCCCATGCTCAAACCCCAATATCATTTCCTGGTACAGTACAATAAATTTGAAAGTAAGAGGAAGTAACCTTCTTATTCAGCACGACTTTAGAATAGTGAAGTATAGTTTTACAGGCATTCCAATTTGCAGACTCTGATTTTTCCACTTCACAAATCTTGCACTTAGTACAAAAAATTAAATCCCTGCCCTGCCTAAATATGAAGGTAGTAACAATGTTACTGAGCTACCACATATAAAACTCATTTAAAAAAGGACTGAGGCAAGGATAGGGGTATTAAGCACTGAAATAATATATATATTTAAATAATAATAAAAGAAAAAATCTGCTTACCTGTGATTGGCAGGCCCTACTTTCTTCCATTCAACAGCACTGTGTAGATCATTAGTGACTGCATTCATGAAGTTGGCACCAAGGAAATCAAATAACATAACTTCACTTTCCTCCTCAAAATGTTTCTTGATATCAACTTGTACTTCCTCTCGCAGATAACGATGCTGAATTATGGATGAGAATTCTTTCTCAGGCTGAAAATAATGAGAGAGATAAACATCACAAACATGTCAAAATTCAAATACTTCATACAAGATCTATGTTAAGAGTAGTCTTAATGCATTCGCACCTTCGGTGCCATACAGACATGTCAGATATACCATTTTCTAGTAGGTCTAGAAGATTCATATTATGGGTGAGAGATGCGGGAAAAGCCCTTCTCGCTGTGCAGATGTTGTGCAAATTAATAACTGGCCAATTTCAATTTTTCTTTTCCACTGTTATGACTACACAACTAAATTTAAAGTGCTGTCAATAATTACACAGAAATGGATGAAGGTTTTGTGCATGTACTTTGTTATCTGTACAAAACTAATAGTTTATTTAGTTTTGTCTTTATATTCAAGGCACTTCAATAATGCTCACAAAAAAAAAACTTCAATTAGTTGAGCTAAGGCTACTTTTATTTTGAGATGCAATAGGATACGCTAGATACTTATACTATACTCTGTGATATAAATAAAGGATTCTGTTTCATTAGGAGAGGATTTTCACTCACTGAAGCCGGGACATTAATGATATCAATATTTTCATGAAACATCCAGAACCTAGTATCTATACAGATGAAGATTCGGGAAATGAAGAGGGAGGGATGGAGGCAAAGTTATATTTCATGGATGTTCGATTTACCTATATTCAGAACAGTTGGGTTTTGTAAATCAAAACAAATAATCAGAAAATGTTCCAACAACAATTCAGAAGAGAAGTGGCTACTGTGTATCTGCAGAGATAATGAAAACTGGTGTAGTCATTCTTCTAGTTTAAGTGTGCCATGAGTGCATGGTGTCAGTGAAGGCTGCAGCGAGTAATCGTACAACATCCCACTGCCAGTAGTTCTCGTATTTAATCAAACACAACATAGTACTATAGAATTAGAAGCTTTATGATCAAGAAGGCATGATGAACATTTCCTATTACACAAGATTTTCACTGAAAGCCTTCCAAAAAGGAATACACTATTCAGAACAATTTGAAAAGAATAGAACTAGATATCCTACTTCAAAATACGTAACCAAAAGTCAGGCGTAGCACAGTTTAATCAGCTGAATCTGGTGTCACAACACTGTGATCTACTATACAGTGGCCTCAACCTAGGAAGGTGTCCGCCGAGAGGGAAGTGTTACGGATAGACAGACAGACAGACAGACAGACAGACAGACAGACAGACAGACAGACAGACAGACAGACAGACAGACAGACAGATAAATAAATAAATAAATACAGAGTCAAATACATATCTGAAATCATAATACTTGGAATTCATAAGGAGTTTCTTGTTAAGAGTGGTTTTAATTTTCCATCAGTAACAGACCTATAACTTTGGACTTAATCTGTCAGGGCATGCGCTTGGTATTGTATGAGCTGATCGCAGTATACCAGCATAGTATGTAAGTCCAAACGAAGCTTTAATTTCTTTACTACTGGTTTTTGAGGTCTGACTCTCTCTACCACAACTGAACTACACTATACCACCAGATTAAAATCTAAACTACACTTTTTTTTTTTAACACCTTCTGCTCCATCACGTGGATACACTGAGCTTAGCGACTCTAAGGCGGGTGTTATTTCAATCCTTTTAATAATTTCATACCTTGATGATGATGATGATGATGATGCTTGTTGTTTAGAGGGGCCTAACATCTAGGTCATTGGCCCCTAATGATACAAAATGAGACGAAATGCAATGACAAATTAAAAGTACAAAATTCATCCACTGACCAGAATTCAAAACGTGATGATGAAGAATGAAGGAATGAATATCAATTTAAAACAATCAGTGGATCCGACCCACAACGCCTCACCTGACCAGAAACAATATTACAGACCAAGGGATGTTTTCAAAGCACAATCCTGAATCGATGATGCTTGTTGTCTAAAGGAGTTCAATATCCATGTCAACAGTCCCTCATAATGGCACTTATCGCTAGTAAAGGAGAACCATGGTATTTCTAAGGTTGCGGTACTAATCAAAGGTAGCGTAAATTCATGGTGTTCCAAACATTATGGTACTACTCACAAGTATTGTATGTCGTACAGGTAATGCAGACCTCTGGTGTTTCTCACATAATGGCAAATCCCATAGGCAACGCAAACCCATAGTGTTCCTCACCTATGTGTACTAATCACGGGCGCCGGTATTTCCGTGGTGTACCGCATATAGGGGGTACTAATCATAGGCAACGAAGACCCACGGTGTCGCTCATATTGTGTTACTAAGCACAGGCAATACCCAGACCCGTGGTGTTTCTCACTTAATGGTACTAATCACGGGCAACGTAAGACTGTGGTGTTCCGCATTTAGTGGTACTAATAACAGGTTCTGAAATCCACAGTGAACTCCGCTCTACTGCTATGAATCACGAAACTATTGAGTACCTAGGAGAGTGGTACTACTCGCAAGTAAAGGCAACCCATGGTGTTCCCCGCATGATGGTACTAATCACAAGTAGTATCATGGTTCTGATGCAATCATCGCTTGGTCGCCCCTTTTAGTCTCCTCCTACGACAGGCAGGGGATACCGTGGGTGTATTCGTCTGCGTCGCCCACCCACAGGGGGTGGATAAAGAGAAAAAAGGAAAAAGTAGGGATCCGTCACTCCAAAAAATGAAGTAACGGACGAAGAAAGGTAAGGGCCACGAAGGGCGTGAAAATGAAAGACTCCCTAGGCCTCAAATGCTCTAATATCATCGGGGTTGGAAAAGAACAAGAGCTGACCAAGGGAGGTCGGACAGGATAGACGAAAGTGAGGAGCTTGGCACAAGTAAGTGGAAGCAATGCCAGGACTCAGGTAAGGGCCCCGTGGTCGCCAACCCACGCTGCCTAGTTGAGAGGCCCTGGGGCCCCTTTTAAGTGGAAGCAATGCCAGGACTCAGGTAAGGGCCCCATGGTCGCCAACCCATGCTGTCTAGTCGAGAGTCCCTGGGGCCCCTTTTAGTCGCCTCTTACGACAGGCAGGGGATACCGTGGGTGTATTCTTCGTCTGCGTCCCCCACCCACAGGGGGAATTTCATACCTTAACTCGTAATCAGAGATATTCATAGTTACGCAACATACGCCTAAAATCCATATGGATGGATGACTGCTACATTTCGCGGGAGTTGAATAGCTCTCACAAACATCAACACATGGGACTGGTGTGAACGATCCAAATGTATTACACCAGAGCTATATGAGAATGCCACTGCACAGCTAAACTATCCTGCGAACTGCAAATGTAAATCAACGAGAAAATTAAAACTCATTCTAATGAACCTACGGTAGCATGCGTGCTGGATATAAACGACCCAACCCATCAACATACAAACATATCAACAGTTTGAATAACATGGATGCTAGTAAAATACCAAGCAATAGCGACTGTTTGGGAGAATCCATTAGGAAAATACCAAGGGGTAGAAGACAAACTATCCATTCAACTTGGAATTGTTAATAATTATTTCTGCCATGGGTAAAAATGATCCACACACCTCGTAACAGGTTATTAAATAAGTTTGCAAATTTGTTACAGTTCCATATCATGTTCACCCAAAGGTTGGAACATACAGGTAACGATCTAAAAAAAAGTTATTTCTTGCATGAGTAAATATGAAAGGAAAATTAAAAAATGTCAATGGTCTGCTAAAATGTGTTAAACCTCTACTTTGAATTTCATTAAGTGTTCACACTGTAACTAAATTTCAATATAATTTCCTTTTCACTTGTCCGGAGAACAAACTCGTTCTTGACACAGTTAGATAGCAAGATGAACAGTGGTTCACTTCCTTCTCTCTACATGCTGGTGTAGTATTTATCTGCCTAATAGCTGGCCCTGTCAGTAGAAGTACACACCTTGCTCATAAGCAGTCTGTCACAACACCCCCCCCCCCCTTTTTCTTCCCATCCATTTGCCACCCACCACCTTGCAAAAATCCCCTACAAACTGTCAATGAACTTCAGGTAGGTCTACTAGCTAGCTTTGTTCTTCATTTTACACCAATATTGGTCACTGTTAAACTGGAAAACACTTTTAAAACGGCTTGTTCACTTTAAATTCAAAACACGTGCAAGAGAATACACAGACAACTGAATTTGTGAGTACGCTTAGCAGATTTCCGAGTTTGGAAGTTTCTCCAGATTTCCTTCGCTCTGAAGAAGTGACACTTAAAGTAATGAAATCCTGTTGTTTTGGCAGGCTGAAAAAAAATGCTTAATGATGGATATGTTATTTTATCCCACTTTACAACCTGGGATGAAACAGAATGGCATGACGGTTATTTAGGAAGAAAAAAAAAAATTGCTTTATGTTGCACCGACACAGATAGGTCTTATGGCAACAATGGGATAGAAAAGAGCTAGGAGAGGTAACTAAGCGGCCGTGGTCTTAATTACGGTACAGCCCCAACATTTGCTTGGTGTGAAAATGGGAAGCCACAGAAAACCAACTTCAGGGCTGCCGGCACTGGGGTTCGAACCCACTATCTCCCGAATGCAAGCTACGTGACCCAAACCGCACAGCCACTTGCTTGGTCACTAGACTTTCATGGGGCTTATGGAGGATGTTACGAAACAAAATGCCCATAAGCACGGACGGCGGAGCAGCTGCGATGAATAATTTTGTCTGAATGGGAAGTTACATATCATAGATACTTGTGAGGAAAAAAAAAAAAAACGACTATGCCGTGAATTCAACAGGAAAGTGAAAGGAGGCAAAATAAGACATTTTATGATGAGACTTGTTCAGGGAACCCAGGACTGCACTCAAGGAAATGCCTACAGAAGTACCAAACTTTCACCCAATGTTGCTGAAATATGATGGATAATAAATATGCAGTTCATATTTTTAATGTAAAAATTCAGCATTATAAGCTCCATGCATATAGCTATGTGCTGCTGCGCATGGATGCTACGAGAACTACATAGAGGCATGTTCATCAACAACTGACCGTAAGGAGCTGGAGTACATGCAATGTTTACATGCATTTATTCAATATTTTTATAGTACTATGTTCAGTTTTTAAAAATGCCATAACGTTCCGGCAGAACTATCAATCAATCAATCAATCAATCAATCAATCAATCAATCAATCAATCAATCAAAGATCTGCATTTAGGGCAGTCGCCCAGGTGGCAGAATCCCTATCTGTTGTTTTCCTAGCCTTTTCTTAAATGATTTTAAGAAACTGGAAATTTATTGAACATCCTCCTTGGTATGTTATTCCAATCCCTAACTCCCCTTCCTATAAATGAATATTAGCCCCAATTTGTCATAGATTTTTTAAATAGAAAATTTTCCTTAGGTCTTTAAAACAGTGAAAAAGAACTAATTGTAACATTAAGTTTTGGTTTGTGTGCGGATGGGTTATGTACAATATCAATAAATGTCAATGTACTTGCTGTTGGCTGTATTAATAGATACTGTAATACAGAGCTTGCTTTCACGATCTAGCGAAACTGATTTAAAAAGACAGTGGATTTTAGCAGTAAATCGCAATAAGTAACTCAGTTTAAATAACTTATTTTAATTAATACAAATTAACTCTTTATGAAATTTAATTTAATCTTTCACAAATAGGTTAACAATTACAAACAAATCACTATAGCAATGTTATATCTGCAAAGAAAGCTGCAGTAGGCCATCTGATTTTAAAGCACACATATAACAATAGGCACACTATTGTATTCTATAATCATAGTTTTAATGATAGTCAGTATAATAATAATAACAACAACAACAACAACAAAAACAACAATAATATGTTGCCATTAATGCTTTCACGGCCCGTACTTATAGACATGATATTGTATAGGCTTTTGGGCTTGTGCCGTGTCGAGAAAATAAGGTGAAATTCCTTGTGTTTCGCAGAAAACTGTGCTCTCGTCCTCAGAAGAATTTTCGACTCTCCCATAATCCCTCAGTATGTGTAACATCTTTTCCCTAGGTACAATGCCCATGCCGTCTCTAAATCTACAAAACATAGCATTTTTCAGTTACCTGGGGCATACAACAAATCTGATCCTGACAGCCCCCTCTGTGGTCTGAAACCATACTGGTTTTCATCCAACTTCTCCTAATAATAATAATAATAATAATAATAATAATAATAATAATAATAATAATAATAATTATTATTATTATTATTATTATAACAACAACAACAACAACCCTCCCTTCCAAAATACACAGATAGTTGTTGCAATGCTTCCTGTTCCCTTGCTATAGGTAGGTGCAATTACTGCTTTTGTCCAATCAGAAGGTAAATTACTAACATTCCATGCTAATCTTATTGCTCTGTGAAGTCATTTCATCCCTGCCTCCCCCATTATATTTCACCATTTCAGGCCAAATTTCATCCATTCCTGCTGCTTTATGACAATGGAAATTATTTACCAAACTTTCCACTTCTTCAAACATATTTGCATTAACATCACTGTCCTGCTCTCCATGAGCTAGGTTGCACGCGATGTCAACAGAAAGATTTCTTCACGTTGAGAAGATTTTCAAAATATTCCTTCCAAGTGTCCGGTGATTTCCTGAGATCTACTATGAGGTCGGCTGATTTATACAAAACATTATCAATTTCATTTTCCCCTCCCATTCTTTCTTGTTACTGTCCTGAAGGGTCTCCTGCCACTTAACCAAGCCTCTGCACATTACAACTGAAATCTTCCTATGGCAACTTCTTGGATTCAACAATAATTTGTTTTGCTCTGTTTCTTTCTACCAATGTACAATTCCCTGTCTGCATTAGTCCTTGTTTGGAACTATTTCTGATACGCATCCTTTTTATATTTACAAGCTGCCCTCACTTCATTCCATCCAGATGTTTGCTTTCCCCATCTTTACACATAGTTGTTCCCTAGCATTCCCTTGCTATTTCAACTACAGCATCCCTGTATGCTACCCATTCTCCCACTATATCCTTAACCTGCTTACTGTCTATTGTTTCAAACTTTTCACTAATCATATCCATGTACTTCTGCCTAATTTAATCATCCTGAAAATTCTCTACCTTTATTCATCTGCAGACAGATTTCACTTCCTCTATCGTAAGTCTAGAGACAAGTTCACTACACATCAGACAGCAGTCTGTATAATCAAATAATCTATGGAATACTCAACATATTCTCAACAGATTTCCTGAATTCAAAGTCAGTTAAGATATAGTCCAATATGGATCCCGTGCTCCTACCCCCCTATGCAAAGTGGTGAATAGACGTATGCTTGAAGAATGTATTCGTAGTTGCTAATCCCATATCAGCACAGAAGTCCAGTATTTGCCTCCCATTCCATTAGCCTCCATATCTTCCCCACATTTACACACCAACTTCCCATATCCTTCAGTTCTATTTCCAACTCTTGCATCGATATTTCAAATCAGCACGAACCTATTCCTGACGTAGACCCTGACTATGACGTCACTCAGTGCTTCATAAAACTTGTCAACTTCATCCTCATCTGCACTCTCACATGGTGAATAACTGGGACAGTTCCTATTGTAATTCCTCCAACAGCTAAATCCACCCACATCATTCGCTCATTTACATACCTATATATTGTCCCCTTCAAATTTAGCCTACAATAAGTATTTATTGTGTCTGCGAGTTCAAGGCTATTATTTCATTAGCACGTTTGATAGGAATGAAGCCATGTTTTCCAGTGTTGACTTAGTTAAATATAACAAGGCTTTTCAGTCTGTTAAACACACAGCAAATACAATGTAAATTATAACACTATAAACATACCTGTAAAATACACACTAACATACAAAGAATGACATGTTTCGTTCTACAAGAACATCCTCAGATTCTATCAAATCACTTAAAAACAAGCTTATATATGTACAGTACTGTTTACATAGTGTAAACTTGTCAATAATACAGAGTTTAGTGAAAACATGAAACATTAATGACAAAAATAAAATATATACAAGTATTAATATAATGAAAACTTACTTACTTATCTACACTGCCGATGTTAAGTCCGTTGTCACCAAACACTATTTCAGGACTGTGGTCATGGAAAGTTTTGGTGAGGCACGCTGCGCGTGGAGAGGGAGGGCAAGAATGGGAGGGGCCTTGTAGAGCGATGTGGATCTCTCCTACTGGATGATTAAATGCCGTATAGTGGAGAGGGGAGGGAGAAGTAGGGCGGAGCAGCTGGAGCACTGTGGAACCTTCCATCAACATTGGAGAGGGGAGAGATGTTATTGACCTATTTCATGTTAAATGTACTTTTATGTAATACGGATGAATGCAAATTAATAATTTAGGTGAATAAAATAAGGAATGGTATTATTATTATTATTATTATTATTATTATTATTATTATGATAAAAGCAATTTAATGAGTAGGTGTTGTCAGATATTATGTGAGTAGAGCGAATAGGGGGGAATTATTTAAATGTGTATGCTCATTCAGGTTATTTGCATTAGCATTTTTTGCGATGTAAATTTCTATTGCTTCTTTTATATTCAAAGGTTTACTTCTATTTTCGAAGTGTAAAATTTTTAGATGAGTGTTAATGTCTGTGAAATGGTGTGAACAGTCGTATATGTGCTCCCCGAAGGCACACATCTAATAATAATAATAATAATAATAATAATAATAATAATAATAATAATAATAATAATTTCGTATGGCTATTTCTAGCCGAGTGCAGCCCTTGTAAGGCAGACCCTCCGATGAGGGTGGGCGGCATCTGCCATGTGTAGGTAACTGCGTGTTATTGTAGTGGAGGATAGTGTTATGTGTGGTGTGTGAGTTGCAGGGATGTTGGGGACAGCACAAACACCCAGCCCCCGGGCCATTGGAATTAACCAATGAAGGTTAAAATCCCCAACCCGGCCGGGAATCGAACCCGGGACCCTCTGAACCGAAGGCCAATACGCTGACCATTCAGCTAACGAGTCGGACATAATAATAATAATAATAATAATAATAATAATAATAATAATAATAATAATAATAATAATAATAATAATAATAATAAATTTTCACCTTGGGTTAAGTGAATGAATAAGGATCAACCGTTTAAATATTGCTTGATCTTGTGTGTAAGATGTTAATGTGTGCTCAATTAGGATGAATATAAGCCTGGAATATGGCAGAATCTTGATGGATCATTTACTGTATTTTATTGATTTGTGGATTCATTTATTGAATTTAATTGAAGAATACGTGTGGGATCAGATGTAATTTCTTCAAGTATGAGCACGTGTTAGTTGATGGACATGGAGTTGAGTAATAATAATGTCGTGACTCATAAACCATGAAAGCGAATGCTAATATTTGACCTGTACCATGTGCGTTTCTGTAGACGACAATTTTTCCAGATATCAACCGCCTATATTATCGTACCCAACGTTGTAAAATTTTATCATCTTTGACCAAGTGATCATCCAGACTTCATCACATTTCTGAGAGACGTGAATGGATTTTTCTTTACCCGATACCGTCAAGAGAATTCAGATGCCTAGGATAAAAGTCAAAATATAATATTCAAAGTCTAGAATTCGTTGTAAATAATGTAAATAATTCTCGTGTGCCTTGGTGTGAATGCTGTGTGTGTGGTAATAATTTCAGTGAATTGTGATTTTTTTTTTTTTTAAATTGTGGTTGTGACCCGGCCACGTGTTCGTTACGTTGGGTCCTGGTTATCAGCATCGTTGTTTGAGTTGATTTAACTTTTTGAGAGTTGAACCTTTTAGTAAATTTTATTTTGAAATTAAGTTGAGAAAAGTTCAGAATATCATACAATAATGAATAAGAAAGAATTATTTCAGTGGACAAGATTCACCATTATTGTAAAGCTTACAATGCTAAAAATCCTCAAGACGTCAGATGTTAAAGATTGACATCATGTTTTGTTCAATGGAATATTAAAGAAAGTTTCATAGTAATAATTATTATACAAGCACAATTTTGTGAAATTAAGTCAGATAGAGACTTCTTTGAGTAATGTTTCCGGTAAAAATTTTGTTTATTTTTCCAATTTAATGGATATCACGTTTAATTCAGTTCTCTAAAGGAGTAAAGTTTTCATTTGAGGAAATTAATGTTAACACAAGTGGATCTGATATTTCAGACGCTTAAAACTAGCACAAGATAGACAGCTTTTGAGATTGAATTATTTTCAACTTGTAAATATTAACGACATTGCGAGAGGAGATCCTCCCATAGAAAGTTTATTTTTTTCTTGTGTTTCATTAGAAGTAGGCTAATATCCATCTGTATATTTGCAGAATATTGACGTCAAAGCTATTTGGAGGAATTAAATGCTGTATTCGAATGAACCGGCAGAGAAGAACCAAAAATTTGATTTTCCGTCAAGATTTGTTAAAAATTTAATTTGTTATTGCTTAAGTGCTAGTTGATAATAAATGTCAGAAACCTGTTGTTTGATACTTTTGTATTATTGTCGCTAGTCCTTGTCTCTTTCCCTGCCCTCAAAATAAGCAAAGCCAGACAACGAACGGTCTACCCGTGAGACTCTCGTTCTCCGGCTGAGCATGCCCGGTAATAAAGGGCCCAATATATATATCAAACAACAATGTTGCGTACAATTGTGTTCCTGACAAACAGTCCTACCCCACACTCCGCCCTTCCCTTTCAACACCTGTTAAGAACATTTGAGGAGAAAGATGCAATAACAGCGTATTATTGCATGAATACCGCTTTCGAATTTCCCGGTCCCTTCACTACAACCCAGTCCAGGTCTTAGATCGCTAGAGTGCCGCTAGAGATCAGCTCACTAAAACCGGTACCATGCGCTACACTGTTATTGCACGAGGCACGCTTCACGAGCGGCACATTCCGTGGCCGCCAGTTCTTTGGCTGGAGAAGATGTCAGCGAGTGGAAGAGAAGGTCTTGTGGCTGGTGCCGATATTTCTATTGACGTCACTTCTGATACATCAGTAGGAAGTGATTCAGAAGTATTCGATGGTACTGCCTGTTTAGACAACAGTTTTAAGCCCAGGTGCAGGGGAAGAAAAAGGATGAACGATCCTGATTCACGGAAAAGAAATTTTGTAAAGCGTGCTACAAGAAACAGTGGCAGAAGTTACATTTCTCTCACAAGTGGAAAGGAAATCGGAAAAAAGAAACTTAGGAAAGTGGATAAATGTTGTAGGAAAAGGTAGGTTCTTCTTTACAAGACTGGTTGGTTCATTTTATTAATGTAGTGTTATGAAGGAGGATTGTTCTTATATTTTACATCTTTTTCAGGTGTTTTGAAACTGTAATGCATGAAGATGAGAAGAATAGCTTTAGATCATTTTGGGAGGCTGGTGACAAGTTAGTTCAGGATGCAGCTTTGCTGGGTTATATGAAGAAAGAAGAGACCTTTCAACAGCATAACCGATCTAAAAATAGAGAAAATATGGAGTTACTGTATAAAAGTGAAACATGACGATCAGTCAATTTGTAGTCAATTTCTGCTTTCTGTATTCCAAAAATCAGAAATGTGACTGAGGACCATGCAAAAATCCTTAAGAACAGGTAAGTGTAATATGGCATGTAAAAATAATTTGGATGTATGGATGTGCTTGTCATAGTTACTGTATGAATAAGGGCTCACTAATGTTCAATTTTATAGGTGCTGTTCTGGAAGATCGTAGAGGAAAACAAAAACCATCCGAATAAAATTGCCGATAATGTCTGGCAGCTTGTGGAAGAACACTGGGGACAGATTTCCTCATCGGGAAGCTCACTACAGCAGGGCAAAAACAAACAGGAAGTACTTTGAGAATCCTGAATTAAACATTGTGAAATTATATACAGCTTTCAAGCAGTATTATTATGATAAGGCGAGTTATCCTTTGAGAGTAGGGTATAGTGCATATCACAATTACTTCAGGGAAAATTCTGAATATTCATTCTGACAACCAAAGACATATGTGTGATTACTGTGCAGAATGTGAGATATCTCTCAAACCAAACCCTGATCATGATTGCAAAAACCATTACCTTTACCATAAAAAGTGAGTTGAGGCATACAATGGATTAAAGAGAGCTACTGAATAGTGTAAAAAATGAGGACAGCGATATTCTCGGGGTTGAATTTGACTATGCTCAAAAGCTGCCATTACCTCGGCTTAACGTGGCAGCTCAATTCTATAAGCGTTTGTTGTGACTTTATAACTTTAATATGCATTGTCACAATGATGGTAGTAGTGCTTTCTATTGCTTTCTGGAGAGCGACTAAAAAAGAACCCCAATTCAGTGTGCTCTTTCTTACACGACTTTTTAACAAGAAAACTACAGGAAATGTCAGACTGATGCGGAGGTCAAAATAAGAATAATGGTATAGTCATGTTCAGTGCTTGGTTGTCGAAAGAGCTGAAAGTTGAGACTGAACATATTTTTCCTGTTAGAGGGCATTCTTTTAGCGAATGTGATAGGAACTTCAGGAAATATGGCATTCTTCTAAAACAGGTTGAATGCATAGAAACTTGTGAAGAACATCTGAACATCAGGACAGTAAGAAGCATCCAGAACCATTCAGTGCAGTAATGGCATCACATTTAATAAAAGACTGGGTATCAGCACTTCGACCTATGTTTCTAAGAATGCCCTCTGCTAAAAGCAACAGATTCATGACACAGAAGATTGTGCAACTTTATTACCATAATGGTGTTGTATCAGGGTCACAGTCCTACACTCCTAACTACGTGTCATTTATCTTCTTAAAGAGGAATGCTAGCTTTCTCAGTTTTAATGATTTGAGGCTACTTGATGTAAGAAAGTGAAAGCAGACAAAAGGGTTGATGTTTTTTCACTAATGAAATACTTAAAACCTGAAAATGTTGAGTGGTACCGTCAAACGGGGAGATTTCAAACACAGTGGTGGTTTCGGACAGTATGGCAGATTTGCCGTATTTTGTTGCATAGCAACGAGCTGCCGGTGCTTTGCAGTTCTGCGCTCGTTTAAGTTTGACCTTGAGGTTATGTTTCCAGTGTTCTGCGTTTTTTATTACGAGTCGACTTCATACTTTGGAAAATTTCCTGTGTGCACTGGCATTGTTGAAAGTTCATGCATTATCATTAAGTGGATACTTTTGATTGTTGTGACCTGAAGGAATGCATTATAACTATGGTTCATAGTGAGATCAACCTACTGAAGTGTTCATAAAACGATTGCTGTGGAATTTTGGTGTAATTTAGTGAAAAATAGTGTTTTATGCACATTTTACTGAAAATTGAAAGCAATCTGGGTGATTTCGGACAATGCCTAGAAATTATCAGAGGCAGAAAGAAGTTGCTTCGAGGTGTAATTACGAACCAAATTATTAGAAAAAGCCGTACGTGAAATTAAAAGTGGTATGTTGTCTTACAGGAAAGCATTTGATTTGTATGGTATGCCTTGAACCACCCTACAAAAGAAAGTGCGGAAAGTACATCCAAAAAATGGGAAGACAACCAATGCTAAATGAGGAAGAAGGAAATGCTCAAGGAAGCTCGTCACCCTCTGGCCATGATCCAACACAACCTGCTACGGTATTTCCCGCTGCCGCAAAATAAAATGTTCTTCCTGGGAAGTTGATTTTTGGCCATGACTTCCGCCGAGATGAAAGCAGAGCAGAAACACGTGATGGTGCTGGCAGCAGCAGTGAAAATGAATGCGATGAAGCACACAATGAATGTAATGACGTTCAGGCGTTGCAAGAAGAGGCTTTCCTTGTTACAGATTATAAATACAAGTTGAGGAACAAAGAGCATACAGGCAGTATTATGGTCTGGCCTGAAATATTTGTTCAAGGGATGTGGATGTCAAATACTTGCACCCATATAATAACAGCAGAAAAGTGTTTGTGTTCTCTAACATCACTGACGAGGATACAATAGCTAAAGAACAAATTTCAAAAATACTTTCTGTCTAAGTTGAGAAGAGAGGAATGTTTATTTTCAAAGAAAATGTATTTTAGATTTATAGGCGCAGGCAGCTACAAGTTCATTGTATTGACCTTTTTTTGCACTGAGATTTGTATCGTTTTTAAGAAAAAAATAATAAGTCTTTCAGTAGGATCTCTGTGCAGTTTATAACTATTAATATTTCAATTTAGACCAGAACACTTTACATTCACCTTGTCAGAAAATAAAGATTGATTAGTAACACCTTACATTTATCATTACAATAATTTTAACCAGCTAGTCATACTTTGGTCACCCTCAGAACACTTTAAATATCACAACACTAAAGCAAAAAGAACAAAGAAATCACCTAATACGCTTTGAAACTTTGGACAGTGGTTTAAAAAGCATGTGCGTCCGAAATCACCCCGAAGTACGGGGTGAATTCGGACACTCCTCTTTGTTTTCTCAGGAAAACATGCGTTGGCGTATATTTTTGTTTGTAGGGTATTGCATTAATTGGCTATATTCTTCAATATTAGGATGATAAACAATACAGTTTAAGATTCCCTTCGTGAGTTGAGACGAAAATAACCTCAAAACCGTCCGAAATCACCCCGTTTGACGGTATGTGAAAGTCATGTCTGTGTGTAATGATTCCCTAGAGTCTGCTAATGCCGCAAGTGAAGATGAATCACCCTGATTTTGGTCAATGATGCAGTATTTGAATATTTCAAACAAGTAAGACACACAATGTCTAAATCCCAATTATATACTTTGTGATTGTTTTTTGTTTCTTTCCTTTTAGGTTTAGAGAATTACTTTGTAAATGAAAACAGGAATAACAGTTGTTCAGAAAGGAATATTTCTAATTTTATAACATTTCAAATATTTGTTGGGGAGGGGAGGGCAATTACACAATAAAGAACAAAAAAAGGTGAATACTGTTGATCGCAACTGCAAGCTTACTGCACTAGCTGTACGACACCTTGATTCAATCTCACTTACTATATTACCATCCTGGGAGAATACACAACCTAAATACTTGAAATTACCGACCTGTTCTAGCTTTGTATCACCAATCTGACATTCAATTCTGTTGAATTTCTTACCTACTGACAACAATTTAGTCTTTGAGAGGCAAATTTTCATACCATACTCATTGCACCTATTTTCAAGTTCCAAGATATTACACTGCAGGCTTTTGGCACAATCTGCCATTAGGCCAAGTCGTCAGAATAGGCCAGATTGCTTATTATATTTCCACCTAACTGAATCCCTCCCTGCCATTTTATACCTTCCAGCAGATGATCCATGTAAACTAAGAACTGCAAAGGTGAAAGATTACAGCCTTGTCTAACCCCTGTAAGTACCCTGAACCAAGAACTCATTCTACCATCAATTCTCACTGAAGCCCAATTGTCAACATAAATACCTTTGATTGATTTTAATAATCTACCTTTAATTCCATAGTCCCCCAGTACGGCGAACATCTTTTCCCTCGGTACCCTGTCATATGCTTTCTCTAGATCTTTGAAACATAAACACAACTGCCTATTCCTCTCGTAGCATTTTTCAATTACCTGGCGCATACTGAAAATCTGATCCTGTGGTCTGAAACCAAACTGGGTTTCATTCAACTTCCTCTCAACGACTGATCGCACCCTCCCTTTCAGGATGCCAGTGAATACTTTGCCTGGTATACTAATCAATGAGATACCTCGATAGTTGTTGCAATCCTGCCTGTTCCCTTGCTTATAGATAGGTGCATTTACTGCTTTTGTCCAATCTGAAGGTACCTTACCAACACTCCAAGCTAATTTTACTACTCTATGAAGCCATTTCATCCCTGCCTTCCCACTATACTTCACCATTTCAGGTATAATTGCATCTATTCCTGCTGCTTTATGACAATGGAGTTTATTTACCATCCTTCCCACTTCCTCAAGCATAATTTCACCAACAACATTTTCCTCCTCCTCATGAGCTTGGCTGTTCGCAACATCACCAGGATGATTTCCTTTTTACGTTGAGATGTTCAAAATATTCCCTCCACCTCTCCAGTGATTCCCTGCGATCTATTATGAGTTCACCTGAATTACTCAAAACACTGTTCATTTTCTTTTTCCCTCCCTTCCTCAGATTCTTTATTACTGTCCAGAAAGGTTTCCCTGCTGCTTGACCTAGCCTTTCCAGGTTGTTACCAAAATCTTCCCACGACTTCTTTTTGGATTCAACAACTATTTGTTTCGCTCTGTTTCTTTCATCTACGTACAAATCCCTCTCTGCCTCGGCCCTTGTTTGGAGCCAGTTCTGATAAGCCTTCCTTTTTACATTTACAAGCTGCTCTCACTTCATCATTCCACCAAGATGTTCGCCTTTTCCTATTTTTACACACAGCTGTTCCTAGGCATTCCCTTGCTGTTTCTACTACAGCATCCCTGTATGCCACCCATTCACATTCTATATCCTGAACCTGCTTACTGTCTACTGTTTGAAACTTCTCACTAATCATATCCATGTACTTCCGTCTAATTTCCTCGTCCTGGAGATTTTCTACCCTTATTCGTTTGCAGACAGATTTCACTTTCTCTACCCTAGGCCTAGAGATACTCAGTTCACTACAGATCAGATAGGGGTCTGTATGATCGAAAAATCTGCGGAAAACTCGTACATTCCTAACAGATTTCCTGAAATCGAAGTCTGTTAAGATATAGTGTATTATGGATCTGGTACCCCTAGCCTCCCATGTGTAGCGGTGAATAGCCTTATGCTTGAAGAATGTATTCGTAACAGCTAAACCCATACTAGAACAGAAGTCCAGCAAACGCTTCCCATTCCCATTAGCTTCCATATCTTCCCCACATTTACCAATCACCCTTTCGTATCCTTCAGTTCTATTCCCAACTCTCACATTGAAATTGCCCATTAGCACTCTTCTATCCTTGCTGTTGACCCTGACCACGATGTCCCTCAATGCTTCACAAAACTTGTCAACTTCATCCTCATCTGCACCCTCACATGGTGAATACACGGACACAATTCTAGTCCTAATTCCTCCAACTGACAAATCTACCCACATCATTCGCTCATTTACGTGCCTAACAGAAACTATGTTGCGTGCAATGGTATTCCTGATAAAGAGCCCTACCCCAGACTCTGTCCTTCCCTTTCTAACACCCGTCAAGTACATTTTATAATCTCCTATCTCTTCCTCGTTATCTCCCCTTACCTGAATATCACTTACTCCTAGTACATCCAGATGCATCCTCTTTGCGGACTCAGCCACTTCTACTTTCTTTCTACCATAAGCCCCATTAATATTGATAGCTCCCCATCGAATTCCATTTCGTTCGCCAAGTTGTTTCCAAGGAGTCCCTCGCCTGTCAAATGGGAGTGGGACTCCATTACTCCCATAGGTCCGAGGCTTGCTTAAAATGTTCTGAGCTCGGTAAATTCATGAAGCAGGATGCTACCCTACTTGCACATAGTCCAAGTGAGGATCTCTCCTCTAACGGGTTATGGACCACCCATGAATTGTATAGTCCTAGCCGCCTGAGCACAAGGAGGGAAATGACTCAGAATAAGTCCGAGATGTCCATTCCCATTCCACAGCAACCCACAAACATGATCTGGGATATATATTACCATAATCTTGGATTTTTTTTCTTTCCAGTTACCATTTCAACCACAATTTTGAGAGGCATATCTAGCCTTAGTACATCCACTTATGCTTTCGCCACTTCCACTATCGGAACTGCAGAATCATCTTCTAATGGGAAAAAATGAAAATAAATGAGAATACTTTCAGGGTAAGAAGTAGAAAGCTGCAACTTAAGTGGATTCATATGTGCTCAGATCAACACCAATTCAAAAGGAATGTTTGGATGAGCAGGCAGCATGTTTCATATTTGCAGCAAATGCTGCTTTCCATAGTGCTGAACATCCTCAATTTGTGCAACTTACTCAACAACTCTGCCCAGGTTACACCCTTCCAGTGGAAAGGAAATTTGTGGGTCGTTATAGGAAACTATTTACGAAGAGGAAAAGGAAACTCGTTTCCTTGTTCTAAAAAATCAAAGCGAGTGTTTACGGTTTTATGGTTGGTGAAATGTTCGTAATCTTCAATGTATATAAAAGGTTAAGGCTTAATACTTTAAACGCTTCTTTCTAAGGCTCTACCAGACTAATATTAAATTTTTTTATGCCAATTGGAAGCTTTGCGTGAGTGGATACCAAAACATGTCTGGAGTAGTGGACTTTATCACATAAAAAGTGGAAAAACACCTAACTCCTTAGCCAATAATGATATTGAATAGAGACATTTCAATTCGATTCATTGACCCAAAAAAACTAGGGACATTTTGTGTCAACATATTAACTCCTTATCTTGAATGTAATGGGTGATCTGAAGAAAACAACTAATAGTGATCATTCTGTAGTCAGACCAGCAGAACTGATCATCAAAAAGACTATGCTGAGAAGTAACATCAGATGATTTTAACCTAACATCACACGATAGTGACAAAGCAAGAGATATCAGTTGTATTATTCCGTCAATATTGTTTGAGCTGAGATTTTTTTTTTTTTTTTTTGCTAGGAGCTTTACGTCGCACCGACACAGATAGGTCTTATGGCGACGATGGGATAGGAAAGGCCTAGGAGTTGGAAGGAAGCGGCCGTGGCCTTAGTTAAGGTACAGCCCCAGCATTTGCCTGGTGTGAAAATGGGAAACCACGGAAAACCATCTTCAGGGCTGACGATAGTGGGATTCGAACCTACTATCTCCCGGATGCAAGCTCACAGCCGCGCGCCTCTACACGCACGGCCAACTCGCCCGGTTGAGCTGGGATTAGAGGAGGATGCAATTTGCATGCATTTTAGTATAAGAGAGATAATGAAATGAAATGCCGTGTAGCCTCTGGAGAGACCTGGTGCAGGTCTATTGATTTGATAGCCGTAGGCGACCTGTACATCGTAATGATCAAATAATGATGAAGACGGCACATACACCCAGTCCCCGTGCCAGGGGAATTAACCAATTATGCTTACCATTCCCAACCCTGCCAGGAATCGAGCCCAGAATCCTTGAGACCAAAGACCAGCATGCTAACCACTTAGCCATGGAGCCAGACAGTTTACAGAAGTAAAAAGAATAAAAAACAATGAAATCCATAAAAATTGTGTAAATTACTTTAAAACAGGAAAAATGGGATGGAAATAAGTTTGAATGTCGATCCACACTTCTTTCCATATTAAGGCTGTATTATAAAAAAATGAAATTTTATTTTTATTATTATTTTTATCCTTTTATGCTTTTTGAAGAAAATAACGTTGGCTCTTTTGTTAAGAACATGGCTTTAAATTGGCTATTTTGAGGCTTAATGGTACATACACCATGCCAAAACTAATAATTGTAAGATATAAAAATTCCTGTGTAACAACCCCTGTATTAGTACCTTCAATTAGCAACAATTCTTATTTCATAACTCAAATTTTTTTCAACCTTTTCAGATTTGAATAGCATTTTTAGCGAGAGAAAATTGTCACATTAACTTCAAAGTTATTGCTATTTGAAGCAGCTCTTATTTTGAGCAGCAAGAAGGTTTGATTTTAAAAAAAAAATTGATTCAGCGATATACCTGTGATGTATGTACGTTCCAGACTCTGCAAAACGGTAGCTGAATAAAAAAACACACACACAGCGGTAAGAGAGCGTACGGTCACCTACCCTCTCTTCCCCTCTCCTCCCTTAGCATTTCCAACATTGTCCTTGCTCCAACCTAGTTCTTCCTTTCCTAAATGTAGCTCCCTCCCGCTGACTCATCCGGTCAGTCTATACCAGAATTTTGAGGAAACAGTAGAAGAATATTATCTCACCCATTATGCCTTTCATTTGCTAATTTTGTGTTCATGTTTTGTGATGGAGGTCTAGTAGAGTTTATACCTATACAACTGTTTTTCGTTTTATAATATTCACACTTTATTCAAGAATCCCACGAAAACATCGTCCTCCGTTGAAACCTTTTAAAAAAAGCCTGAGCTGCAAGGGCTATTTGGGATAAAAGAAAACAAGTAGTCTTAGCAAATGTTTCAAATAATTCTGTTCAACTGGAAGAATCCAACAAAATATATATAACAGATTATTAGGTGAAAGCACTGCCCCATCAAGACACAATGCAAGTAAGTAAATAAACTATTTTTATAATTTATAGGCACCATAAGGTGATTAACTTAAAAGCAGTTATTTAAACTCACGACCACTGACCAATGAGGCACAAACGCCACCTCAGGTCTATAAGCTTTGTTACAGGATGGGATGTGATTAGCACTCTTATCTTCATCTAGCTCCAGTTTCTACTATGAAAGAATATCATGACTGGGTATGATATTTATATTACGCTATACAAAATAGAACTGCATAGAGCAACATGTCTTATTTTGTTTTTCAAGTTGTTTTTTTACGTTGCACCGACATAGATAGGTCTTGAGGCGGCGGTGGGATAGGAAAGGCCTAGGAGTGGAAGGAAGCGGCCGTGGCCTGAATTAAGGTAGAACCCCAGCATTTGCCTGGTGTGAAAAAGGGAAATCACAGAAAACCATCTCCAGGGCTGCCGACAGTGGGGTTCGAACTCACTATCTCCCAAATACTGGATACCAGCCGCACTTAAGTGACTGCAGCTATCGAGCTTGGTACATGTCTATTTGAAAGGTCTTGTAATTATTTTTAGTAGATTACCTACTTTTTAAAATGCAGTTTGCAGTTATAGTTTTGAATGTTTGCATTAAAAAAAAAAAAAAAAATGTACATGGGCATCGTGGCTAAATTTGCAGGAGAGAAACGCGTAAACTACTCTAGCGGAGGATCTTTACAGAGAACATGTGTAGGTGCAGGGCTGAGTCACAGTATCTCAGTCACTGGAGAAAACTGAACGGAAGCCCAGTTAGTGTCATCAAGGCGAATATTCTCGCCAGAAAAAAAAAGATGATCAAGAAGGAGATTAGCATTTTCTCAAAAACTACCAGCTGGAAAGTGTGACGAAAACTATGCGCCATTAGCACAGTTGCCTGACGTTGAAAATGAAGTCGTTGAAACAAGACGTACAAACATTTTGAAGGAAATGGCCGATGAAGTATCAAACAGTAGTCCCTTTGATGTTTTACTCTTGGGCAGCACACTAACCACATGTGGCATGACCAAAGAGTAAATTGGTTGACAGCTTACATGTTTACTCCAGCCATTAAACGTTTACCTTATACCCCTTGCCACAATCTTGGTCAAACAATTTTATATCAAAAAAAAGAAATCTCACCTCAGCTGCTGTCACATTTGGAACAGATAATGAAGACCCTGTTGTAAAACTGTGTGAGAACAGAAGTGGCAACAATGTCACCAAGTGTGGGTTCTTCGTGGACCAAGAACATCCATTCCCAGGAGCCAGTGCTGATGGTTTGGTTGCTTGTGATGGTGTCATAGAACTGAAATGCCTTGCCTCTGTCACTGAATCCGATTTGAGAGAAGAGGTGACTAACAAACAAAGATTTGTGCCTGGAACTTTCAGAAGGAAAACTGCAATTGAAACGAAGCCACAACTACTTCTTCCAGGTTCAAAGTCAATTGAATATCAGCAGAAGAAAATGGCACTATTTTGTAGTGTATACGATGAAAGGAGAACTCTTCGTACAGATAATGCAAAAGGATGATTTGTTATGTCATTTCGCCAAAAATTGTAGACAGTCTAACTGTTCGAGGCATGAAAATCCGAGATCCCATCTTTGTGCTAGAGGCATGACGACAAAAGCGGGCAGCAGATACCAACAAAGGAAAGAAGAAGAGAGTTTTTTTTTTAAACAATTGGCTTCACGTCGCACAGACACAGATAGGTCTTATGGTGACGATGGGCTAGGAAAGGCGTAGGAGTGGGAAGGAAGAGGCCTTGGTCTTAATTAAGGTACAGCCTGATGTAAAAATGGGAAACCATGGAAAACCAGCTTCAGGGCAGCGAACCCACTATCTCCCGGAAGCAAGCTCACAGGAAGAGATCAGACACCATTTAAAAAATAAAATTGAAAAATAAAATAAAATCCTGCTTATGTTTAGCTATTACGGTTGGGTGATATTTGTACTTAAGTTGTTTAGAAAATGATGTGTGGGACCGAGGAAAATGTCAACCCCTGCAAGGGCAGTATAATACGGTGAAGAAGTGTAATTCGGTAAAACTCTTAAAAAATGGATGTGATTATTCTGAGATGGTTAATACTGAAAGTTTTTATATATAGCACAATATGAAATGAAATGAAGTAGAATGATTCCACGAAGATGTCATACCAAGGCGTAAATTGCCAAATTCATATTACTTTATTTTTCTTGAAGAATTATGATTGTATATAGTTTAAAATCTCTTATTACAGAAGGAATCATCAGAACAACATGTTGCAAAAGTCTGTATCTTACTTCAAATCCTGTGACATTTAGCACACTGAGAAACACATCAAATAACGTGCATTTTCCATACCGTGATATTTACAAGTAATTTGGTTTTTTTCAAGCTCACCTTTTTGTGTGTCAAAATGTGATCTTTCATGCATGTACATTGTTACAAACTATAATATCCCTAATTCTCTAAGTAGTTAAAGGACTTTCTTTATTTGCTTAGGGCAGATTGTGGGCAGTCAGTGAGAAAAACACACGAAAAGTCGTGTACAAAACACAATAATCGATGGAATAAAATTTCCTTCGGGATCCTACGCCAGCTCAATGACATGAAGAAAATCATATTTGAACATTTTCTTCTAAAGTGAATCAGTTTCCCGCTACGACACCGTGACTGACTGACATTGCGCGCACAATACTACGCACACCTCATTGCAGTCCGGTCAGTTGCTTAGAAGAGAGGGTAACAATGAAGTTCAGAAGTCATTTGCTCTCGTGTCAGGTTATACGGCACATGACAAATATGCAGTCAATGTTTTCCTAAGAACATTAAGTGTTGGAGATTGTCCTGAACCTTGAAGTAGTAAAATTGTTTTCTGATGGAACAGCAAGCCATTTTAAGCAAAAATATACCCTGAGCAATTCAACATTACTTTCTGCCATATTTTGATTTAAAATTTAATGGAACATTTTCAAATCATTCCATGGAAATAAGGGCAGTAGATGCAATTGGAGACCAAGTGAACTGACTGGCGGGGGTTCCTGTGAAATCTGGAAAGAAGGTACAGAGTGCAGAAGATTTTGTTTTGAGCAATAACACCAAGCAAAATTACTGTTCAGGAGGTACCACAGTTTGAAATAGAAGAGGTTAAGAGATATATTGAATGATTTCAACATATTTCAGCTATTCCAGCCACACACAAATTTCATTATGTAGGAGTATTGGGCAAATATGTTATAGAATATGCACATCTTTTGTGTGAACAATGAGTGAGGAGTCACAAGTTTCACAATTAAAACAAAAACTGTCGGACAATAAAGTGATACGTTGAAAGATTGCGCGAGGCAGCGTTCCTCGCACCAGCATGAGTAATATGTGCCCGGATGTTGCGTTATGTGTTCCATCAACATGCATAGGTAGCGAAGAAGGTTATGATGTAAATAACAAACTACAAATAAAACACAGCACTATGCTTACCTGGTTGTTAGTGTCAGCTTACTACTAGTCAGCTACATTATGTGTTGATCTTAAACATATTATTTTATGATATTTTCGTTTTTATTATTTGAAGTGATAAAACTGCATCTATGTTGTAGACAGTGTTTTGATCATGCTTTATGCAATAAACCTATGCCTGTAAAATTATTTTACTCTTATACGATGTGAATACAGAATTACACAGTATAATCAGTAAACTAACTCAGTATGAAATGTATAATTTCAGAGGTGTCAGTCAGCCACATAACGAGGTTAGTCAGTCACACACCACATTTTAATGTATAATATCCTTCAAATTGAGTTTCAGATACGTTCTTTTTATAAAAAAAAGCAAGTTAAAACTCTCTCTCCAAACAACATTTTCGAAAACAGTATTCAAAATAAACTTTCACAGAAATAGCAGAGAAACATGTTCATGCGAACAGAGAGCTGACATTTATGCCAGTCAGTCACAGAAACTTTGCAACAAAGTATTTAGTATGATTTTTACTTTTAAGCCATGTTTTATTTATATAATTATCATTGCCCAGTGTTGCTTTATCATATTGTGTTATTAGAATTTTCAATTTAATCTACCACAACATTTACACAGATATTTTCTTGCTGAAGTGTACTGCAAATGTCGGTCACATATGGAATTGCTTAGTAATAAAATAATTTTTCAGGAAAATATTTGCTTATAATAACATGTGTGTGTTTCGTTACAGAATGTTAAAACATTATTTTCCTTTCTTTATTAATCCATTTATCCACCAGAGTTGGTTTCTCCCTCGGACTCAGATAGGGATCCCACCTCTCAAGGGCAGTGTCCTGGAGCGTGAGACTTTGGATCGGGGCAGATACAATTGGGCAGAGGAATAGTACCTCGCCCAGGCGGCCTCACCCGCCATGCTGAATATGGGCCTTGTTGGGGATGGGAAGATTGGAAGGGATGGGCAAGGAGTGGGGAAGGAAGCGGCGTGGCCTGAAGTACCATCCCGGCATTTGCCTGGAGGAAAAGCGGGAAAACACGGAAAACCATTTTGAGGATGGCTGAGGAGGGAATCGAACCATCTTTACTCAGCTGACCTCCCGAGGCTGGAACGTTTATGGTCAATAGAATTTTAATAGAGTTGTAATCTTCAAAATCATAATATATCAATACACGCCGACCTCTTATTTATTGGGTTGGATGGCGAGTGTGCCTAGTCCACAAATTGGGCATACGGCTCGGAAAGCAGGTCTAGTGTGCGACTCAGAAGCTCAAAAGAAAGACAACGCAAACAGAGATAGAGAGACAGACATTGAGGAAAGAGGAGGAGCAGTAGGGGGTAAGGGAGGGGTGGTAAAAGTCACTAAGACACATGCAGCAGCTGGTGAGTGAAAATTGTGCTGCCATCTCTTGCCTTGCGATTGACACTGGAAATGATCGCTCAGCCTTAAGAACACTTACTACCATTTGAACATCATTTATTGTTTTCAGTTAATGAAATTGCCAAGAACAATTTTTCCTGGAGCCCATTTTATTTCTCCATTCAATGGTCTTTGTTGCTTGTTAACTTATAAAATGCCTTACAGTTATCACCAAAACAGGCGATGTTTATTTAGTGGACACAACTGACACACATGATCATGCTCACGCTGCCAATTTTCTGGCAGAAGTGGCTGTGAACAGCATTAAAAAATGTGAGGACTTAAAAGCGCAAAGTTCTTTCTGTTGTGGCAGACAGTGCTGCCAACATTTCAAAATTGAGTTTCCTGCTTGAAAATTGTGAAGATTTGGATACCATTACTTATGAGACCACAGCAAATGTATTTTATCTATGATAATAAACATATTCACAAAAAGGTACAAAAGTTCAAAGCTAGAAAAGCAGTTGGAATTGATAAGATTCCTGGGGATATACTCAAGGCAATGGGTTGGGATGTAGTATCATATCTGACGAACTTTTTTGATTACTGTTTGCATGAAGTAGTTATACCAAGTGAATGGAGAGTTGCTAAAGCAAACCAAGTGTACAAAGGAAAGGGTGATAAACAAAAAGCGGATAATTACAGGCCAGTTGGCTTGACATACTGCATGTAATTATAATCTATGAGCTTCATTTCCGTATTGATTGCTACTACAACATAAAAATGATACGGAAGCCTCCACCTTATCAACACAGTGTTTATTTACTATTGATTACAGTAAATCCAGTACCGGTTTCGACCCCTATGGGGCCATCCTCAGCTGTCATATATCAAACTAGTTTCAAAAACATCACATTACAAAGCGTTGCATATGCATGAAAACTGACCCAATTTGACAAATGATTAAAAACAAGTTAAATGTTCAAATAGTAAGAATAATAAAATGGGTCCTTTCCTCTTTAACTTTAACAGTTACATGTTGTGAGAGGCATGTCACCTCATTATTTTGTTGATCTAATGAACATCAATTAAAATTTTTGCATTACTTATGTATACTGATATTTGTGAAGTTGTTACTATTTATATTTGTGATATTGAGATATTACAATGTTTAAAAAAAAAATTAATATGTACATAAAAAGTTGACCCGATATAACAGGCCGTTTAAAGAATGAATGAAGTAGTAAAAACAAAATAAAATGGGTCCTCTTTCTACTCTAACTTGTTACATGTTTGTTGTAACTACAATATTCCTGTTGGTATGGTAAGTACACAGATATTGTGGAGTGCTACTATTTAATGTTGAAACTTAGAACTGTTTTTAATTCATTCCAGTGTTTTCTTCTTCAGATGACTGTATAATATTGCAGGTGATATAAATATCTTGAAGATTCAAAACGTTATGAAGAATTACGTCTTAATTTTTAATCGGTCGGATGCATTGTCTGTGTACTATATTCTCAGTATGTACTAAATACCGAGTTAAAATTGCGTATAATGAGCTGATGTTTATTTAGTTACAGCGTGCATCTTAGTATGGCATTATACTATGTCAAGTGTCAAACAATATACATTTTGATGTCTTGGGTGATAGCGTGAGGGCTTCTTTTATGTTGTAGGCCGTATTGTCTGTAAATAGAAATAAATTGTGTAAAGAACAGCGTCTGATGAACTGTAAGGAGTGAAGTATGTGTGCGTTGCACGGCTGCACGTCGAGATCTGTAGCATGTTAGTTTTGGACTGTTGCTCGCGGCTGTAGAGGGGAGGTTTGGAGGGATGGGAGGGACGACTGTGGAGAGAGCGGAACTAGAGTGGGAGGGATCTTTAGGCGGTTCTTTTGTATGTATGGGATGTCGTTTCTTGACTCTTTTCAAATAATGACTTTTTAGGAGGGGGATAACTGTATTGAAAAGAATGTTGGTTTTTCCCGTAATTTCGTTTAGCTTGAAATTTGGGTTGACGTATTGATCTAAGTTTATGTAAAATTCTTCTAAGATACTGAGCAAGGGGCTCTTGGGTTTTGTATTCAAGATTTGCATGTCATCGTTAATATTTGTAAATTTATGTTTTTGGTCTTCGATATGTTGTCCCATGGCTGAAAAATGTCTATGCTTAACTGCATTAATGTGCTCGTTGTATCGTATCTGGAAGTTCCTTCCAGTATGCCCTATGTAGCTGGCTTCCTAGTCGTTACATTTCAAGCAATAGACACCTGAGTGGCTGTATTGATTTTTATTGTTAACATATTTAGCATTGTGTAAGATGTTGACATTGCGACGTGTGGTTTTATAGACTATCTTTAGGCCTCGTTTTTTAAAAATATTTGTTATAGGATGTATGCGACTATTGTTATAGGGGAATAGTACGTAATCTTTTTTTGCTTTTTTCGGTTCTGGTTAATTTGGTTTTGGGTTTGTTTTTATTTTGTTTATGATCTTGTTGATCATTTCTTTTTTATATCCGTTCTGTCTGGCTATTTCATGGATTAAATTCAATTCATTGTTTAGATCTTTTTTTGTTAGTGGTATGTTGTATGCTCTATATATCATACTGTAATATGCAGCTTTCTTGTGTGTATTTGGATGGGTACAGTCTATTTTTATTGTGTTGGATGTGTGAGTGGGTTTTCCGTATATTTTGTATGTTAAATGGTCGTTATGCCTAGTTATGGATATATCTAGATAATTTATGGTGTTATTGTTTTCACTTTCCATAGTGAATTTTATATGGGGATCTATTCCATTTAGTTGTTCTAAGATTCTTGTTTCGTTGGTGTGCCTATTGTCTATTATAACAAATACGTCGTCCACAAATCTGCACCAGAAGGGGATATTATCTAGTTTTTGGATTTCTTGATGTTCTAAGTAATCTATATATATTTCAGCCAGTATACCTGATGTTGGAGAACCCATGGGTAATCCTTTTTGGTGATATATAGTGTCAAAAAATTTGAAATAATTATTATTGATGGCAAAGTGTAGTAATTTTATGAATTCCTCTATTTCTAAAATACTGAGTTTGCTGTGATTTTTGAGATTGGATTCTATGATTTCTATGGTTATTTGTGTAGGTATGTTGGGGTACATATTTATTATGTCATATGATGCTAATCTATGGTGCTGTTCTATTTTTATATTTTTAGTGACGTTACAAAATTCATGAGTTTCTTATTGTTTTTTTGGCTAAGAATACGTAATGTTTTTTGAGAAATGTTTGAATAAAATGTAATAATTTGTAGGTGGGACTTGGTTTATAGTTTATTATAGGCCTCATAGGGATGTTGTCTTTATGGATCTTTGGGTATGCTTTAGCAGTAGGTAGTCCTGGGTTCATTGTAATAAGTTTCGTGGTTTCCTGTTCGTTTAAAAGAAAGTGGGTATTTTTAATTCTTCATTCATTCATTCATTCTTTAAACGGCCAGTTATATCGGGTCAACTTTTTATGTACATATAATTTTTTTTTAAAAACACTGTAATATCTCAATATCACAAATGTAAATAGTAACAACTTCACAAATATCAGTATACATAAGTAATGCAAAAATTTTAATTGATGTTCATTAGATCAACGAAATAATGAGGTGACATGCCTCTCACGATATGTAACTGTTAAAGTTAAAGAGGAAAGGACCCATTTTATTATTCTTACTATTTGAACATTTAACTTGGTTTTAATCATTTGTCAAATTGGGTCAGTTTTCATGCAATTGCAACGCGTTGTAATGTGATGTTTTTGAAACTAGTTTGATATATGACAGCTGAGGATGACCCCATAGGGGTCGAAACCGGTACTGGATTTAATGTAATCAATAGTAAATAAACACTGTATTGATAAGGTGGAGGCTTCCATATCATTTTTGTTGTACTGCATGTAAGCATTCAGAAATAATTCTTTCGTATTACCTGTACATTGCACGTGTTTGCAAAATTACTTCTTTATTTTCTTTTACACTTTGCTGTATGTCACATCGACAGAGATATACTGAGTTTCAACTCAAGACCTTAGCGGTCCCTTTGATGTTAGTCAGACTTCTGGTCGGTGAAAAGGCTTCTGCAGCGCCAAATAGTTCCCTAGGTTTGTTACTTGTTCCTAAAGTTAGGAGCTTTCTTTAGTTTGGTCAGATATTCTGGTGAACTGACTTGATGAATTAAAATTTTTGCCCTGTATGAATATGGAAAATATATCACAGGTTGTATGTTATTCGGGTTCGTTACCAACTCTTATATTTCATACATAGATGGCTATGAATATTTATTGTTCTCAGTGGTGTATGTAGCAAAATAATAATTATTTAATATGATGTTGATATCCTATTGCACTGTGTACTTAGTGAGTATGTTCGAGTTCATTCCACTGCTGATAAGTTCGCATTATATGTGCAACGTTGAAGATGGATCCAAGAAAACTGTTGGCAATACTGGCTGCAACAGTGTGTTAAGTATTCATAATGGCTGCCAGCTGTGAGCAAGACGTGTGTGATGCTGTGATGCTTGAGTCCCCTGTGAAATACTTTAAAGCTAACAAAAGTGGAGAAAAATAAAGTAGAAAATCTAAACCAAATTGTTTTAAACGTTTACAGTAGCCTACGAGGTTAGAATCCACTGTGGACTGTGGAAGACGTGAAAAAGACCGCGGAGCTGATCGGCATTTCTGTGTACAGTGTTTACGCTGCTTGCTTGGAATTTAAACTCCACGGAAAATCCAAGTCTCCAGCGAAAGATCGATGTGTCAGCTCAGCACTCGCCGTAGATAAAACAGGAAGGGCCTTAACACGGTATGGGAATAGGATCCTCGGCTTATTCGATGATAATAATAATAATAATAATAATAATAATAATAATAATAATAATAATAATAATAATAATGTGTACTTTACTTTATATTCGTAACCGCCCTCTACCTGCAGAAATGTTGTCATCAGAGGATCATGAGTTTGTTTTTACCTTCCGAATGACGAGACTACAATATTTATAACATTCCTGGAAGCATTGTATATTGCAATCCCACTCACGGGTGGGGTTTTCAGCTTTTTTAACTGTGAGAAACTGCCACTGACAGTTGTTGCACGAGAGCGGAATCGTACACTTATGTTGTAAGTCTCCATGTGCCTCACACAAATTTCATTTTGAAAGACAAATAAACCTTGCTTCTCTTGCCTCGGTATTCATCAGTAATCTGTAGGTTTTACAGGGTCAATAAAGGAATAAATAGGTATAGTACGTAATCAAAGTACAGCTATGTGAAAGGAAGTGATTTCGTTTGATGCTTCACTATTTCAGAATGAAGTACTGTACTTGTCAGATGGACGCACGGTGTTAATGACAAACTGGTTGTGGCGGAGGTGGAGAACGGGGAGGAGACGGGAAGGGGGAACAGGGGACGTGCTCACATGCAGAAGGATACTTTTCCTAAGCTCTTGACTTGAATTTCAGTATAGGCCTTATGGTGACGATGGGATAGGAAAGGTCTAGGAATGGGAAGGAAGCAACCATGGCCTTAATTGATGTACAGCCCCAGCAGTTGCCTGGTGTGAAAATGGGAAACCGCAGAAAATGATTTTCAGGGCTGCCGACAGTGGGGTTCGAACCCTCTATCTTCTGAATGAAAACTGACAGCTATGTGAGCAAAACCATGTGGCACTCGTTTGGTAATAGAATTTAATGGGGCTTTGCTTTAAACAGCATCTGTCAGCAAATGAACACCAAATCCTCAAATACTGTACAATAGCAAGCAATGTGAAGGTAACTAGAGAGCGGCCATTCTCTGGAATCAAGTTTCCGAATGCTAGAGGAGGAAATTGAAGATGAGTGAAGTCATGAAATAAAATACACTACGCTCGCCTTCTGTAAGATTCTGTATCTAACACACACACACACACACATTGCATCACTAAAATCCATGCATATTATTGGTTGCAGGTCCAACTAAATGCGTAATGATTGGCCAAAATATTGAATGAGGGATGTCAGAATTTGAACACGTAAGCGGGAGCAGGTAAAGGTACTAAAGCAATATTTTATGTACATTTAGTGGAATTGGGGCTGGGGCTTTTATAATTCGACATGTATGAGAAAATGTGTTACCAAGGAATGTACTAACAGTATTCCACTGTATATAAGAGATATAAGTAAAGAACTGGAATCAGAGATACGACTTTTTGCAATGATATAATGCATAGAGTAATACATATGATACATGATTGTGAGCAACTGGAAGAAGACTTAGACAATGTTGTGAGATGGACAGGAATCAATGGTATGGTAAACTGCATGAAAAGTCAGGCTGTACATTTCACTACGAGGAAAAGTCCTCTTGATTTTAATTACTATGCTGACGGGGTGAAAGTACCTCACAGGGAACACTGTATATACCTAGGTGTTAATATAAGGAAAGATCTTCATTGGCTTAAGTACATTAACAAAGTTGTAAATAACCTTGGTTATGAAGGTATTGAGGGGTTACAGTAGGGATGTAAAGGAGAGGGCATATAAGTCACTGGTAAGACCCCAATCAGAGTATGGTTGCAGAGTACTAGACTCTCACAAGGATTACTTGATTTGAGAAATTGAAAGGATAAAAAGGAAAGCAGCACTATTTCTTTCATGCAGGAAGTAAGAGTGGAATTTTTTTTTTTTTTTGTAGTTGCTTTACGTCGCACCGACACAGATAGGTCTTGTGGCGACGATAGGACAGGGAAAGGCTAGGAGTGGGAAGGAAGCGGCCATGGCCTTAATTAAGGTACAGCCCCAGCATTTGCCTGGTGTGAAAATGGGAAACCACGGGAAACCATTTTCAGCGCTGCCGACAGTGGGGTTCGAACCTACTATCTCCCGAATACTGGATACTGGCCGCACTTAAGCGACTTCAGCTATCGAGCTCGGTAAGTAAGAGTGTAAGTCATGTTATATCGGGTTACTAATGTAATTTTCAACAGTTAAAAGAAGAAAATGATTATTAAACAATGAAAATACAAATATCTGATATATGCTGATTAAGGCTTATTCATTTCAAACCCTCTACAATTAATACTGTCTATGTCTTTAAAACTTCAAACTTATGTCCTCAAATGCAAGTACTTTTGACTTATACTCTCTCTCCCTGGCACAAAAAACTGTTCTGGGTGATTTATAACAAATGCGTCGTAGTGTTATAAAAATGTTGCAAACTTCCATGCTGGCATGATATGGGAAGAAGGACAAAGGCTATTTGACCGTGTAGTATGTTCCGTGGTGCCAGTGGAGAGATGGAATGGCATGAAATTATGAGAAAAATAAGCTTGAATGGAGTTTTTAAATGTATGAAGGATAAAGTCTGAAGATAGAGATTGAATTCAACAGGACAAATTGAGGCAAACATTTGTTTATAGGAAGAGGAATTAAGGATTAGAATAATTTAATAAGGAAGAAGTTCAATAGATTTCCAACACCTTCAAAATCATTTAAGAAAAGACTAGGTAAAAAAACTGATAGGGAAAATGCCACCTGGGTGTCAGCCCTAACTGCAGGTCAGTGGCGAATGGTTTGACTGACTGATGATGAACAGTACGTCGAAGTCCTTTCAGTGAGCACTGCGCACTCCTTTTCTGATATCCAATATATATTTGCTGATTTAACCTATATTTATCAGTGTGCATCCTGATGACAGGGAACTGGGCTATGAACTGTTCCCTAACTTCACATGCTGACTCATAACACGAATACAATAATTGTATACATGAAAATTCCTGAAGGAATTCATTCTAAAATGACCCTTAATTAATTCTAAAATGACTCATGCTTGTCAGTACAAAACTCATTAAAGCTTAAAGACAGAAATAAGCACACCATAATGATAGTAAATCATACTGAACAGCCATTCACTTGAATGTTCAAAGCAGACATCATTTAGTTTCCTGCTGCAGTAGTGCCATATAGAAAAAACTCAGCCAATAATAAGGTATAGAGGTCGAGTGTAATGTGGATTACTCAGTAATTACACAATCTGAACAACTTCAATTCTATTGTGAAACATGCGTCCACACAGACTGCACTCGTTGGATGGGGGAGGACAAGACTGCATAGGACTGAGTGATTAGTGTTTCGTTTTCTTTTACTGGATCTGCCCTGTCCAATACCTAAATTTAGGTAACAGTCAATATGGACCAAAATGGTCAAAACTGTGGATTAGGATGGAGTATGTGTAACTGTCATTTAACCTCTTCATGCCTGCAATGCTCTTGCTGAAATAGTTCAACAGCAGTAGATGTGGTTTGGAGCCAAAGCTAGTGATACTTGGCAGGTGTGTCCAAGGTTTGAGGGTTAATGCTGGTGACCTTCATGGTTTGTTCAAGCTTGTCTTTATATTGCTTCAAAGGGGCAACATGGGGTCTTATGCTAGAGGGAAGTTTAATATAAAGGAATTGGCAAGGAAGTCTGGTGTCGCTCATAGAGCACACATGTCCAGGCCACCAAAGCCGATGGCCCATGACAGAGGCTTCTACACAGTTCATGCACGCTTTCTCACAAACTGCAATATTGGAGACATGGTTCTCCAATTTGATATTGAAGACTGAACAAAGTTTCTGTACCGAGCGAGTTGGCCATGCGGTTAGGGGTGCAGAGGCGTGAGCTTGCATTAGGGAGACAGTGGGTTCGAGCCCCACTGTCAGTAGCCCAGAAGATGGCTTTCTGTGGTTTCCCTTTTTCACACCAGTCACATGCTGGGGCTGTAACTTAAGGCTATGGCCGCTTCCTTCCCGTTCCTAGCCCTCCTTATTCCATTGTCGTAATAAGACCTACCTGTGTTGGTGCAACGTAAAGCAACTCATAAAAAAACCTTCTGCAGATGAAAACATTCAAATTTCTTAATGTCATGGCGGTACAGGGTCCAGGTTTGCATCCATGGAGTAATGATGTAATGACTGCTTTATCCACCAAGAGTTTGGTATGAACTGTTAGGTCATTTTCTTAAAGACCCGCTTAGATAGCCGACCAAGTGCCAAATGAGCAGCACGGAGTGTGTTTTCCACATCCTCTTCTGAGGTGCATCATTTAGACAAGATGTTCCCAAGGTATGAGAAGTGATCTACCTGTTCCAGAATGACGTCTGAGACACACACATTGAACTCGGCAAAACTAGGCCCTGGTGCAGGTTGGACAAGGATCTTGACTTTATGTGCACTGATGGTAAGGCAAAAACTACCATATGTGCTCTTGAAACTATAGATTAACTGCTGCAGTTCCTCAGGAGTAAGAACAGGTGATGCAGTATCATCAGCATACTGCAGTTCAGTTATTCTAGTCACATAAGTTAAGTGACATGAACGAAGTGTCGTGAACTTGAAAAGATTTCCATCAAGACAATACCTTAAATCGATGTCAGAGGTGTTAGTATGTGATGAATCACAAAGCACAGCAGCCATGTACAAAGCAAAGGGCAGTGGGAAAAGTATACACACTTGTGTTGGTCCATGTGTGATAGGAAAAGCATCAGAGGCATTTTTCTGGCAGAGAATCTGGCCAGATGTACCATCATGAAGTGCTCAAACTAGGCCGACAAAGTGGTTTTTTTTTTTGCTAGTTGCTTTACGTCGCACCGACACAAATAGGTCTTACGGCGACGATGGGACACGAAAGGGCTAGGAGTGGGAAGGAAGCGGCCGTGGCCTTAATTAAGGTACAGCCCCAGCATTTGCCTGGTGTGAAAATGGGAAACCACAGAAAGAAAAAATGTTTAGGGCAACCAAATAGTCTCAACAATGCCCACATAGCAGGTGTCAGGACAGAGTCCAAGCCCTTTTCCAGATCATAAAACACTAAGCAGAGGGGCTGCTGTTGGTCTGTGCACTTTTCTTGGAGTTTCCTTGCACAGAAAATCATGTCAATTGTACCTCTTGAGGCATGAAAACCACCACATTGAGACTCGGGGAGAATCTACTCAGAGACAACCTGGAGATGGCTAAACAGAATCCTTGCAAGAAATTTGCCAGCTAGAAGAGCAGGGATAGACTGCGATAGTTGCCACATATACTGCGACCAACTTTCTTCAATACAGTGATGACAGTAGTATTCTTCAGGTGAGTTCCCCAGATTAAAAAGATTAGTATAAAGAATCTTGACTTTATGGAAAAGCCTCCCCCTTGAATCAGCTCCAATGGAATGTTGTCAGGTCCAGGTGCCTTTCTGGGTTTCAATTTATTAAGAGCTTCACAGAATTTCTGGTATGATGGTGGCATTGCCATCCATGGCTGCTGGGGCTGTTATGGCACATCTTGGAGAAGTCCTCAGATTGGTAGAGGTGTAATTTTAAAGAGTGTAGAAGTGTTGTTTCCAGCACTCCAAGATGTCCTTGCTATCAGTAAAGGTGGCAGCACTGTCAGCTGATTTTCAAAGTCCCTATAGTTCTTTAATCCCTGCATAGAAATCCTGAGGTCAGATTGGATAACTTTTGAAGTGCCACCAGTTGATCTTCACAATTCAAACTGTTCAATCAATCAATCAATCAATCAATCAATCAATCAATCAATCAATCAATCAATCAATCAATCAATCAATCAATCAATCAATCAATCAATCAATCAATCAATCAACCCAACTGCAATTAGGGCTGTTGCCCAGGTGGCAGATTCCCTATCAATTGTTTATGTAGCCTTTTCTTAAATGTTTTCCTGCCAGGCTGAGTGGCTCAGACGGTTGAGGCGCTGGCCTTCTGACCCAAACTTGGCAGGTTCGATCCTGGCTCAGTCCAGTGGTATTTGAAGGTGCTCAAATACATCAGCCTCATGTCAGTAGATTTACTGGCAGGTAAAAGAACTCCTGCGAGACTAAATTCCAGCACCCCGGCATCTCTGAAAACCGTAAAAGTAGTTAGTGGGACGTAAAGCAATGAACATTATTATTATTATTATTATTATTATTATTATTATTATTAAATGTTTTCAAAGAACTTGGAAAGTGATCGAACATATTCCTTGATAAATTATTCCAATCCCTTACTCCTCGTCTTCATCCTTACTCCTCTCCTCGAGTCAGGTAAGGAATCTATTGGTTTCGAAGAAAAGAAGAGTCAAGACTGGTTTGAGGGCAACAACACAGAAATTATGAATCTCACTGATGCCAAACTGTTAGCTCCTCTATCCCTTCTATAAGATCAATCCTCCAGCTTGAAGAAAGCCCACTTTCAAGATCTTATATATAGAAAGTCAGACTTGATTCAGGGAAACAACAGAAGAACATGTAAATACATTGCAATTAAAAAAACAAACATTATATCAAACAGTCAATTATTGAAGGAGATTAACAATTGTGGAAATATTTTCCTTGAATTTTTATCCAAATATATTGAGGCTGGGAAAGCACATTACTCAAACATATCTTCTCTTCACACTAGAACTGGCAACTGTTGAATATTCAACAGTTTGTTACCTGCTGCAGTGGCACTGTCGAATATTTGACACATTCAATATTTCATTACGTAAAGGCGTACTCGGTTCACCTGGAAGGACGTGGCTTCGAATCCCCGCCAGGTAGTTGTAAAAGAAATGAGATTTCCACTTCCGGAGGTGCATATGCCCTGAGGTTCACTCAGCCTACACCAAAAATGAGTACCAGGTTAATTCCGGGGGCAAAGGTGGCCGGGCATAGAACTAACCACTCTACCCCATCAAGTGCCGAGGTTACGAATAGTGGAAGCCTTTATCTTCCACCACTCCTCGGGCCTTCATGGCCTGTAACGGAGATGACTTTGCTTTGCTTTTATATTTCATTACGTAATATCCTCAATTCTTCAACATGTTATGACAGTCTACCTTTTTTCACTCTCAACATCCACAGCAGCCGTGAGCAGTTTCATTCATTTTTACAATCTCTTTGAGTGCAATTTCATGGAAATAAATGAGTGCAGTTTTCCGATCGTCTGTTTGAGCGCCATTGCTGTAATGTCTGTAAACAAACCTTCACGGGCTCTGATTTGCTATTCTATTTCATTTTATTTCATAGATTTCCGTTCGGTGCGGGTTATTTACTTCTGTATATATATTATTTGATTGATTATATATATTTTTAGTACAGTGTGTGTCTAAATATGGGATCTTCATTATGGAAAATTAGTGATGAGTTATGGTAAAATTTGTTAGAAGAAGAAATTGAGGATCTGAGTTTGAGGATAATGAGAATGAACCAACAGATTCCGAGTCAGATTTGGAATGTGTATTACCAATTTATCCGCATTGGTAACCTATTGTAACAACATGGTCTAAGTCATGCTTCCTGAGCAAGGCATGCCCATACATTTTCCCTAATATTCTTAAGAATATGCCTCTTAGAGTGATGAAACTTTTACTAGTGCATTACAAGTACATTATTGACAATCCAGTGTATCTCAGTTTGTTTGTGACATGTTTCAGTTTTGTGTACATATGATCAAAAGTTTTATTATTATTATTTTGAATTTAGGAATTACACTTTCTGAACAGACTGTACATTTTTCTAGTCAAAACATTTATGCAATTTCGTGTCAACATGACAATCCTCCAGCATTAGCTTTATGTAGATATATAAAACTTCGTAGATTTATTTCATACATCGTGGACATTTTGTATTTTATTTAGACAAGTAAAAGCTGCTGAATATGACTTGCAACCAAAAGATTTAACGCTGCCAGTTCTAGGGTTAACCCAGTATGATCAGCAAACAGAAAAGAATATGAAAGGTTTTCCACATCTAGTGGCATTACCACAACATAGCTGCAAGCAGTTAATATCTAACAGATGTGAATATAATGAGCTGCTTTAGCAAAAAAATAGTTGTAGTTATATAATAAAAATCTTCCGGGCTATTATGCCATGGTCCACTCCTGTCACTTCTTCCAGACGTTTCGACTACTGCTGCGGTAGTCATCTTCTGTGGCGTCGTGTAGATACGCTCTCCAGTCGAAACGTCTGGAAGAAGCGAGAGGAGTGGACCACGGCATAGTAGCCCGGAAGATTTTTATTATATTGACACCGGCCATGAAAGCCTTCATACTTTAATAGTTGTAGTTATTGCATGAACATTTGACTGGACTAAAACAATTCTACAAAGATATGTCCCAGCATCCTTGAAACCTTAGCGTATAAGTCCTTACCAAGTCTTGTGGTAGATGATATGACATTGCCATAGAATCAAGTAAATTACAGGAAACTGGAGATGGAGGAGGAATGTTTCCAGAGTGGAACCATCCATTCACTGAGATCCTATCCCGTTGTCTGCTTAACACTTCAGCCACCTGAAGTGACAGAAAAAAAAAGCCATCATTACAAAATATTAAACACCAAAATCACATGAAGGATAACAAAACAAATAGATGTGTTATGGACAAGAGTTTTCATCCAAAGACAGAGCCTTCAGAAAGTCTGCAGATACCATATTACCTGACAATCATATTCCTGCTATTTGCTTTACGTTGCACCGACACACATAGGTCTTGTGGCAACTATCACGACCACGTGTTGCGACGCACCCCTTTCATGTCTCAGTGCTGAGTGAACGGACTCGAGCAAGTCTCAAATCCACGACCTCCGAGACTAGACATAGGGGTATCAATCTAGAGTTTATATGATCATGTAACAGTGGCAAGAAGTTATAGTGTTTCCAAAGTTTGAGTGACAATTTTATTAAGTGAAAAAATTCAAAGTGTTCAAGGCATAAGATTTCACATAGTCTTACTCGAGGCAAGCTTGTGCAACGCAAAGTTAGTGCATGTGTAATGTTGTCAAATAGCCGACAACACGGCGTCAGTGCAAATAGAAGCGTAGTAGAAAGTTTCAAAAGTGTTTCTAGAAGCCAGTAGAAGGTAATATTGGGTAGATTGTTGGTGTAGTAAGAAGCCACTTATTCGAGTAGATTCTATGACACTCCCCCATCAGTTAGTGGGAGGAACACATGAGCCAATCAGAATTAAAAACACGAGACTTTTGGAGGAGCAGATGGGAAAAGCTTCAAGAAGCCGTGAATGGAGGATATAGGGAGAAGTACTTCAACAGATCGGGGAGAAACTGTCTAACTACTGTGCAGGCAACGTGTGCGTCACAAAGAGAGAGAATCTAGGCAGCTGCCGTAAGAGCAGGGTATATGGCTGTAAACCATAGCAGTAAGCCGCAGAATAGTTACATGTGGCTAGGCAAATTCAGTCAAGTATTGCGAAGGAAGCGCGAGGCGGGAAGATGCAAATCAGCTATCAGTAGCGATGGAGATTTGGAGGTGCCGGTTTGAGTTCTTGGTTTGCACTCTCCCTTTTAACTAAACATCGCATAACTCAAGGTGATTATGGCGTCTCGGGCGCAGAGAAAGGAGTCAGAAGAAAGAAGTCTGACGCAGGTGGAAGAAGTCTTCGAACACAAGCTAAGTAATTACCAAGTTTCGCAGGGTTTGATCTTATTGTATTAAAGTGCGTAAATGAACTGGATAGTCAAGGACTTCGAGAGAGACTATCTGACCAAGAGCTATAAATGTACTTGTACAAAGATTTCAAGATTCTTAATTGTATATTTGTAAATGTACAGTGTGTGACTATTTAAGATAATACAGGTGAAGGGAATTGTGTATGTTGTAAAGTTGGTCTTGTTATTGGTTAGTATTAGCTCCCGGAAACTTCAAACCCAGTCCCTAGCCTGTTCGAATCCTTAGGATCACGACAGGTGGACTTAAAATTCATGGTGTGCAGAATGGGGTAATATGCATGATTAATTTGTGGAAAAATAGCAAAGATCGCTGGTGTCAGATTGTGAGAGAGTGTATTTGTATCCAGCAATATCTCGCGTTACTTATTTGCGATCACCAAAGTACATTACGCGGTAATCCGCTCATTTAAGCTGATTGATAATTATTTGGGGCTATGTTACAGAGCAACAAACTGTAAATCGAGAACACCTTGCTGGCGTGGGGAAAGGAAGGAGAGATTTGGCATCACTCTGTGGCATTGTACAGTTAGACCAGCAAATAGTGGAGTCAGACCCCGTTCCAGAGTCCGGTGGTCAACAGTTCATTATAGAGGGGTCTACTACATCAAATAGTCCAGCTCCCAGTATGTTGAAGAGTATGCTGGAGTAGTGCATGAAGGTCTTTATTTATCTGTAACAAAGGCTCTTAAATTGATAGGCACAGAATTTGATGGAACGCAGATTATGCAAGTTTTGTGAGAAAGTGGAAACTGCTTTAGAGTTGGTTAGTGTTGTATGTCCTCCGCTCTCTCCGCTCAGCGCCTGCCAGCCGCATGCACGCCAGCGTGTATATTTCGAGACTCGACGCGCAGCCTTCAGAGCGCGTGCCTGTACCGTCGAGTGCACTATAAAAGGAGCTCCCTGCTTGTCACTCTCCAGGATTCTCTCAAGTGTCCTGCTCCAGAATACACTATACGTCGAACACAGAGGCTACTCCTCTTAAAAATGTGTCTCGACCAGGTGGACTGAATTCTGGTAGTATGAGGTTTCACCTCAGGTCACTGCTCCAATTTCCCGTTCGTTCATTCCAGTCGAGCCCCGATGCTGTACTCTACACATCCCCAATCTCACTCAGGCTCCGACACACAAATTAGATTCTCTAATTGTGAACTTAGCTTCCTTTCTGTGCAAGCTCATGAACTCAGACTCTTCACGTCAGAAGGAACTCTATTAGCTAATCAATGCTAGTGAAACTGATAGTTTTCGACTATCACGAACTGAACATTCCTACGAACTCTCTTTTCAAGATAGAAGCTATTGTAAATACATTCAAAGTGTACATAGTGTATAGTGACAGAAACTCTCTCTCAAGCGTAATTATCCACTTTGCTTCAAGGCATTTTTATGTTTATTCTTGTAAATTTCTATGTGAAGCAAATAAATAAGTTGTGTTCTGGTAAACCTTATCCTTGTTTACAACACAACTCATTGGCAACGAGGTAAAAAACTACGTGCTATCTGCCACCAACTCATTCACGACGAGGTACAAAACTGTGCGCAACCTGTCACCACCTCATTGGCGACGAAGTACAACAGTGGTCAGTGTGTCGCCCACTCATTCGAAACGAGGTACAAAACTGCTTACATTCTTTCGTCAACTCATTCGCGACAAAGAAACAAACTCTTACAGTGTATCGTCAACTCATTGGCAAAGTGACACTCTACTCCGTCCCTATCACCACTCCACATTGGAACCTGTACGGACTCTACCAGCAGTTAGCCTTTTCTACAGTGCGCCTATTAGCCTCCTTCGAACTACGGACAGTCAGCCTACATTCCAAGGCTCTCGCTCGCTCGCTGCACCTGTCAGGCACGCTTCGCTTGTTGCTCTCTCACACACTCCCAGCTGTTCCGGTGAAGGTCTCGCCTCACGCCAGCTCAGTACACGCTGCTCCACAGGTTCTTTTCTCTCCGGCATCTCAACATGGCTACAGCCGAGCAACTCGCCGCCGTATTGCAGGATCTCCAACAGCAACAACAGCAATTCATGCAGCAACAACAACAAGCAGCATTGCTCACAGCTATTCAAGCTCTTTCTGTTTCTACACAGCCCTCAGCAATTCCTTCGGTCTCTGCTTTTGATCCGGCTAAGGAAGAATGGTCAGTCTATTTAGCCCGCCTACAGCAGCATTTTATATGCCATTCCGTCACGGATGACAAGCGCCAACGTGCTCTATTTCTCAGTTCGGTTGGCAATGCTACGTGCGAATTACTACAGAAATTAAGTCCAGAGGAGCAACTCTCTGAAGTTCCGTTCGCACAGCTCTTGGCCCGTATCACTGAACACTATGCTAAAGCCCCACACATAGTGGCCGCTCGCTACAAATTTTTTCAGAGCAGAAAGCAACCGCATCAGACTCATGCTGAGTGGATAGCAGAATTGCGAGGTCTAACTAAACCCTGCTAGTTTCTATGTTCCAAGGACGGTTGTGGTACGCCCTATACCGATTCCCTCATTCGGGATATGGTCATTCTGCATACTCCTGAGGACAAAGTTTGTTTTGACGCTGTCAAGAAGAGTAACCCTTCTTCAGAAGACGTCCAGCGTATTGCTACGGTATACGAACTTACTACCAAGACTGCCGCAGAAATAGCTTCTACACACGAAGTCTATCAAGTCCCTACTCCAGCCCGCCAGTCATCTGCTACCTTGAACCGTGCAGCCAAGCATGCTCGCCCGGTTTCCTCTCGTTCTTCTCCAAGGAAGCCCACTTCTAAGAGCAAGTCGCAACTCCTGCCTTCCTGCATAGGATGTTTCAAACATCATGAACGTCGTGCATGTCGTTTTTTCAAAGCCACTTGTGAAAGATGTAATAAAGTAGGACACATCAAGACTGTATGTCAGAGTTCGCTCCGCCCTGCTAAGACTCCTGCAGCGCGCCCGAAACGTATACAGCCCCGACAGGACATGGAAGTTGATCAGATAAATCTTATTCTTCCTACCAAGAATTCTCACAAGATCATCGTTCCTCTATCGTTCTCTGATCGCTCTATCGATTTTCAGTTAGACACTGGATCACCTGTCTCTATCATTAACCTGGCTACATATCACGACTTAGGTTCACCTTCATGCTCTCCAGCTGACATCCAGCTTGTTACATTTAACAAACGGAAGATTGACATTAAAGGCCAAATCACGCTTCCAGCCAGTTATAAAGGAATTCAGAAGGTCATTCCACTACTCTTAGTCAACAACTACACCGCATCGAACATTATGGGCATGGATCTCTTTAATTTATTCGGCTTCCAGATTCATGACAACATCAACGTAGTCTCTACTTTGCAACCTACTTCTGATATTACGGCTCTCCTCGAGCAGTTTCCTGAAGTCTTTGACTCTACGCTCGGAACCGCCAGAAACTATACAGCTCACATACAGCTGAAATCAGGAGCTAAGCCTCGCTTTTTCAAAGCACGTCCAGTACCCCTAGCACTTCAAGACCAGGTCACTAAGGAGTTAGAAAGATGGGTAGAAGATGGAATAGTGGTACCAGTCAATTCCAGTCAATTGGCCACTCCACTAGTTGTAATCAAGAAGCCTGATGGGAATGTACGACTTTGTGGTGATTTCCGATCTACGATCAACTCACAAATCGACACAGATGTATTCCCAATTCCACGTCCAGAGGACTTATTCCGTCGTCTTGCTGGTGGACAATTCTTCTCTAGAGTGGATCTTAAAGAAGCCTATCTACATCTACTTTTAGACGAAGAATCAAAACAATTTCTCACACTCAACACTCCTATCGGACTGCTCCAGCTCCAGCGTCTCCCGTTCGGCGTCTCTTCCTCAGCTGCTATTTTTCAGCGCTATTTGGCTCAACTCACCGCCTCCATTTCCGGTTGTGCTAACTACCTTGATGATATTATTGTGACCGGCAAAGATCATCAAGAACATCTCCATAATCTGCGCCTCCTTCTCACGAAGTTGAAAGGCAATGGCCTGCGAGCGAATCTCGCTAAATGCACTTTCTTTCAGCTGCAAGTTCACTACCTGGGACACATCCTCGATAAAACCAGCATTCAACCTAGTGAACGGAATGTCTCGGCGATTGTAAACATGCCTGTACCACAAAACATCAAGCAGCTCCAATCCTTCCTAGGCAAAGCGAACTACTATAACAAGTTCATTCCCCGCTCCGCTTCAGTTGCAGCTCCATTAAACGCCCTACGCAAAAAAGGTGTTAAATTTCAGTGGTCTCCGCAATGCCAACAGGCCTGGCAAACGATCAACAAAGCCCTTGTTCAAGCTGTTAAGCTTACTCATTTTCAGCCTGGCAAGCTCATCACGCTAGCTACGGACGCATCAGATTACGTCGTCGGTGCCGTTCTCTCCCAGAAGGATCGTCATGGACAAGAACGCCCCATCGCCTTCGCTTCGAAGACAATGAGCATCAACGTCGGTACTCGCAGATAGAAAAAGAAGCTTTAGCCATCATCTTTGGTATTCGCCGTTTCAATGAATATCTATATGGCAACCATTTCCTGATCATTACTGATCACAAGCCTCTAGTACACTTATTCCATCCTGGTAACAAGATCCCTGAGCATTCCCTCAGAAAGCTTCAAAGATGGTCCATGTTCCTTTCTGATTATTCCTATCAGATCTCCTATCGTGCCACATCCCAGCATTGTAACGCTGATGCCCTCTCTCGCTTACCAGTAGGTCCTGATACCGCCTTCGATTCTCAAGAATCCGAATGTCTTCAGTTAGACATAGAACTCGAAGACACCGTATCCAGCTTTCCTATTGACGCTACCTGCATTGCTCAAGCTACGGATAAGGACAGTACACTTGCTACAGTACGTACTTACATCCGCAACGGTTGGCCTCTTCAGAACAAACTTCCTGCCCACCTTGTGCCTTATCGTATTCAGCATTGTCTTACGACTCGTGCCGGAGTTATACTCCTGGAAACCGGCACCACCTTCCGAGTGGTTATCCCACTTAGTCTACGGAAACAAGTTCTCGACTTGTTACACCAAATGTAATAGATAAGAAAAGTGTTCTACCGATCAATACATTTATTGTGGATGAATTACTACACTAGTACCGGTTTCGACCTATCTTGGCCATCATCAGCTAGCACACAAATTTACAGTCATGGGATAAATTACAAATAAGTTACTTAAGAGCATCCGGATGTCTGATAAAATGGAAGTAAAATATATTGCAGTATGTTGCGTTAAAATAGCTCTGATTAAAAGTGGTGATGGTTAGAATAAACTAAAACCTATTGATTGAGCATGGACATGAGTACATAAACATATTAAAATATATATGCCACATCATAAGACACTAAAAAATATATAGCACATTAGACACATTAAAACATGGTATATTTTAAAAACGTCTATTAAAATTTGAGTTCATGTTGCGTTGCATTCATTCTTCAATCCTCTCGTAGTTCTTGTGTTGATTAAGTTGAATATCGAGAATGTTCTATGGTTGATATACTTTGTATTGGTATGTTATAAGAACTCTTGTCAGTAAAATTTGAAAATTAAGTTGATGTAGCAAGATAGGTTTTAATATCAGAGTAGTTGGTGGTGACACTTCTCTCGTCTATGTACGTTATATGGTCGTTATCTGTAAAGAAAAGCTAATATGAGTATAGCGTATGTATGAAGGAATGCCTGGATGTATGTGTGAAATGAAAAAAGGTACTTACTGTTGTTGCTGTGGAGGTTGTGTACCGGTATGTTTGGATATTTGTTGTGTTCTGCTGCGAGTACGTCTGGGGCTCATGTGAGCTGTGTGGATGGATGTTGGTGGAGGGGATGGAGGAGTGGCTATTGTGAAGGTAGGGGCGGGGTTAGGTTTGTGATTCGTCGGTTTGTTATGACGTGTGTTTACTAATTTGAGATAGTCGTTTTTTATTGCAGGAATGACTTTGTCAAAAATTATACTGGTTTTCTCTGTAATGTCGTTAATGTTCTGATTGGGGTTAGCGTATTGATCCAAAGTAATATAGAAATCTTCGGTTATGTTGAGCAGGGGGCCCTTAGAGTTTATGTTTAATATCATCATGTCATTATTGATGTTTGTGAAGTAGTGCTTAGATTCTTCTAATAATACGGAAGCCAACCAGGCAAAACGTAATGCATACAAATACCAAAACCTAAAAATCAAGCTAATGAACGCAACCAAAAGCATTGCCTTCTTGAAGGAATGCCTTTCAAACAACTTAACACCGAAATTTCTCCAGAAATACAATAACAAACAGACGAACTGCTCAGACACGCAAAAAACTAAACAAGACTAATGAAATTTGGTTAAAAGAAGAAATAAAATTCCAATATCGTAAGAAACAACATCTCAATAATGAACTTTATTCAACACATCTCAAAGTATCCCATGAACTCCCACATAGCTATTGGAATTACTTCCAACAAATTTCTAGAAATAAAATAGAAGATTTAGCCATAAAGAAACAAAACACATTAAACAAAAAACTGGAAACACTGAAACAACAAAGCAAACCGAAACCACTAACCATAACTGAAAATAAAGATCCTTCCCAACATAAATTCCATCCACCCGTAAAAAATCTCACACTAACCGTATTTGACGATCTAGAGACGGCCATGTTGAGCAGGGGACCCAAACATAACTGGGGTAATGCATCATCCTATCAGAATATAATAACTGCTGTTACTGAAACAGAACTCGCATTACAGAAAATTCCGTACGATATACGAGACGAAGTTAGACACGAAATCGGTAGAAAGATCCCGCAATATATCAATAATGTTCACAATAATAACCTAAACATGAATACCGCCAATAAATTGAACCTAAACAAACTCAAAAACAAAATAAAACAGAACAATCTACTAATAACAAAAGCCGTCAAGGGCAACACTACGGTCATTATGGATAAGAATGAATACATAACCAAAACTAAAGAATGTTTCCAGGACAACACTTTTTCAATTAAACACCGAGATCCAACCAATAATATACAAAGAAACTTAAAAAATCTACTCAAGAACACACTTTATTCTCACCGAAACAGAATCTGCTAAACTTATAACTATGAACCCCCAATTACCATCCGCAAGGGCCTACCCTAAAATACACAAAGAAAATGTATCCATGAGACCGATTATAAATTATAAAGCCAACCTATAAGTTATCACAATTCATTCAGAAATTTTTGAAAAAGCATTATTCATTTTTAGCAAACAAAACAATACAAAACTCAATAGATTTTTGCAATAGAACCAAAGAACTAAAGATTGAAAAACATCATACCCTTACTTCATTTCATATAACAAACATGTACCCTAACATTCCTATTAAACAAACAGTCAAAATAATTGAATCTAACCTAAAAAACCATAGCAACTTGAGCACATTAGAAATAGAAGAATTCGCGATTCTGCTTAAATTCGCCTTAAACAATAACTACTTTAAATTTCATGATACCATATATCAGCAACAAGGGTTACCAATGGGATCTCCTGCTTCCGGAATATTAGCAGAAATATATATCGACCACCTAGAACATACGTCAATTAATAAAATAGATAATATATATTTTTGGTGTAGATTTGTCGACGATATCTTCGTAATTATAGATAATAGATTCACTGATGCAGATACTATACTAGACAAACTTAACAATTTAGACCCCCAAATTAAATTCACTAAAGAAACAGAAAATAACCGTACCTTGAATTACTTGGACTTAACAATAACCAGACATGACACTCACTTATCTTACAAGATCTATAGGAAACCCACACACACTTTAAATACCATAAAGAATGACTCCGATCATCCTAACACACATAAAAAAGTAGCCTATTATAGTATGATACATAGAGCTTTCAATATCCCAATAACAATAGAAGATCGAAATAATGAATTAAAATTAATCCACGACATAGCCAAATACAATGGATACAGCAAAGAAATGGTCAACAAAATCATCCACAAAATAAAATCCCAACCTAAAACTAAATTAATCAAAACAACCAAACCGAAAAAAGATTATGTTCTATTTACCTTGAACAACACCAATATATATACTATAATATCTTTAAGAAGCACAACCTGAAAATAGCATTCAAAACCACACACAACAGCACGAACACTATACACAACACCAAAAGTCAATAATAATAATAAATACAACCAATCAGGTGTCTACCGCATCAAGTGCAACAACTGTGACACAAGCTACATTGGACGTACAGGTAGAAACTTCACCGTCCGTTATAATGAACATGTAAATGCAGTAAAGCACAACCATTTCTCATCAATAGGCCAACATGTAGAAGAATCTAAGCACTACTTCACAAACATCAATAATGACATGATATTAAACATAAACTCTAAGGGCCCCCTGCTCAACATAACCGAAGATTTCTATATTACTTTGGATCAATACGCTAACCCCAATCAGAACATTAACGACATTACAGAGAAAACCAGTATAATTTTTGACAAAGTCATTCCTGCAATAAAAAACGACTATCTCAAATTAGTAAACACACGTCATAACAAACCGACGAATCACAAACCTAACCCCGCCCCTACCTTCACAATAGCCACTCCTCCATCCCCTCCACCAACATCCATCCACACAGCTCACATGAGCCCCAGACGTACTCGCAGCAGAACACAACAAATATCCAAACATACCGGTACACAACCTCCACAGCAACAACAGTAAGTACTTTTTTTCATTTCACACATACATCCAGGCATTCCTTCATACATACGCTATACTCATATTAGCTTTTCTTTACAGATAACGACCATATAATGTACATAGACGAGAGAAGTGTCACCACCAACTATTCTGATATTAAAACCTATCTTGCTACATCAACTTAATTTTCAAATTTTACTGACAAGAGTTCTTATAACATACCAATACAAAGTATATCAACCATAGAACATTCTCGATATTCAACTTAATCAACACAAGAACTACAAGAGGATTGAAGAATGAATGCAACGCAACATGAACTCAAATTTTAATAGACGTCTTTAAAATATACCATGTTTTAATGTGTCTAATGTGCTATATATTTTTTAGTGTCTTATGATGTGGCATATATATTTTAATATGTTTATGTACTCATGTCCATGCTCAATCAATAGGTTTTAGTTTAATTCTAACCATCACCACCTTTAATCAGAGCTATTTTAATGCAACATACTGCAACATATTTTACTTCCATTTTATCAGACATCCGGATGCTCTTAAGTAACTTATTTGTAATTTATCCCATGACTGTAAATTTGTGTGCTAGCTGATGATGGCCAAGATAGGTCGAAACCGGTACTAGTGTAGTAATTCATCCACAATAAATGTATTGATCGGTGGAACATTTTTCTTATCTATTACATTGAATCCAATCAATACGGAATATGAAACTTATAAATAATAATTGTTACACCAAAGTCATTGGGGCATATCCCGCACTAAGCAACTAGCACGTCAACACTGCTACTGGCCTGGTATTCATGCAGCCATCGAAAAGCTCATCCGCCATTGTGAACAATGTCAAATTAATCAGAACGCCCCGTCTTCTGATCTAGCGTCATGCCCTCCTGCTACTTCTCCATGGGAACGAGTTCACATCGATTTCGCAGGTCCTTTCCTCAATTCCATGTGGCTCATCGTCATAGATTCTCTATCGCACTTTCCCTATGTAGTGGATATGCAGTCAACTACTACTACAGAAGCTACCATTCGTGCTCTTCAGAAAATATTTACAACTGAAGGATTACCTCAAGTACTCATTTCTGACAATGGACCGCAATTTACAGCTACTACTTTTAAGAACTTCTGTACATATAATGGAATTCGCCATATCCTAGCACCGCCTTTTCACCCTCAATCTAATGGTGAAGCTGAACGCTTTGTACAAACATTTAAGAAAAGTATGAAAAAAGATGTCTCTTCAGGCTTAACTAAAGACCAAGCATTGCTACAACTTTTAAGCAACTACAGAACTCTGCCCGGCGCTGATAATGTCACTTCTGCACAAAAGCTCCATGGACGACCTCACAGAACTTTACTTTCTCTGTTGCAGCCTCTTCCGGCCCAGCCTAAGACATCGCCAACGAAGTTCAACGTCAACGACAGAGTCTACATCAGGACATTCAAGTCAAACCCGCTCTGGTTACCTGATGTCATCTGCAGATCTTCGGGCCATCATCTCTACGAGATTCAGACTGCTGAGAAAAACATTTGCCGCCACCAGGACCAGATCCGCCTGCGCTACCGTCCATATCCGGCTATTGATTCTCTTGTTAAGCCAGATAAATCTATTGCTGAACGAGCTTTAGACCATTTAATAACCATGGGTTCCTTTCAGGACGATGCAGCGCCACTCCGCCCAGTCACAGCTCCGGACAATACAACAGTGACGTCAGAAGCTCCTGCCCAGCATCCCAGCCGCCGCCGCTTCACGCCGTATCGGCGTATTTAGGAGGGGAGGGTGTTGTATGTCCTCCGCTCTCTCCGCTCAGCACCTGCCAGCCGCACGCACGCCAGCGTGTATATTTCGAGACTCGACGCGCAGCCTTCAGTGCGCGTGCCTGTACCGTAGAGTGCACTATAAAATGAGCTCCCTGCCTGTCACTCTCCAGGATTCTCCCCAGTGTCCTGCTCCAGAATACACTGTACGTCGAACACGGAGGCTACTCCTCTTAAAAATGTGTCTCGACCAGGTGGACTGAATTCTGGTAGTATGAGGTTTCACCTCAGGTCACTGCTCCAATTTCCCGTTCGTTCATTCCAGTCGAGCCCCGATGCTGTACTCTACACATCCCCAATTTCACTCAGGCTCCGACACACAAATTAGATTCTCTAATTGTGAACTTAGCTTCCTTTCTGTGCAAGCTCATGAACTCAGACTCTTCACGTCAGAAGGAACTCTATTAGCTAATCAATGCTAGTGAAACTGATAGTTTTCGACTATCACGAACTGAACATTCCTACGAACTATCTTTTCAAGATAGAAGCTATTGTAAATACATTCAAAGTGTACATAGTGTATAGTGACAGAAACTCTCTCTCAAGCATAATTATCCACTTTGCTTCAAGGCATTTTTATGTTTATTCTTGTAAATTTCTTTGTGAAGCAAATAAATAAGTTGTGTTCTGGTAAACCTTATCCTTGTTTACAACAGTTAGGCCAAATAATTATGATTTGTTCTACAAACTGATTTTAACTGAAATCACTAAAGAAGGCCGTAGTAAGTTATTAATGCAACTTGCTGTACATATAGTACGCGAACCTTTTCTTGATACCCGAGCTCCCTAGTGCTGAATGGGAACTGGGTATCAAGAAAAGGTTCGCGTACTATACTTGGGAGGAGATAAAAGCCGCCTTAGAGGAATATTATAGTGAGCAAAGGATTATAGATTTTTATGCCTGTCAATTGTTTGCCGTTAGGCAAGGGGTAGGCGAAACGGTAGCCCACTGGGCACATAGAATAGATCAGATGGGAACAGATTTATGAAATACCGCAGTACACGGGGAAATGCCAGTAGCTAAGGAACATCAAGCAAATTTGATCCGAAAGCTCATGAAAGCCAGTTTCGTGCAGGGTTTCCACGATGAGCGAATTCAAGGCTTAATTAAAAGCTGAAATGCACAAACCCTTGAGCAGGCTATAGACATTGCACATGAGGAGGAGAAAGCTATATTGTCCAGTAAGGCTAAGCAACAAATGATAGGCCAAACAAGACGGCCGATAGAATTCAGGCCGAAGCCGAGACCCCAGGTGTTGCAATCAGCACACAGGTCCGGTAACCAGAAATTTCATGGAAGGGCTAAAGTGCGAGTAATCTGTTACAATTGTGACAAGGAAAGGCACATAGCACGTAAGGCTTCGAAAGTCTGAGAAAAGAAGCCTCCCTTGTGCAGGAACTGCAATAGGGCAGGCCATACGCAGAAAGAGTGTAGAAATAAACACCGAGAAAAGGAAAAAGATGGGTTACACGAGGTTAAGGTTTGTGCCATAATTCGTTGCTATAATTGCAACAAAATGGGCGATAGTCTGAATGCTGGGGATGGCAAAGGTCGACCAGAGAAAGGAAGTGCTTTATCCGTGGCCGTATGGGCCACCTGCAACGTAATTGTTGGTTCAATAAGACAGAGAGTACCTCTCGAAATAGACAGGGTAACTAATCGAAAGATGAAGGAACGTTCTCCCAGACCTGCAAGTGAATGGAAGAGCAGAAAGGGAGAAGAGTTAGTGACAAGGGGTTAAACAAAAGAGGGACCGCCAAGTTGGGTCGAAGAGTGAGTCCCAAGAAATAGGAGGCCCATGGAGGGGTGTAGCTAGTCAGGTGAAGGGAAGGTCACGTATCCTACCACAGAGTGAGGGCAATGGCTATGAAAGGCATGATAGATGTAAAAGTGAGAGTTGTTGCAAGACCACTTGGTTAGCGATAATTTGGAGCACTCCCCAAGATAACATGACTGGACTGGTTCCATGGAGGTCTGTATTAAAGGATGGAAAAGGCCCTATCATTTTCTTGTGAATACAGGAGCTGACGTGAGCCTCATACAAGAGAGGGCTGTGCAAAAAGGAGAAATAAACTACCATAAACAAACGATAGAATTGCATGGGGTGACAGGTCGAACCTCCCGTATTAAAGGAAGAGTCACTTTGAGAATTGGAGATTCCTCTCCCGAATTTTATGTTGTAAGGGACTAGTTTTGATTGTCTGCCGATGGTTTAATACGGAGAGACCCATTACAAGAAAGTATTATAAATTGTCGTGATTGTTATGTGGAGATCTTCGGAAGAAGGTTTTCATTGCGTTTAAGTGTTCAAGAAGTGTGTAGGATAACTGTACTTCATAGTAAAATCCCAAAATTGTAGAACACAGAACAGAAATTGGAGTGCCAGGTCAGGAAAATCTACTTCAATTTGTGTTGGATACTGGAAGCAAAGTATCTTTCATAAAACAGGAGTTTGTGCCTCCTGAGTCAAAGGCTGTCAGGGAAACTGTCCCACAGTTAACGAGTGTAGATTCGGAAGATATCAGAATCAGAGGGAGAGTTAAATGCTGATTTTTAAATAGTTGGTGAGGATGTACACCTTAAAAGTGATGGGATCATTGGAAGGAATATACTTAGAGATAGTATAATCAATTTAAAAAAAGGTTATGCCACTGTAAAGGGAATCCAATATATAATGACAGAAAACAGTGCTAGAGAGCATGTGATCCGTCTCAAACCCAGGACAGAGTTGGTCGTCAAAGTAAGAACAGACAAAGAAGAGGCAGAAGGGGTGATTGATAAGCAAGAAATTCTGCCAGGGGTGTACATATCAAGCTGTATAATGAAGGCTCGTAATCATAAGGCTTTAGTCAGCAACTTTTGAGAGCCCGTTATTTAATTTTCAAGAATTCCAATCTGTCGAATCCTCTGATTGGGTAGAGTCGAAGGAAATAAATCAGGTGATTCAGGTGCGAAAAGATTGTGAACGTAATAGAACAATTAAGAGTAGATCATTTAGCACCCAGGGACAGGAGCAATTGTATGCTGTATCAATCAAGCAATCAATCACTACTGATCTGCATTTAGGGCAGTCACCCAGGTGGCAGATACCCTATCTGTTGTTTTCCTAGCCTTTTCTTAAATGATTGCAAAGAAATTGGAAATTTATTGAACATACCCCTTGGTAAGTTATTCCAATCCCTAACTCACCTTCCTAAAAAACGAATATTTGCCCCAATTTGTCCTCTTGAATTCCAACTTTATCTTCATACTGTGATCTTCCCTACAACTCAAACTTATTCATCTGCTGATGCCCTCCCACGCCATCTCTCCTCCGACAGCTCTGAACATACCACTTATCTCACTAAGTTTACAAAAGGAGTATTTTTATTACCCCACCTATTCAATACAATTATCTCCATGCTATTACTAAATTTAAAGGGAGATGTTTCGCCCTTCTTTTATTGGGCACCATCAGCCTTATTTAATCTTGAAACAAGCATTGGTCAGAGAACAATAACACTTATAACTTATAAATATTGAAATGTGATTTCTTAAAAGTATTGATACTGTGGAATAATTCTTATAAAATAAGGATTTTGAGACATAACATATACAACACATGCTAAAACCACTTTATACAATTTAAAATGTTTGTCTAAAAGAAAAGAATTTTGTGTCATATTAATTCCAAAAACAACACATGTCTGACACTGAAGTGTAGGAAGTTTGAACATATGCATTGCTTGGGGGTCATATATCGAACACAAGACCTCAATAAACAAGTGTGTTTCATTACAGTGTAACCACATTATTTTCCACAGTGTTCTACATCTTCCAGAGGGACCACACTTTCATGAGACTGTCAAAAAATCTGTCAAATACTCTGATATACTCATCTCAGCAGACGACTTCAACCAACGCATCAACATCTTCTTACATTAGTTATCTTACGATAATTTTTTATTAATCAGCTTAACAAGATAATGTTAAATCATTTGCCCTTTTACCGGCCAATATTATTTAGCTCCTGTGTTTTACATAAAAAACAGAATTCAACAGTAGCTCTTGTGTATTGTCATACCACTCGTGTTTATTGAGGTCTTGGGTTTGATATCTGACCCCAAGCAATGTGTATGTTCAAATTTCCTACAAAGAGGATCCACTTCAGTGTCCGACATGTGTTGTTTTTAGAATTAATACGACACAAAATTCTTTTCTTTTTAGACAAAACATTTAAAATTTTATAAAGTGGTTTTAGCATGTGCTGTATATGTTATGTCTGAACATCCTTATTTTATAACAATTATTCCTTAGTGTCATTAGTTTTAAGAAACCACATTTCAATTTTTATAAGTTATAAGTTCTCTGACCAATGCTTGTTTTACGATTAAATAAGGCTGATGATGTCCAATAAAAGAAGGGCAAAACATGTCCCTTTAAATTTAATCATTTCTATGTTTATTTAACCACATAACCGTGGAATTAATTGTATTGAATAGGTGGGGTAATAAAAATACTCCTTTTGTAAACTTAGTGAGATAGCCGTTTTCAATACGGAACAAAGATGCGAGTTACGGCTTGTAACACACCACTTAGTCAAGCAGCTTGTCCCCTTTCTGCCAAGTCTTCCCAGACCAAAATTTGCAACATTTTTGTAACGCTACTCTTTTGTCGGAAATCACCCAGAACAAATCGAGCTGCTTTTCTTTGGATTTTTTCCAGTTCTTGAATCAAGTAATCCTGGTGAGGCTCCCATACACTGGAACCATACTCTAGTCGGAGGTATTACCAGAGACTTATATGCCCTCTCCTTTTCCTCCTTACTACAACCCCTAAATACCCTCATAACCATGTGCAAAGATCTGTACCCTTTATTTACATTAATATTTATATGATTACCCCAATGAAGATCTTTACTTATATTAAGACCTAGATATTTACAATGATCCACAAAGGGAACTTTTACCCCATCAACGCAGTAATTAAAACTCCCAGGACTTTCCCTATTTGTGAAACTTACAACCTGACTTTTAACCCCGTTTATCATCATACCATTGCCTACTGTCCATCTCACAACATTATCGAGGTCATTTTGCAGTTGCTCACAATCTTGTAACTTATTTACACTGACTGAGCAAATGTCATGGGATAGCGGAGCACTGATGCGCAGGTGTGTTGTCTGTGCACCACACGCCCCCTGTGCCAGCGGCAGTTGTATAGGAGACCTTGTGAGCAGTGGCTATACCTGTGACAGGTGTAACATGGAACGCCATCGTGAGTTGCCACTGTTCAAACGGGGTATGGTGGTCGGTGCCCGACGGATGGGAAGTGCGATTTTGGAAGTGGTGCGGGAATTCGGCTTCACATGATCAACCGTGCCCAGGGTGTATCGTGAATGGTTGAATACGGGTGTCACCGTCCACAACAGATGAACGACCGGCCGTCCAGCCACCCTCGATGACCGTGACATCTGAGACAGACTGTCAATAGTGACAGACTGGCAACCGTGCAACAAATCACGGCTCAATTCAACACAGCCCATGCTAGACACGTCTCCCAGTGGACAATCTGTAGAAACATGGGTTTTATGGGGTATGGGAGCCGGTGCCGCACACGGGTGCCACTGTTAACCCAACGTCATCGGGCACGATGACGCGCATTTGTCGCCAGTCACCAGGGATGGACACTGGAACAATGGCGTAACGTGATATGGTCGGACGAATCACGATTTCAACTGCACCATGCCGATGGGAGGCACCGTGTATGGTGCAGACCACATGAAGCAATGGATCCTGCCTGCCTCAAAGGTCAGGTCCAGGGCGCTGGTGTCTCTGTTATGGTCTGGGGTGCATTTTCCTGGTATGGAATGGGCCCCCTAGCTGTTCATAAAGAGACTTTGAATGGTTCGCAGTACGTTGAGCTGCTCAGAGACCATCTCCACCCATTTTTGGCCTTCCAGCGCCCAGACGGTTCTGCGGTGTTTCATAATGATAACGCGCCACCACATTCATCCCACATCGCCCGGGAATAGTTCCAGGAACATGCAGCGGAGGTCCAACGACTGCCATGGCCACCCAGGAGCCCCGATATGAACCCTATCGAGCATATGTGGAAAATCCTGGAACGCAGGCTCCTTGCCATGGATCCTGCACCCACGAACAGACCAGCATTGACGGCTGCTCTGCATCCAGAGGACTACGAGGGACTTGTCGAATCACTTCCACGGCGTTTCACTGCAGTTCGCAGGGCCAGAGGAGACAAGTTGAGCTTAATTGCAATAACCTTTCCTAAGCCCAAACTGCCTTCTATCAAACCAATCATTAATTTTGCAAACATGTCTTATATAATCAGAAAGAATGCTTTCCCAAAGCTTACATGCAATGCATGTCAAACTGACTGGCCTGTAATTTCCAGCTTTATGGCTATCACCCTTTAATTTATACACAGGGGCTAATATAGCAACTGTCCATTCATTTGGTACAGCTCTTTCATGCAAACAATAATCACAGAAGTACTTCAGATATGGTACTATATCCCAACCCATTGTCTTTAGTATATCCCCCAAAACCTTATCAATTCAAGCTGCTTTTCCAGTTTTCAACTTTTGTATCTTACTTCAAATGGCATTGTTGTCATAAGTGATTTTTTTTCTTTTTGCTAGTTGCATTACGTCGCACCAACACAGATAGGTCTTATGGCGACGATGGGACAGGGAAGGGCTAGGAGTGGGAAGGAAGCGGCCGTGGCCTTAATTAAGGTACAGCCCCAGCATTTGCCTGGTGTGAAAATGGGAAACCACGGGGAACCATCTTCAGGGCTGCCGACAGTGGGGTTTGAACCTACTATCTTCCGAATACCGGATACTGGCCTCACTTAAGCGACTGCAGCTATCGAGCTCAGTAGGTAAATTTTAATACTACTTTAGTGTTAGTCAACTCTTCTATCTGGACATTATCCTTGTAACCAACAATCTTTACATACTGCTGACTGAATACTTCTGCCTTTGAAGATCCTCGCATACACACTCCCCTTGTTCATTAATGATTCCTGGAATATCCTTCTTGGAACCTGCTTCTGCCTTAAAGTACCTATACATAATCTTCCATTTTTCACTAAAATTCGTATGGCCGCCAATTATGCTTGCTATCATGTTATCCTTAGCTGACTTCTTTGCTAGATTCAATTTCCTAGTAAGTTCCTTCAATTTCTCCTTACTTCCAAAGTCATTTCTAAATCTATTTCATTCCAACCTCCACCTCCTTCTTAGTCTCTTTATTTCTCTGTTATAATATAGAGAATCTTTACAATTCCTTACCACCTTTAAAGATACAAACCTATTTTCACATTCGCCAACAATTACTTTAAAACCATCCCAGAGTCCGTTTAAATTTTTATTTACCATTTTCCACCGATCACAGTCACTTTTTAAAAACTCCCTCATGCCTGTTTTATTACCCATATGGTACCAACTAATAGTCCTAATATTAATATCTTCCTTTCTTTCACATTTATTTTCAACTACCACAAAAACAACTTCGTGATCACTAATACCATCTATTACTTTGGTTTCTCTATAGAGCTCATCTGGTTTTACCAGCACCACATCCAGAATATTCTTTCCTCTAGTTGGTTGCATCACTTTCTGAATGAGATACCCTTCTCATATTAGCTTATTTGCCATTTATTGGTCATGCTTCCTGTCATTCGCGTTACTTTCCCAATTGACATTTGGTAAAATTAGATCACCTGCTACAATCACGTTCCTTTCCTTATCGTTTCCCACTTAAGTGATTATCTTATCAAATAATTCTGAATCAGCGTCTGCGCTACCCGTTCCCAGTCTGTACACTCCAAAGACATCAAGCTGCCTATTATCTTTAGAGATGAGCCTTACCCCTAGATTTTCATGTTCGTCATCTTTAACTTTTTCATAGTGGTCTTACAAATTTTTCTTTCTCTTTCAACAGAATGAATACTCCCCCTCCTACCATTCCAATCCTATCTCTACGACAAACCCTCCAGTTCCATGAGAAAATTTCTGCATCAATTATATCATTTCTCAGCCATGATTCAACTCCTATTACAATATCTGGTAAGTATATATCTATTAAATTACTTAATTCTATTCCTTTATTTAGAATACTTCTACAGTTCAGCACTAACATTTTTATGTCATCCCTACCTGATTTCCCGTTCCCTGTTCCCTTAACACTGCTCCCTAGGCTGCTCTGTTTCCCTGAATGTACCTCCACATAACCCTTCTAAACAAATTGCCGGGCTGAGTGACTCAGACGGTTGGGGCGCTGGCCTTCTGACCCCAACGTTGCAGGTTCGATCCTGGCTCAGTCCGGTGGTATTTGAAGGTGCTCAAATACTTCAGCCTCGTGTCGGTAGATTTACTGGCACGTAAAAGAACTCTCGCGGGACTAAATTCCGGCACCTCGGCGTCTCCGAAAACCGAAAATGTAGTTAGTGGGATGTAAAGCAAATAACATTATCTAAACAAATTTCCTGACTTATATGTACGACTGTGGTTTAAGTGAAGGCCATCTGAGTGCAGATCCCTATCTCCTACCCACCCATTAAGGTCTAGGAATCTCACTCCCAGTTTCCGACATACCCACTCGATAGTCTCATTTAAATCCCCAATTATCTTCTAGTCAGTATCCCTCCTACACAGTATTCCACTGATAACAATATCTGCTTCCTTAAACTTCACCTGTGCTGCATTTACCAGGTCCCACACATCCCCAACTATGTTTGTACTTATCACTTGTCTTACGTTGTTAGTACCAACGTGAAACACTACCACCTTCTCCTTTCCCTCCTCCATCTCTTCTACTTTCCTCAAAATCTGCCTTAACCTAATTCCTGGATAACACTCCACCCTGGTACCCTTTGCTCCACACACTTTCCCAACATGTCTAACGATGGAACCCTCCATGATCACAGCCTCATCCCTACCTACCTCATTTGATCCCCCTACCCACCTGGTCAGTCCTATCTTTCCTGACAGCTGCAGAAGCTACTTCTTCCTCCCTTTTCTCTACCCCATGACCCTGTTACACCTGTCTTTTCCAATCCACCACTCCACATTTCCCTTTCCTACCTTTTCCCTTTCCCGTGCTTCCACACTTCTCAGCAACAGTTCCCTGTTCCTCATCCTCCCTGGGTTGTTCTACCTACAGTGACTCGTACCAATTTCTCACAGACACCTGTCCTGAATTCTGATCCTGAATGGAACCCTTAGCCTGCAATCTTCTTTCCCATAAAACATAAGACCACCTGTCTTCTACAATTCCCCCCTTTCTTTCCCATCCCTCTTTTGCACCTACTGTATCCTGTAGGCCTACACTGTTTAAGGGAGGCCTACTTTCCTTCCTGTCATATGAGAGAATCCTAATTGTCTCCCTCAAGTTCTCCAACTCCTCCCTCATACTCCATAATACGTGGTCACACCCACAGTTCCTACACTTGCACTCCTTAGCCATTCTTTACTGAATAATGAAAAGAAAAGGATAAACAAGATAACATATTCTGTGCAAAATAAAAATGAAAGGAAAGAAATACTGTCTAGGATAGTTCACAAAGATCACACGACAATAAGTTAATTAATATAGGCTACTACTACACTACAATACTACTTAAATGTACGATGTTTTATTCCTACAACAGCCTTACAGGATGAAATATTGCTGTTAATTACTGGAAACAGAGAGTAATACACAAGAAATACACAACTCTTAATTGCAGTTAAGTCTACCAATTACTACAACACAATTCTAATAAGAGAGTTACTACAGATAGCCTACCACAGATACTATACTACACAAATATTTTACAGTAGTAGAATAAACACACTATTATCTAATAAGATACTATAATACACTACAATAATTTTAAACTACGTTCAGATGTATTCTAATTACAAATGGTTATTGCCAAGCAAAAACAGAGAAAAAAAAACCCATTGAAGTTCGAAATTTGCAAAACTACTCAAAATAATAGAATAGACACTAATTTCTAATAAGTTACTATACTGTTTGTCCAACCCTTGTCCCGCTTTCCCACGGGGTCGGGTAAGAGGTGAGATGAATCCGTCGCGGCAGTTTTTTAAAAATGACCGGATGCCCTTCCTGACGTCAACCTCATCAGAGGAGTTAATGAGATGAAATGAATGACGTGATATATGATAGTAGGGAGAGCGTGAAATCCGGTGCCGGCACATAGCCTACTCCTGTCAAATAGCACCAAAGGGTCTGCTCAAGGCTTAACGTCCTCATCCGATGGACGAATCACCATCAACAGCGTCATATGTCCTCACTCCATATGAGCACTGCGGAGGGGTTTGGAATTTAATCCAGGCTTTTGGCATGCAATCTAGTGATTAGAAATTGTATACCACCACCTCCCCCTACCCCGCCGGCCAATGTTCTGATACTGAAATTTTTTTCGACCATCAGGACTCGAACCGGCTAACCTCGGTGTCGACCGTTTTAGACTTCAGTGCCTTAACGATCATGGCCACCAGGCGGGCTTAATAAGTTACTATACTACACTACAATCATTTTTAAATTACATTCAGACGTATCCTAATTACAATAGGTTTTTACTAAGCACCAATAAAAATGAAAATTCCAATTAGGCCTGAACCTGCTTACTGTCTACTGTTCGGAACTTCTCACTAATCATATCCATGTACTTCTGTCTAATTTCCTTGTACTGGAGATTTTCTACCCTTATTCGTTTGCAGACAGATTTCACTTTCTCTACCCTAGGCCTAGAGATACTTAGTTCACTACACATCAGATAGTGGTCTGTATCATCGAAAAATCCGCGAAAAACTCGTATATTCCTACCAGATTTCCTGAATTCAAAGTCTGTTAAGATATAGTCTATTATGGATCTGGTACCCCTAGCCTCCCATGTGTAGCGGTGAATAGCCTTATGCTTGAAGAATGTATTCGTAACAGCTAAACCCATACTAGCACAGAAGTCCAGCAAACGCTTCCCATTCCCATTAGCTTCCATATCTTCCCCACATTTACCAATCACCCTTTCGTATCCTTCAGTTCTATTCCCAACTCTCGCATTGAAATCGCCCATTAGCACTATTCTATCCTTGCTGTTGACTCTGACCACGATGTCACTCAATGCTTTATAAAACTTGTTAACTTCATCCTCATCTGCACCCTCACATGGTGAATACACGGACACAATTCTAGTCCTAATTCCTCCAACTGACAAATCTACCCACATCATTCGCTCATTTACGTGCCTAACAGAAACTATGTTGCGTGCAATGGTATTCCTGATAAAGAGCCCTACCCCAGACTCTGTCCTTCCCTTTCTAACATCCGTCAAGTACACTTTATAATCTTCTATCTCTTCCTCGTTATCTCCTCCTACCCGAATATCACTTACTCCCAACACATCCAGATGCATCCTCTTTGCTGACTCAGCCAGTTCTACCTTCTTTCTTCCATAAGCCCCATTAATATTGATAGCTTCCCATCGAATTCCATTTCGTTCGCCTAGTTGTTTCCAAGGAGTCCCTCGCCTGTCAAATCTGAGTGGGACTCTGTTACTCCCATAGGTCCGAGGGTTGCTTAAAATGTTCTGAGCTCGGTAAATTCATAAAGCAGGATGCTACCCTACTTGCACATAGTCCAAGTGAGGATCTCTCCTCTAACGGGTTATGGACCACCGGTGAATTGTATAGTCCTAGCTGCCTGAGCACAAGGAGGGCCATAACTCAGAATATGTCCGAGATGCCCATTCCCATTCCATAGCAACTGGTATCCCGACTCTCAACACCACTTACTAGGCCACTCAGCCGTTGCGCATGGTTCACGAACCAGGACGTGACTACAGTAACCCTTTTAATATTATTTATTGTTTTTATTCTGCATAAAAATAATTAAACATAAACCACGCTTCTAATTTGCAGTACCAATTGTTAGAGCTTCCCATTGTTTAACAGAATTCACTGAACACCAGCAATATTGTTTCGAGAATGTTTTGCAATGATGAATAACATTACACTGTCACTTCACTTTGTCTTTAGTTTCTCATAAAAACCTTGATGTTTTTCACACATGTATCAACACACATATATAACAGATTAGCTTTCTTTTGCGCAGATACAGGCAATACCTTGTTTAATGAATACAATGAGCAATCTGTAAAGAGAGCTAGTTGTTTTACATCGCACCGACACAGATAGGTCTTACGGTGATGATGGGACAGGAAAGGGCTAGGAGTGGGAAGGAAGCGGCCATGGCCTTAATTAAGGTACAGCCCCAGCATTTGCCTGGTGTGAAAATGAGAAACCACGGAAAACCATTTTCAGGGCTGCCGACAGTGGGGTTCGAACCTTCTATCTCCCGAATACTGGGTACTGGCCGCACTTAAGCGACTGCAGCTATCGAGCTCGGTTGTAAAGAGAGCAAGACATTTATACGCATATACAGTATATATACGGTAATACATTATATACGTATATAATACAGTCGAGAATAAAAACTCTCATTATGCATTAAAATATAAGACACGAATCTTAACATGCTGACTTTCTTACATTGGCTTATGTTTTTGCACCTGCCTGTTCAGCAAGGATTTTCCCAGGCACAGATTTTATCGTGGGCCAAATATGGTTGCTCCGAATTCCGCTTCTATTTCTTTTCATTCTTCTTCCATTTACTATATTTAATTTTGCATTTTCGTCCCCTATTTATATCGTTGCACACACTTGGACTTAGTGACACACGACTTTCCTCCTCCACTGATATAACCTTTCTGCACCCGCATGACCCGTGGCGATATTTAAACAAAAGAAAAAAGGCGCTTAACGTACATGTTTGCCAACATAACTTCCTACATGCCTCACTCTGACCGCATACCTTGTTTATGCACGGAAATCCAGCATTCTAGAACAGTGAGGGTCACAACGTTTTTGCCGGCAGGTATTCAATTACGGATATGTGTTGCATGCAGTGACTATTTCATTTAGAGGACGATAAGTTAATGCACACAGATTTATTGCAGCATGAAATTCAAATTAGGGAAAATCAGCCTCCAGTTAACGTGTGATCTTATAGGTTACCCGAAACTCATGAGGAAGTTCAAAGGCGAACAGATAAAATGCTGGAAGACGAGATAATTACTCCTAGTAACTCAGCTTGGAGCGCCCCTCTGTTGCTAGTCCCAAAGCGAATGGACACCACAGGGAAGCAGAAATACTGTGTATGTATAGATTATAGAGCGCTGAACTTTGTTTCTATAGGTTCTGCTTATCCAATTCCGTTAATTTTGGAGTTGTTAGATGCACTAGGGAAGGGCCGTTACTCTTCAATGATGGCTACCATCAAGTCTAGTTGAGGCCCGAAGACCGTGAGAAAACAGCATTCTCTGCCTTAGGTAAGCATTACGAGTACCTACAAATGCCAGCGGGTTTGAAGGATGCCCCTAGTATGTTCATAAGGATAATGAATGTAGCAATGCCAGGGTTAATCGGTGTAATATGCGTGATTTATCTTGATGTTGATTTAATTTTTCCTATTCTATTGAGGAACATAATCAGGGACTTAGGCCCGGTTGTATAAAGACGTGACTGGAGATCAATTAAGAATTTAGTTCTGAAATGACCTGAGATTACAACTTCATCGCGTTGTATAAAACTGAACTCGGTTTACACAAGTGTAGTTCAAATGTAAAACCGCAAAGCAAATGAAATACGAAATAGCTCGGCCGATTGGATAAAACTTAAATGGTGGGATTGACCTGGCCGTGACTGTCAACAAATGAAATAAGGAATTGCCATGACTGTCGAAGGAGGACAAGAAGATAATATTGTGATCTTGCGAAGTAAACATGGAAGGAACTTCAAAGAAGTGTTCTGCGAATTTCACACCGAAAGATAAGGACGATTTGGTGGATACTGTACTATCAAGGTACAAACATATAATAGAAAATAAAAGAACCGATATGGAGACATCAAATTTGAAAGAGAAGGCCTGGGAAGAAACTGAAGCCGAGTTCAATTCTAGTAGTATGGGCATTCAGAGAGACTGGAAAAGTCCCAGGTTATGCTATGAGATCATCAAGAAGACGACCAAGAAATCACTCGCAAATGAGCAGGTAAATGTCAAATATTTTCTTTATTTTGTGGGAAAAGTAGTTTATAATACTTCATATTCATAACATCTAATCAATGTAACATTAATGTGACACTCATTGTAACGCACTTGTATTATGTTTTCAGACTGAACTACATAAGACGGGCGGAGGCAGTGCTGGTATTTCCACACTGAGTAGAACGGAACAAAAGTTCATCGGTGCGCTACAGCAGCAATTTTTGCCATTGTCAAATCCTTTTGATGACGACCAGACTTTCCATCCTGCGGTAGATGACTCGGGCAAGCAGTAACCAGAAGTGTTAGTAGAGGTAGTACAGGATGTGGAAGTGTGTGAGGAAGGTGTGATAAAGGAAATTCCCATTAATAACAGTGCGCTTCCTCTAAAAGAAAGTGTGACCTGTCTTGAAGCATCGAGATCAGCGTCCGGAAGGAAGAGAGGCAACAGTTTGTATGAGTTAAAACAAGAATTTTATTATAAAAGGTTCAAGTATTTAGAACGTGAACACGAACTTAAAGTTGCAAGTAATCAGCTTCATTTTCCGTATCAAAATCTAATCACTAAATTTTTACACTATTGAGATTCTTCCACCGTTTTGATACTTTATTTTGCCTTTTGGCAAATTTTTTATTTATATGTCAACAGTACATGTTACGTTCCTTATTTAGGAACATCCTCAGCTGTTATAGTGGCTTAGGTGAATGGTTAAAATTTTTAAACACATAGATTTACAAATACATTGATTCACTTAAAAACGAATTACGAATTAAGATAGATGATATTAGTTCGCTATGGGCTTTACGTCGCACCGACACATAGATGATATTAAAAACAATGTGGGGTTAGTGTGTTACTGGTATGAGAGCAGATGATTACATGGTTGACTGACTTAAAACTATGTCTATTCATTAGAATAGTTGTTAAAAAATTTTTTCACTTTGTTACATAAAAAGTCTGATGCAATTAAAATTTTTTTAAAATGTTTAACTTCATAACATTGTTCGAATTGTTGAAAGTTTTTCTTCCTTTCCTTCCAGGTAAGTTGTCGTATGTTGTGTGCTTGCTTATAGTGCTTTTGATTGAGTCTAATGTGGAAACTTTGGAGCTGATTGCTGATCTATTAATGTGAAGGGAGCCTCGTTTCAATTTTCTTGCTATAGCTGAATTCCGATTCTACTGTGACCCTGGAGGGACGTTTGATGCTGCTTTGTGTCTGGTGAAGTAATGGTGTGTGTATTACACAGGTTATATCAGTGGAGGAGGAAAGTCGTGTGTCACTAAGTCCAAGTGTGTGCAACGATATAAAAAAAAAATTAACAAACTTGAAGTGCGGAATTCAGAAATGGATTACAAAATAAAACAACTTCAGTTCAAAAATCTTCAAAATTAAGCATACGAGGTTGTGAAGTGTAAAGTGAAATGTGTGAAATTAAAATGTATGCTCACTTCCGCTATGTTCTATCTATAGGAGCTGTATTAGCAATTTTAGCCAGATTTACTCAATAATATCCTTTATTTACAGGATTGACAATGAACCCAAATTATTAAAAATCCAATTTACAACTATATTTGTAGGTGCAAACTTAACATGTTTTCCCCCAACATTTCTCAGGATTAGCTGGTATACCACAACGTTACTCTGATTATCCAGATAGTTATACTTCAAAGAAATATTGTTTCAAGATTGATCAACGATCTCATTTATCAGAATTATTTTCCTCATTTTCATTATTTGAGAAAGTATAATTTGAAATCGAACTGTATTATTCCCTATAAACATGTTAAACTCATGATTTTGTCAATTACAGATCCATACTTCAGAAACATGCTTACCAAAAATATAGATCTAATATCTATTGATCTAACAACCAGCATTTTAAATACAGAGGCTACACCTCACCTTAACAAACTTAAAAATAAACCTAATCACATAAGTAGTTTACTGATATTAAAGTAATTATTTCTCACTTTAATTGTAATTGTAAAAATCACAAAGCGCACAGTATTACGTGAATAAGTTGTTAATAATAGCAAATTTACTGTTGACAATGGACGTCTGTGTTTGTGGACATCGCAATTCAGGTACGTTCTATGTTGGTATAAATGTTTCTTTTATCCTATATCCTTCTTTGTGTGTGTGTATGAAATCATTTTTCTAGTGACAGAACCATTGGTCTTGATATGTTATGTCCGGCTAGTGAGAAAATCATTGGTCTGGATTTGTTAGGTCTGGCTAATGACAAAACCATTGGTATGTGATCACGGAAAGTGGGACGCCCCCAGGTTAGAAGCCGCAAAGCGGCTTTAGGCCTCTATTTCTTATTCATATAATAACTGGGTGAGTTGGCCATGCAGTTAGGAGCGAGCAGCTATGAGCTTGCATCCGGGAGATAGTGGGTTTGAATCGCACTATCGGCAGCCCTGAAGATGGTTTTCTGTGGTTCCCCATTTTCACACCACGCAAATGCTGGGGCTGTACCTTAATTAAGGCCATGGCTGTTTCCTTCCAACTCCTAGGCCTTTCCCATCCCATCGTGGCCATTTAACCTACCTGTGTTGGTGGGACGTAAAGCCACTAACAAAAAGAAAATCATATTACATCATAAGTCGCGTTATTCCAAGTGTTAAATTATGGCTGGCGGTGGCACGAATGGATTCTGCCACTGGTTTATGATTTACACTATGAAACGTCACTCCCATAATTCAAGACACATTGGCGTAATCTTCAACCAATGGCAGAGTCCATTCGCCTACATGATTACATACTATATTATTTATCCTTTCCATGCTGAGGTGCTACACATTAACTGTGCCATTGTCATGCTGTACAACGCATAATTAATGTCAATAATTTTAGGTGTGTCTCACTCATGGCCTTCTGAGTGAACAATATATTTTAAAAAGAATAACTACTTAAGTAACATTAAATAGATGTTCGCCACTTGCAATAGGCCTATGAAATAATGTCACTAACCGTTAACACACGTAAACTTTGCAGGTCACAAAACATAAAAACAAGCACAGTAAATATACAGCCATCCATATGTTGTTTATCCTTTCCGTGTTGATGTGCTACATATTATAACTGTGCCATTGTTATGCTGTACAACGCATAATTGATGTCAATAATTTTAGGCCTGTCTCACTCATGGCCTTCTGAGTGAACAATATATTTAAAAAAGAGTAACTACTTAAGTATCGTTAAATAGATGTTCGATTGAAATAATAACATTAAGTTATTTATTAGACCACCTAATCAATACAAAATCGTCTTGGATGATTTACATAAATTTGTTAGCTAATAGTGTAAATCATCCAAGACGATTTTGTATTGATTAGGTGGTCTAATAAATAACTTAATGTTATTATTTCAATCTAATATCATCAATACGGACCAAAAATGATATTTATTACATGTAATAATAAATAGATGTTCGCCAATTGGAATAGGCTTATGAAACAATATCATAACCGGTAATACGTGTAAACTTTGCAGGAGGTTACAAAATATAAAAACAAGCATAGTAAATAAACAGCCATCCATATTTTATTTATCCTTTCCGTGCTGAGGTGCTACACATTATAAGTGTGCCATTGTCATGCTGTACAATGCATAATTAATGTCAATAATTTTAGGCCTGTCTCACTCATGGCCTGAGTGAACAATATATTTTAAAAGGAGTAACTGCTTAAGTATCGTTAAATAGATGTTCACCAATTGCAATAGGCTTATGAAATAATGTCATTAACCGATAACATATGTAAACTTTGTGGGAGGTCACAAAATGTAAAAACAAGCACAGTAAATAAACAGCCATTCATATGCAGAACGAACGACCATCAGCTGTCATTCAGAATTCACCAACATAGATTTCAAAGGGAGAAGATTTACGGTACGAAAACACTGTTACATTAATAAGTTCTGAAGGGAAAATTAATGCTAATAACTCTATGCCAATGATTATACATTTCCTAAATATAAATGAAACTTTATATTTCTCCAACAACTGTGAAATAACATCAAATACTTTGAGCCAAAAAATGTATGGGATCCTCAGCATTTCAAAATAAAACTTCATTGAAAAAAAAAAAACCACCATCATCTCCCTCAAAGCAGTATTAACGAAATGTCTACAAAAGTAGAACTGCAGAGAAAGTTCTTTCTGAGTAAATTAATTTGGTGTTTATGCATGGCAAATCTAGTCCAAATTATAGTATTAAATCAGAGCACACAGCACAAACAGTGAATAAGTTCGTAATAATTGCAGTTCACACTGCAGTATTTTCTACCCTCCATCCTCAATTTGCAGTCACTTCCGGGAGATCTATGTAAGGCATTTCCTCTCTTGCAGCATGATGATCGATATCAGGTAAGTCATCATTTTCCTTTATAGCAACATTGCTTAATACAAATGTAGCTACAATAATTGGAGGAACTCGAGGTAATTTGACCTGAAGCTTCATCCTCAGGCATAGAAATCTTCTCTTAACCATTCCGAAGGCCCTTTCCATTGCAGATCTAGTTCTTCTATGTGCACGGTTGTAAGCACGTTCGGCATCTGTTTCCTCATGTAAAACAGGAGTCAGTAGATAGTGACAACAACAGTATCCACTATTGCCTAACAGTAGGCCCTGTTGAAATTCTCCAGCCTCAAACTGGCATGAATTCTGGATTTCTTAAAAATGTTACTATCATGGGCCAAACCTGGCCATCTCGCAACCACATTCCTGAATCGTTACTCTGAGTCACAGCTGGCTTGTACGTTTAGAGAAAATCACCCAGGACGATTCCAAAAAATTTCAACATCATTACCACCAGGAGATATTATGGCCACACAAGTATAGTCTATTGCCCCCAAAACGCAGGGCAAATTGCTGATTTCATGAAAGTCTCATTACCTGAGCTGCTTCATGACGTTCAGTAGGCATGGTTATGAATTCCGGTCTCCATGAAGCAATTTGCCTGGTCACTTTATGAATTGTTGTGGAAGCCGTTCCTGCAGAGATCTCCAACAACCATTTAAAAACTTCATGTAGCATAAAACCTAAAAGTTATTAGTAACATACACATGGGTGACAGGGGATAATTTGAGTAGGTTTTTGTAGTGTGTCCTTGAACTTTAGTTCCAGTCGTTCTTTCGATAAACGAAATCTCATTTTGAACATTTGATCACTCATTTCAATCATCGGATTGCGTCTGTGCCGAAAGATACGAGGAGCTCATCATAAAATCAACTCTTCTTCATCAGACGAAAAGTCGGAATAATCTGACATCCCTGCTAGAGAAAATATATATATTACACAATTGCTTTGTTTTGTTAACTTGAAACATAATTTAAAATAATAAAGTATTGAAGCAGTATCATAAAACTAAGTAATAGCAACGTGTTTGTATTGCAGTAGGCTACTGTTTATATGATATTCACATAACCTCACTTCTGAAAAAATCTAGCAGTCTTCAGCAATATTATTTAAGTACAGTAGAGTCTCGATTATCCGACCTAAACGGGACTTGGAGTACGTCGGATCACCGAAAATGTCGGATAATACAGAATAACTTTGAAAATGAACTGAAACAAACAGGAAGGATATACTCTAGTACTAAAACAATGACATGTTTTATGGTACTCTATTTATTGAATTATCAATTTAATTGTACAGTACATGCAGTATTGAACGAAAACATTCCAGATGTCTTACGAAAATAAACTTTTCTCCACAGATATTAAGCTGCCTACTGCCGTTCAGTTTTTCCACCGATCAAGCCACCCAGCACTGGCAGGAAAATTAGGGTCCCCTTAACTAAACTCCTTTCAGAAATACACAACCTTTTCCTGCAGAATGGGGCCAGATATTGGCAGGCCCTTTTCCCGGTGTTGAGATAACCAAAGAAATAGTGCTACACTTTTTCGTATTCACATTTTTTCAATGTTTTTCTCTTTTCAATTTCTTCCCTCTGTTTTTTTTCAGTCTCCCACTGTAACACATACAACACCATAATCTGAAGCCACATTTTGAAGAATTTCCCCTTTGCCCAGTGACTTTAATGCACTCAACCTGTCTTCCATAGAAACAATCACTTTCTTCTATGTACTCGCTATACTCACAGAGGATATGAAAATTATAACATCCGCACCCAACCAATACTACAATGAACAATGACTGAAGACTCACTGCACCTGTCCTTGAGAAAAAAAAAAAAAAAAAAACTGTCCTACCGCCAGCGGTCAGACAAGTGCTTGTCCCATGGACGCAACCTCCACACCGGGTGTGCCTGAATTTAGTCTCCACCAAAAGTTCAAATTAAGTCTACCAGTGTCGGATAACATGGAATGACGGATAAGCGAAGGTCGGATGAGCGAGACTATACTGTACTAGCATTCAAGATGTTTATAACTCAGCTTGATATTATTATTACACAGATACGATACACGGAAACACTTCTCAAGTCTTCAGTTCTAGTTCAATGTTTAGTATGAACGATAATGATCTAGGTTCAAGGAGATTTAACCGACGAATATTCGGCAGTCAAATCTGAACTTAGATCGAGATGAGATGATCTTAGATTAGCGTTCATACAACGGAAAATCGAAGTTCAACTTGACTGGCAGCAATTTTTCCTCTTTAAACTCAGATCAAAATGTTTTATACAACCGGGCCTTACAGATGTGTTCCAGAGATTGAGAGAACACCGGCTGAAATTGCAACCAGGTAAATGCGAATTCCTTAGAACGGAAATAGCATTTCTAGGTCATGTTACCACTGGTAACGGGTTACAGCCAGACAAGCGAAAGGTTGAGACGGTGAGAAATTTTCTCAGAACTACAACCACTAAACAGTTGAAAGGATTTTTAGGTTTGAGTGGGTACTATAGTAAGTTCATCCCAGCGTATAGAAAGATAGCGAAACCTCTGTATGAAATTCTAAAGAACAATGTCCCTTATGTGTGGACATATAAACAGGAGATAAGACAGCCTTATGTATTCTAAAACAGAAGCTAACGGAGAGACCCATCTTACAGTACCCAGATTTTGAGAGACCATTTATCTTAACGACAGATTCCAGTGGCGAAGCTCTAGGAGCGGTTCTCTCACAAGGTGAATCGGGCAAGGAATTGCCCACAGCATATGCTAGTAGAACTCCAAATAAAGCAGAAAGAAACAATTCAGTTACCGAGAAAGGATTACTGGCTATTGTCTGGAGTGTGAATTCTTTTAGACTGTACCTACTCGGACGGCACTTCACCGTGGTCACAGATCACAAACCTTTAAAATGTGTATTCAATGTACAAGACAAGGACGAGGGTTTGACTTACTGTCAGGTACAATAATTGAAATTATTAGGGGTCCTCCCATTCAATACAAAGACATTTGTTAATGTGAATAGATCACATGTTGTTCACATGAGGTACTAGTTTCGACACTTACCATGTGCCATCATCAGCCAATGAGTCAAATCAGGCAAACGCAAACAACTTTAAAACACACTGTAACACCTGTATAGATGAATATTAAAATATGGTACATGATGATATTGCACTTTAGTATAAAATCCTTTTAAAAATGATGGTGACTCCGTTGTTTTGTACAGATGGTGGTTTGTCCAGCTTGTATAAGTCTTTCGTTCTTTAATCTTGTGAAAATAGGTTGCAGAGTTTTAATAACTTGTGAAGTTGACACTTTATTAAATCTTTGGTTTGGTTCCAAAAAATATAAACATGCATGTGATTGACTTGGTTAGACCCAAAGAATAATTCTCACTTCAATATGGAGTTTCAGAACCTGGAGAAGAAATTAAAAGCCAAAGTACGCAAAAGATAGGAAGGAAAGAATAAAAAGAACTGTCTAGAAAAGACGAGAAAAAACTAGAAACAAACTCAACTTGAGCAGCCTGTGTGATCGGCGGACGGAGCTGGACTGGTTGATGCGAACATGAGGTAACTTGCCGAGGCGAAGGGGAGGAGAGGGGAGGGGTAGGGAGGTAACTGTCAGAGAGCTAGGGTGGAGCGGAAGGATGTAGTAGCGGGGGTAAATGATGAGGATATATATTACGTATGGTTTGAAAGATTGAGTTGTTCAAATAATGCACTTGGATAAATCACTGACAAACAACCTCATGCAACGAAAGAAAAAAAATCACAGAATTCAAAGACGAGGATAAATTATGCTGGTTCCCCTGTGCAGATGCATTATTTTTTGGATTTCTGTACTGTTTGCATTTTTAGATGCTTTGTACTGGCATGGAAAGTGCCCGACGCCCTTTGTGGCTTATCAAACTTTCCTATGATGAGGGGATAAAGTTTCTCGCTTCCATGTGCATTGCAACGCACTACAATGACCCCCATCCCCCACCCTTGTACGATTCTCCGGCTGGCACTTTCTCCTTTGGGTTCAAATTAAAATAAAGCCGTGCAGTTTCATCGGCAATGATAATATTGATATAGATGTTGATTCCCATAGGGAATCTGAAATATTTGTCCTGAATGAGCAAATTTATAATACCAATATAAATGGTCCGTTATTGGACATTATAAATTTTCCAGCTAGCTCATTCTTGGTTGCCAGCGTTTCGCCCTCGTGTGCTAGGGTGGGCTCATCTTAGTGCATTGGCACTGCCGGTGGCTCCAGTTAGCCTACGCAGTGGCCTCCACGGTATGCACTAGCCAGCGTATTGGTAGGTGTGCTAGGTACCAACTGATGAGCCCACCCTAGCACACGAGGGTGAAACGCTGGCAACCAAGAATGAGCTAGCTGGAAAATTTATTATGTCCAATAACGGACCATTTATATTGGTATTAATGATAATATTGTTTGATGCCTACAAATTTATTATATGAGCCACGTTTTTTCGTCAACTGTCGGCATCGCCAGTGTTCATGGATTCTGTTTTTCCGCACAATGCCTGTTGCGTGATATTACGGCGTTCCTTAAAAGGTTGAATACAAAAGAATTCGGATTTCATTCAATTTAGCAATCATGAAGCGCATTGTAGACCCACCGAAGTGAGTGTGAGTGCGGAAAGCTACCCCTCCACCTCCCGGAACAAGCGTTATATTATGACGCGGATAAATTTTGAGTTGTAATTACTCTGTAACATACTATTGTTTTAAAATATAAAGGCAGTTTTGAATTAAAAGTCTGAATTTCGGTGATGGGGCCGACATTGTACTTCGAATTAAACAGTTTAAATAACATGCAAAACTGTATCTCATGTTTCCGGGAACAAGACTTCTTCGAATTAGGCGGGATTTTGAATTAACTGATTTCAAATTATCGAGGTTCTACTGTATCTGTTCTATAAATGATCTGTTGTAACCGCTAAATTTGGTGATAGCCCTTACAGTGTTGAGTTCATTATTGAGGTCTTTCTTAGTCATGGGTATCGTGAATGCACAACGAACCATGCTGTTATACGCTGCACGTTTGTGTGTTTGGGGGTGTATGAAATCTTGACGAATAGTATTGGCAGTTTGTGTCTGTTTTCTGAAGATTCTATATGATAGAGCAAAAGGGTTTGGGCCAGGTACGTTGACAACACTTGTTATAATGAATTAAGAAATCAAGGATGCCACCTCCACCCTTCAGGAACTAAATAATATCGACCCCGACATGAAATTTCGCTTAAGTCCGAAAATAATAAAGTAATTAATTTCCTAGATTTAACTATTCTCAGAAACCCTTTTGCAGCGTATTTTCACAAGATTAAAGAACGAAAGACTTATACAAGCTGGACAAACCACCATGTGTACAAAACTATGGAGTCACCATCATTTTTAAAAGGATTTTATACTAAAGTCAATATCATCATGTACCATATTTTATTTAATATTCATCTATACAGGTATTACAGTGTGTTTTAAAGTTGTTTGTGTTTGCCTGATTTGACTGGTTGGCTGATGATGGTACAAGTGCCGAAACTAGTACCTCATGTGAACGACATGCGATCTATTCATATTAATAAATGTCTTTGTACTGAATAGGAGGACCCCTAATAATTTCAATTATTGTAATCCAACTTCCATACGGATCATGGAATTTCTAAATATCAATTACTGTAGGTAGTCAAAAAATTTAAGAAATGAGACTTCCAATTCCAAAGTGGCACATGGCCCTGAGGTTCACTAAGCCTACCAGAAAAAAAGAGTACAGTGAAACCTGAATTCTCCCTTTTTTGGGAAGACCATGGGAAGGTAAAGTACAATAAGAGAAAACAGAAAATCTGAGAACGAATTTAAACCAACAACAATTTGGCTAAACATCACAATAATTAAACATGTATAATTATAATCTTATAAACACTCTTAAAACAAACCAAGCTACAGCACTAATGCGCCTTGGCCTACCAAGCGAACGCTGCACAGCCTGAAGGTTTGCAGATTACGAGGTGACGCATGGTCAGTGTGACGAATCCCCTGAGCCGTTATTCCTGGCTCTCTAGACCAAGGTCGTCATCTCAGAGTTAGATAGTTTCTCAATTAACAATAATCACGTAGGCTCAGTGGATTTAGAACCAGCCCTCATATCCCGGTAACGGGCAAGTTGGCCGTGCAGTTAGGGATGCGCAACTGTGAGCTTGGATCGAGGAGATAGTGGGTTTGAACCCCACTCTCTGCAGCCCTGAAGATGGTTTTCCGTCGTTTCCCACTTTCACACCAGGCAATCATTAAGACCACAGCCGCTTAGTTCCCACTCCTAGGCCTCTCCTATCCCATCCTCACCATAAGACCTACCTGTATCGGTGCGATATAAAGCAAATAATAATAATAATAATAATAATAATAATAATAATAATAATAATAATAATAATAATAACAACAACAACATATCCAGGTAAAAGTGCCTTATGTGGTTGGGAATCAAACCAGGGGCCTCCACGTGAGAAGAAGGCAAGCTAGACCACACCGCCGGCTTCGAACATTAAATACACGAGTTAAAAATCTCGATACTTTGTATTCAGTTTTACCGGGGAAACTTTGTCAGTTTCCTGTGAAAATTTCCTTCATGTCAGCAACTTTGATCAGTCAGGTTCATCGAAAAATCCAAAAACGCCAAGCTGAACAACAATCGATAACAGGTAGATTTTAATTCTCTAATCTAATAAAATAAAGCACATTAGGTACAAAATCACCCAATATGATGGCAAATTCCCTTCTTTTTTATCTTTCATCTTAATTTGGTCACTGTGTAGTAAGTTTCCAGAAATTTTGTAACGCATAAATTAAGCCTACATCAACTTTTAAAGGTTGTGTTAGACTCGAGAATATGGTTTTGAATGTAAGTATCGCTTCTCAAAATTTTTCCAGCGCATTATACTGCATATTCATCTCTGGCCATCACAAACTACAAGCCGATTGAAGAAAAAAACCAATCGAAAGTCCAGAAATTTTGGTTTATTCATGATCTATAGCTCAGCTGGAAAGCACGCTTGCTGCACAAGACAGTAGGATATATACAACCTTTTAAATGTTATGCTGCACAAATAAAATTACTGCTGTTACTATAAGGACATTTTAACATAAAAACATTAAACGTAAAAATCCCTATTATATATTAAGGCCAAAACAGTAATGGTGTCATACATGTAAGATGCAACATATCTTCGGGCTCGAGAACATGATCGTATCTAATCATATAAAAATACTAGATTCGTGTTAGGAAGGAGCAATTTCGATTCCTGTCTGAAAGTCCAGCGACTAGGCCTAGGCAGTGCCGAAAACCTGTTTGGCAATACAAGTCAAAAGTAAAGATACATCTAACCCTGGCCATATTGATGTTTTACAAGTACGAACATTTGACAAAACTTGTTCTGTCTTCAAGTACCGCTGTCGAAATGCGCTCTGTCTCATTCCAATTGTTGTGGCCACACTCTGTTTTATGATTTCAGAGGATTCCCAACGTAATACCAGCTGAATGCGATGCTAACATGATCCCTTATGCAAGTTCACTGCCGATAGCTTTCCCAGCACAGTACTTGTTCTAATTACTGCAATGACGGGACATTGCCGTCAAGATCCATAGGTATTTTGCAGCAGTCATTTCGTGAGATACTTTTCCCAGAAAAATGCTTGATCGAGGATTTAGTGTTGATGGGACTGAAATTTCTGGATGGTTGATCTGGGAAATTGTTTCTTCGCGGAACAAATCACGCAGGATTTTTACAACTTTATTTATAAGGATGTTCGCGGGACCATATAATTTGAACAAATAATCTGGGGAAAATGTAGTTTCCGGGTACGGATAATCGAGGTTCCACTGTACGAGATTATTTCCTGGGAGCAAAGGCATAGAGCTAACCACCGAGGTTACGTATAGTGGAAGCCTTTACCTTCTACTCCTCCCAAGGCCTTCATGGCCTGTATGAAGATGACTTTGCTAGGGGCTGCCTGGCTGAGGTGGTAAAGGTGTGCTCGGCTGACTTGGAAAGACGTGGATTTGATTTCCTGTCAGGAAGTCAAAAAATTTAAGAAATGAGACTTCCACTTCTGGAAGAGTACATGGCCCTGATGTTTGCTCAGTCTACACAAGAAAGTGAGCACCAGGTTAATTCCTGGGGCCAAAGGCGGCCAGGAGTAGAGCTAACCACTCAACCCCTCGAAGTGCCGGGTTATGAATAGTGGAGGCCTTTACCTTCTACCCCTTCAAGTTCTTCTTGGCCTATACAGCCCCTGGTATTTCGTGGAAGCGATCAGCAAATCATCTCGGCCGGCCTGAGGTCATGTGATCGTCTGTTCTTCTAGAGTGCCTTTTATCTGGTGTGTGTGTGTATATTTTCTGGAAGGTGAAACTAGAACGTTCCTATTCTGGCCGCACCAGGTATGTAAAAGTAGGCTTTGCACGAACAAGGGGATTGTTGGAGTGTTTTGAGTTGTTAGTACTGAGCAGTAGTTGAGTTGGTGCTGTGCTTGTAGTGTGATGTGCTGAGTAATTTAAGAGCAGTCAAATGAGTTGATTATGAGATTGTGCAAATTATCAGCCTTGTCTGGAGTCGAGCCAAGAGTACAGCAGTCATGCGTTGTGATAGTCAAGAACCTGTTTGCATGGAGCTGCTGAGTGAAATGACTGGTGCATGCAATGCCAAGAGAAAGGTGAGATCTGTCAATCAAGATTACTGAAGGAATACTAGTTCCAGGGAAATACCAGCCAGCCAGAGACCTGCTGTGAGGACAAGATACTTTTGTAAATGGCCACTAATAAGTGAAGTGTTATAATTTACTGTGAACTATAATTTTGTGCGTGTGTGCTGACTGGGTCATCCTACATTAAATTAGTTTAAAACAGCCAGTGTTTTATTTTTAACAATATTAAGTAAGCCTCAATTCCAGTCTGGTAAGAGGTCATTCATATTCTCCGTATAATCTAGTGCTTTCCTTATTACATTCTGCACTTTTTTCTAGTATAGTCTTAATTTATCTCCTCTGTCTTCTTAGCCATTTTCTCATTTGTTTGATAAATAATGTCAATAGCAATTCAGTTTTCATTATTATTACCTGATGACAGGGCAAGTTATCTTGGGATATAAATAGACTGCATCATGTGTGAATAGAGAAAATTCATTGTTAAAGGGTGATCATCACAACTTAATGAGCATAATACCGAAGTGCCATTCTAGCAGATCTGGATTAAATTTTGCTGTGAGCACACACTGGAATACATTATTCCATAAATATTCAGACAACTGTATGGTGCTCTCAATTGTTACTCTTGGACATTCAAGAGTTCTCTTTGAATCAAAAGTATTCTTGTTTGCACTGAAGTTCTCTCTCCATTTCATTAAGGTTTGATGCCGTATTGAATTTTTATAAAGGACAACATTCGTACGGAGATTGCGTCCTAAGAAGTGCAAGTTTCTGTTAGTTCAGTCTTCAAAAATCCCTCAGAGTTTATCTGTCTAAGAAACTTTATATCTTTTGCAACAAAATTACTAAATGACTAAAAAGCAAGTCTCAGGTTCATGAGCTAAAATGAAGTGGGGTCTATATGTGCCGACATTAGTTTGTGGCTAAATTTCAAACCTGCAAATTTATGGCAGTTATCCAGTCCAAAAACCTGTTGATAGAATTTGAAGTCCACAACTCCATCTATATATATAAAATAAGAGTTTTGTCTGTACATTGCTCGGAATTTGAAAAGAATGGTATTTCTGTATCGGTCATGTCCACAGTAACAAGGAAATGCACTTTTTATTTTTCCGTAATTTCTGTCTGTCTGTACGTATGTACATTCATCACTAGAAAACGGCTGAAGAGAATTTAATGAAAATTGGTATACAAAGTCAGGGAATAAGTCGCTACAATCTAAGCCATAAAACATTTTCTTCACGCTGATAGAAATGGTAGTTTAGGGGAAGGCCTAAAATTGAATTCTCTAATATTTATGTTATTAGTGGTCCTATCAATAAATACTACATAACCAAAGTTACATAGAATTAAATTTCCTACCATTTATGTCTTATACATTTTTACCGTACCAGCTATGATAACACAGATATTCATGAATTTGTATTTTTGTTGCTAAGTCCATATCAATGGCAAGCCACGAGAAAATGAGTTAACAGAATTTAATGAAAATCGGTATGTAGAGTCGGGGAATAAGAAACTACAGTCTAAGTTATAAACAATTTTATTCACCCTGGATGAAATTGTAGTTTAGGGGAAGGCGCCTGAAATTTAATTTTTAAATACCTATGTTTTTGGTCCTATTGAAAAGTGCTACATAACAAAAGTTACAGAGAATACAATTTCCGATCATTTATATTTTATTCAGTTTTACCGTACCGACTATGATGAGTGGTATTTCAGAGTCGGAAGAAAACTAAATGTGAAGGCCTACAATATCGAAAGCGCATAACATTGATCAACAATAACATTACATTGGCCATTGTTTATTGTGATGTTATTGGTCTCTTATGCTGCCTCCCAAGTCTGATAGATGGGATTACTGCTGCGTACCGAGTATAACAGCCTGACTGAATATTGGCGGGAAAGAGCCGGGGAGTTAGAAAACATTCTTCTTTAGCATGCCATTCCTCTGGTTCGTACATTTTCTGATACAGCTGGTACGTAACACACTGGTTCATCATAGTATTCCAGTTATTCGATCCCTACCCTGACGCGCTGTTTTGAATGAGCAGTGTGCATACTTACGGCAGAGGCTGACTTAGTAGAAGTAGCATGGCCTGGTCTAGAAAAACCATTTAGGCCTATTCCAAATTATAGCACCACAATTCACCAAATAACTCAAAATTCAACCCTGAAAAGAGCAGTTTCTTAAGAAAAGCCTCTTCAACTTTATTAAATTCTACATTCATTGTATTCCAAATTGTCAATGTCCTCTGGCTTGGAGGAAAAATTTGCCTCCAAGTCAGATAGATTTTTCCGCCGCCAGTGTAGTGAAACAATATTTTCTGACTCAAAGGGTACTCCTAGGAAATAGATTAGTAAAACGCATAGTTTTTGCCCTGGAAGTCCCCTCTATTGGACCCTCTCGCCGCCGAAAAAAAGACAGTGTGTTCACGAATCACAGCTGTCTGCGGCTTGGTCATTCCAGCTCTGGAACTTTGGACTGTTAGATCGGCAGTGTAGTCCTGTTCGTTAAAAGTGAGAAAATGTGTGGTGTTTCATTTGATCGAGTATTTCATATGAAAGCATTGCTTTTAATCGCGCCATTCCTACTGACGGCATTGTAATGTATGTACATTTCAGTGGGGAAAACCACTAAGACAGTCTTTCCGAGGATGTAAAAAGGCAGGTGTAGAGTGAGCATCTTCATATGAGAAAAGATGTTTGGTGACTTCCCCGTCGCGTTTCTAGGGTAACGTTAAGAGTTGTGTAATTTAATACAATCTTGCTCACACCGTGTAGACTAGGATTCTGTATACAGTGTAGAATTAGGTAGCGAAGCACGGGTACATCAGCTACTTATTGTAATAAATTTAGGTACCTTTTGTGTTTGGAAATTATTTCCGATGTACAGTTAGCAACAGAGCATACGACCTTCCCTCCTTTCCCATTCATTTCTAAATCTTTCCACACCTTTTCATTAGACACACTTCCGTCTGAGATGAAACTATTAATTCTGGCGCTAATTTGCTTGTTGTAAGACCACCTAGATAAAATTTGTGACAAAATATCAATGGGTGTGGAATTCTGGCTTTGCTTAGAACAGCAACTGATTGAACCCAATTATGCAATAATGCAATAGAGGCACAAACATAAACATTAATGCGTAATTTAAGAGTTTACTTTTCCTCTGTTCTTGAGTGTGTTATCTTCAATTCACAAATCCATCAACTTTTAATGAGTTTGTAATAAACAGAACCTTTTCTCTTAGCTTTACCTCGTGAAATATGAGAATTTCAGTGAAACTGTTTTCATCCTTATTGCGGAAATAGTTCTCAATAGCACTGATGGCATGGGTGTTCACCACATAGGGCACTTAAGTAATTTAACATGTTTTCGCAGATGAGCCTCCGAAGGAAGGGGAAGCATACCATGCGTTAAACAGTGTCTATAACCCCTCAGGTGATTTAATTTTATATAAGAGACTATCCAAAAGAATTCATGGTCATATGTCATTCCTTTTTATTTCTTAGCTGACAATTTTTGAGCATGGTGTCAATAATCACACTTTACTTTCTGCTTAATGTTGGCTCACTGAAATAATTCAACTAGTGACATGGAATGTCTTATTTATTTTTTCTAACAACAAAATCTTAGCGTTAGCTGTTTTCAATTCATTACAGGTAGTCATTAAATTACGTTCCTGTCTCTCTATTTCTTTTTTTTAAAGCAAACTTACTGTCTTTTTATCTGTGTGAACCTACTTCATTTCTTTCAGCACTCTCAGAACAAGCATTGAAATTTAATCTGTGGCGAGGCCTGTCTGATTTGTTTCCTTAACTTTTCTCCATCTTTGGAGGCTGCCTTTTGCGGGGTGATTTCCATTTCCTTAATTGTTTCATGAGATATTGTGGCAAATTGGGGAATATATCAGGGACAGGACCAGTTTTCAGTTTCCATCTATCTCTTGGAATTTCCACCTGTTCACCTTGTACTACAAATGAGTCTGGTTTAATTATAAATTCATCAGAAAGATATGAATCACACACACAACACATATCAGGAAGATTATCTTTTCTGGGAATCAACATTTCCCTTTTGAAAATTCTACTTCATCTTTAGATGGCTTGGAGAAATATTTACCTTAAGGAGTTTTGTAAGTGGACTTACAGCCTGAAACGAAATGAGCAGGCATTTTTTCCCCCTCCTCAGTATGATTGCATCACATTTGATTTGTAAGTTTTATAAGCTCAGTACTGTGATTACACTAAATTAATAATTCATACACACCACCAAATCACATGCTCTTCATTTCCACTTAGCAATAATACATGACATATGTTCTTGCCTTCACAGAACACCACTACTGAACATGAAGAGATTACAACTACAGATACCAACCCTCATACAGCAATGGTGCTGCCTCTAATGAATGGCGCACCACAGTCCCTATACCTTAAAGAGCTCACGCGTTCTCTTCCACTCACAGTAGTACCAACCAAAAACCTTTTCGGCATTTTACAAGAGATAGGGATGTCTTCTTTAGTGAGGAACTGCAGCAGCTCCCTTCCCCAACTTTTCAGGTTTGTTGTCAGTTGCCTTCAAATCATCATCCTCCTTTTTCTTCTTTCATATCACTGAATAGTTTCATTGGTTGTATGGGGATACCACATATTTTTATAGACACCTGAAGCATAATCTTCTGTTCATTTATCCCAAGCATCCTTCTTTGCCTTCATAGTCGAGGGCAACTTCGGTTTATTCGAAACAACTGGGTGTTTGTTGAACATTCAAACTAAGACGACATCTTCGAAAGCAATGAAGCAGCTATGAATGAATCAAAGATAGCAGCCCTGGACTGGAAAGACAAACGTATCATGGTGATTTATCTAGAAAGTGCTTAATGAAGCAGTTGCTATGGCTAGCATCAACTAGAGTTTCCCCAGATTTTCACAGCACTCTTCAACATATTTTTAGCAACTGCTAAACCTAGTCAGTAGATGCTAGCCTAAAGATGCTATTTTTATTCACTTCATTCAATGACTTTTGCTTGAATCAGCGCACACTCAATAAAATTCAGAAAGTAGTGGTAAGGGAGTAACTACAGAAACTGACTGGACTTTCATAATACCAGTATATTTCATGTGCTGTCGTGCATTCTTACAAATGCAGATAAAATTGAAAATTGTGACAATTAAGGGAAGAAAACAAAGTAATCCTGATCCAAAAGGAGTTATTATGATCAGGTGGTTGCCAAGTACAAACTGTTCCATATTACAGTAAGATAATGATAGCATATTTTTGAAGGTTATGGAGAAATGTCTTAAGTGACTATTCACCAAGCAGCCATACTCTTCCCATCATGACCGACGATTGGAAGGGGATGGTCCATACGTGAAACTACCTCAGGCAGTGAAAGTGACTATAAAATAAGAACGAAAAACTGTTTGGGTAGAAAAAGAAGCATTATGAAGAAAAAAAATCTAGCCTGTTTCCACTCAAGGGTCGATCCAACAAGGTTCACCTTAGATGGTTTAGGTTGGGATCATGAAGCACGCTCAAGTCCCCACATCAATTTCAATTTTGTGGACTCTATAGAGGGATAACCTGAAAATAATACAAGAGGCTGACATAAATATTGGAATAAAAAAAGGCTACTGACAAAATAGAAGTAAATGATTTTACAAACAGCATCATCATCAATGTCCCACTCAAGTCAACCGGGTGTGGTTAACAAGCCTCCTCCACTCCTTTCTGTCCTTCCACTTTTCCTGCTCCATTACTTCTGCCACATCCAATCCAGCTTCTCTAATGAATGTCCTTCCAAATCTGATCCATCAACCTTCTTCTCAGTCCTCCAACTGGTCTCTTTCCCGTAACTTCTCTTTCCAATTCCCTTCTTGCTACTCGTTACTTTCCCATCCTTTTTACATGTCCGAATCACCTCAGTCTTGCTTTCTGTATCTCCTGTACTAAGGGTTCTATATTTAGCTCTTCTCTGATTTTAATATTTGGAATTTTATCTCTTGTTGTCTTTTTAACAAATGTTCTAAAAAATTTCATTTCTACTGCTTGGATCTTACTATCTTGTCTCTTATTAGCTACCAGTGTTTCCAGTCCGTAAGTTACAACTGGTATGAAATACTGTTTATATAATGTTGATTTCGTTCTCTTGGGTACTTTGTCATCCCATAAAAGCTCTCTGACTTGATGATAAAATGTTGTACCTTTACTTAGTCTGTTATTCATTTAAGGGTTGATTTCATTACTTCCATTAATAATGCTACCCACATATCTAAACTGTTCTACATTCTCTAACTGTTCTCCGTCTATGTTCACTTGGCTTCTCTTTTTCTCTTTTCCACAGTGCATGACTACAGTTTTCTTTTAACTAATTACCATTCCAAATTCCTTCAGATTTTCATTCCAAATGTCCAGTCTCCTTTGTACGTCCTTTTCTCCCTTTCCCCAAATCACATCATCTGCAAATACCAAGGCATACACTTCATCACTAATGATACTCTGTTTTACACATTTTTTGATTTCATCCATCAATATAATAAACAATAATGTCACCACTCTCATGATAATTTTTTTTCTTGTTAATGATTTTGGTACATTCCTTTTCAGTAGGCATTCCTATACATGTTTTCCCTTAACTGTATCATAAGCTTTTTCCAAATCCAAAAATACGAATATGATTTCCTTATTCCTTTCCAGATGTTTCTTCATTATTATTCGCACTGTAAATATTAAGTCTATTGTTGATCTATTTGGTCTAAAGCCATACTGTTCTTACTTTAACTGTATTTCTATTATATTCCTCTGTCTATTGTCTATGACTTTCTCCATTATTTTTAGCCCATCTGACAATAGAGTTATACCTCTATAATTTTCACATTTCTTCTTATTTCCTTTTTTGAACAATGGTACAATGCTTCCTTGTTGCCAATCTTCAGGTATCCTTCAATATGGCATTCAGGGCTCTATATAGCCACTGCAGTCCAATGCTTCCTGCTGCCTAAATCATATCAGCATTGAATTCATCTTTTCCACTTGCTTTACCTTTGGTCATTGCTTTCACTCCCCTTTCAAGTTCCAACCATGTTATCGAGTTCACTTCTTTTTCTCCATCTTTTATTTCCATTTTCTTATCTCCTTCTTCCTCCGAGCAGTCATCCTCATTATAAAGTTTATAAAATACTTTGCCATCACCTTCTGAACACCCTTTTCGTTATGTACTATGGGTACATCTTCTCTCTCTAATGCCTTGATTTTTTCTTTCTTTATTCTTTTTGTTTCTATTACTCTGTATAATAGTTTCTGATTTCCTCGACTATCTTGCTCAATTTTGTTCGTAAACTCTCCCAAACATTTCTCCTTTTCTTCCTTGATACTCCTCTTTACTTGTAGCTTCAATCTTTTGTATTCCACATGTAACCTTTTTATCTTATTCTCATCCCTCTGATACGTATTTTGCTTTTCCTCATCCATTTCTTTCCTCACCTCGTTCCTTTCCTTTCTTTTATTTCATTTTTTACTTTGTCTGTCCATCACCGTGTCTCCTTTCCCTTAACCTTTGATTTTGTTTTCCTGCATACCTTAATTGCTGCTTCCACATATGTCTGTCTTAAATTGTCCCACTCTTCTTCTCCACTTTGTATATCCGTGTTAGGCAACTTCCTTTTTATACAATCTTGGACATTCTTTTATCCTCCTCCTCCAATTCCCAAATACTGATCTTTGGTTTCTTCTTCAATACAATTTGAGGGATTTTTACTTGTTTTAATTCCACAATTAATAATCTATGATCACCTTCCATACTCAGATGCCAACTATTATGATTCAGTCGTAATAATTATGAATTACCCATCACAATTACACCTTTACGAATCACATACCACAAATTATGATTTTTTGTTGATTTTTAAATCTAGGTGTATGAAGTGTTCAGAAGGATACACAAGGAATGTCATTATAGCTTGAGTTCTCAATATTATTTTGGGATTTCTCAGTAATAAGTTATACCTCTTTCCTGTTCCTCGTTTAAGAATATTTCGAGTTTTCACACGCCGAACGCAGTGTGTGCTTCCAGTACCAGAAAAATAGGCACCTGTGAAGTGGTATATATTGCGGAGTTGTTGTCTTTGTGCGTCACATGACCAGAAATCCACGCAAGGATGCAAGTTCTTTTGTCTTTGTTTTGGCGGCAAAGTGGTGACAAACTCAGTTTCATTATGGATACTGTGTGCGTGACTGTTGAAGTATTTATTTCGATTCTGGTTGCCAAATGCACATATATTGCTCTTCTAGGATATATGCTAATCGTATGTTACAAAATGCGAAAGGTTTGAAATAATGAAGCGAGTCCTCGTGCAGGAAAATACGTGTGGTGACGTTACCGTGATTAGCAACGCTAATAATAAACCAAAATAGTTCAAAAATTTAGGGAGGAATACTCGAAAGAATGGCCCTGTTTACTGCGTCCATCAAAATCTCATTCACATGTGTTTTGTAGTGTGTAGCCGCGATTTTTCAGTTGCGCATGGTGAGGAAGAACAGCAGTGAGTTCCGTGCTAATATGAACACCGAACTGCTGTTAGTGCAGAGGATACACATTATATCAAAAGGAAAAGCATGTCACCAGTATACATTTACCAAACAGTAACTACAAGCTGCTAAGGGAGCAACTACAGTACTCAACAAAAGAAATGAAAATTCAACCTCCACTCAGGTACGTAGGCCTATTGCAGATCACCTGTTACTTTAGCAGGTAACAATCATACACTCCTTATATGCCAGTCTTTGAATATTTGGTCGAATTGTATGATGTTCATTGATTTTTCAATGGCACGTACGTTAGTAAGACGGCCGACGCACCCCCAAACGGTTGAATTACGAATTACCTTTCTTGAAATTTGGTATCTCTGCATACTTTCACCAAGGATTACCTTCGTATTCATGACGTACCTTCCCCATTCTCGGTCTGTTAATATAAAATCGAGGAGTGTTCCATACTGTCCATCCCAACTATATCGGCTGCCCTCATAGCTTTTCCTCTTCATAAACCATGTGTTCTTTATTATCAGGTTATTTCTGATACAAAAGTCCAACAGTTTCTCTCCATCTTCATTTCTATCGCTATACAAACAGATCTTATGAAAATCACTATTTTTGCTGAGGCAGTTCATATAAACATCCCAAAAAGCTTGCACTGGGGTGGGGGGTGGATGCTATATTTGAACCTATATTGTAGTACAATGTTAACTTGCCAAACTGTACTGTACATGTGGGGAAAAAGGTACACATATCCTTTTGGCATTTTACAAATTTTCATTTTTGGAAAGGATAAAACCCTGAGGGAGTAAAATAATTCCCACTTTTACAGGGTAATCCATATGAACCGTTACAAATTTAATGGGTTATCATTTCCTTCTAGAGGCTAGTGTAAACTTGAAATTGAGTTTAATAATCTCAAGAGCTCTGGGGGAATCTCTAGTATATTGATATCCCTACATGTTTACTATTATGACTACCACTGGCTATTATTATCTAGTTTGCAGTCATGAGCATGCAGAACTTTTTTGCCAGTGTGTTTTTATAGCAAAAATGTAATAGAAGAAATTCCTTGACTGTAACACAACAAGCATTTTGAAGAGAATTTGGTGTGCACAATGTTCCAAGAAGTAAACAATTTTATCAATGGTAAGTAAGCTGCAGACAACTGGCTTGCTCCTCAGCATGAAAAAAAAAGACCAGGAATGAGTCAATATTGGGCTGATGTTCGAGGATGCTTACTGCACTCACCAAAGAAATCATTGTGTTGAGTGAACCAAGAGACATTTTTCAGAGCAGTGTGCAGACCTATTTTGTCAGTATTAAAGAAGAGGGGGGGGGTTCAATCTCTGGATGCTTTCACAACGTTAGCAGCAGTGTACAGTAAAAGTATGATGGCAAGATCAAAAGTGTTCAAGTAGTACCAGCATTTTAAAGAGAGCCCAGAATTCATTGCTGATAATGATGTGACCGAATGGGGGGACAAAATCATTCACCGTGTGGCGAAAGAGAAACAAGGAGCAATATCTAGTTATTTTATGTCATTTGTCAGAGTCCATCTGTCATAAGTGATATGAGATGTGGCAAAGCAGAAAATTGTATCTTCTCCACGAAAATGTGCTGCAACATTTGTAGTCTCTGCCGGTCTCAAAATTTCTTGTGATACATGGATCTTCTGTGCTTCAATGTCCAATCTATTACCTAACTTAGACCCCTGCAACCTTTATCTTTTTCCAAACAATAAAATAACTAAAGGGAAGTCATTTTACATCAGCAAATGAGGTCAATTGTTTAGTCAGCTTTACGTCGCACTGATGTAGATAGGTCTTATGGCAACAATGGGATATGAAAGGACTAGGAGTGGGAAGGAAGTGGCTGTGGCCTTAATTAAGGTACAACCCCACCACTTGCCTTGAGTGAAAAGGGAAAACCATGGAAAACCATCTTCATGACTCCTGATGCCAGCGTTCGAACACACCTTATCCTGAATGCAAGCGGACAGCTACATGGCCCAAACCGTGCAGGCACTCGCTCAGAAAATGTGGTAAAAGTAGCACTGGAGAAGGAATTACAGAAGATAGCAAAAATGCATAATTGCCAAAGGCTACCACAAGTACATTACATCACCAATTATTCCCTGAACTAAATATGAGATTATATGTAGGACAGGAAAAACTCTTACAGTTCTCTGTAGCTATTCCCAGTCTTCAAATCAGAGTGATGAATGACACCAACCACAAGTTACCTGACATTGAGTACGAAGGTATTACCAGCAAATCATAACTAAGGACATCAATGATTTCATTGAATAATACACACTTGAAATTCAATTTTACTGAATATTTTACACCTAATCGATTCAGCAAATGAGAATAGTAAGGAACAGTTTTCCTGTCATACTTACCCTATGAAAAGATTTGTCTGACACTTCAAAGAATACAAATTTATTGTATGCAGGCAATATAGTCTTGACTACATTTTTGGGTTGACCTCGTTCTACAACAAAATAAGACTCAATTGATACACGAGAAAAGAAGCAAAATTATCATGAACACAAAACCAGAACTGATAGTACATACCATCTGTGTCATACAACTCAAGAGCTCCACCATCACTTTCTTCCCAAATTTTATTACAATAGAGAATGAAAGCTATTTTTCGATCCTCACACCTGTCATCATGGCAAAGCAGGTAATCTAAAACAAGTAAATATATCTATAATTAAGAATGCAATGGAGTAATTTTGATAAAACCTATACTGAAAAATAAAATAAATTATTATTCAGTAACTAAAGCAGCATCCAAGGTAGCCAAGGCCAATTTTGGAACTGTCTCATACAGAGTCATTTGACATGAAGATCAAATATGTACTAAAAATAAAATACATTTACATTTATTTTGTTAGAAACACACAATACAAAATTGCTGCTGAATTTCTTCATACATTGTAGGCAACTGTTATAAACCTAAAGTATGCTTTTCTACAATTCAACATCATTTAATTTTAAGTATAACGAATTGCAACACTTTCTGTTTAAAGAGTTCTATTCTAAATAACTGCGCATCAACTCATTTTAAAAATCCGATTACATAGTCAAGTTGATAAGCAGACTAAAAATAATGTTAATACTGATGACATAAATTCATTACTTCAAAGCATAGACCCTGGAAATTTCATATCTGATTTATAAAATGTTTCTTGATAATGTAACTGAGGAATACCTCTGAAACATTATGAGGATGTGCTCAATTCCCCTCTAATAGTGCTGGAATGAAAAGGAGTTCTAAAACATACCATTCAATCTGTCACAGATTTACTGCATTTAACTGAATGCATTCAGATCAGACCCTACAAGTTAAAGCAAAACAACACAGCTATTTCTTCTCCTTTGTTCCTGGTTCCATTACCCATTATGTAAGGATGGTGCTACATGTGGATTTTAGCTCAGTTTTACGACTGCATGTTCTACCAGATGCTAACCCTGTTGTGATCTCCAAGTGGAGGCATTTATTCACTACTACATATATCTGCTAAACAATTTTGCTACTAAAGCAGTCAAATGATGTGTAATCAGTAAGCATGCTTAATGCTTAACTTATTCAATGGTGGTGATGTTCGCAGTTTAAAGAGACCTAAAATCTAGGCATCAGCCCCTAATGGTATGAGATGAAAGAAAATGTAATGATAATTAAAATTTTAAAATTTATCCACTGACTAGAATATAAAAATGATGGAAAATGAATATGAATGTAGAATAATCGGTGGATCTCATTAACAATGCCTTACTGGTATCTTCTTATAAAATAGATTTAAAAGTACCTAGATTAAAATGTAATAAAATGAAATAAGACATTGCCTTTATAGTGAAATCATATATTTCATACAAATTAAAAGTTCAAAAAAATAAAATAAAATAAAAATACATGAAGACAGACTAAAACAGAGTCAACAGAATAAAAGTGTAGTTAATTTTTTTTTCCATTTGCTTTACATTGCTCTGACACAGATAGGTCTTATGGCGACGATGAGATAGAAAAGGCCTAAGAATGGGAAGGAAGCGGCTGTGGCCTTAATTAAGGTACAGCCTAGCATTTGCCTGGTGTGAAAATGGGAAACCATGGAAAACCATCTTCAGGCCTGCCAAGAGTGGGGTTCGAATCCACTATCTCCCAGATGCAAGCTCACAGCATGGCCAACTCGCCCGGTAATAAAAATTTAAAACAGAAATTCACATTTAAACATGATTAAAACATGCCAATATCCCTCATAAAACGGATGATGCAGTCGGCCGACTGCTAGTCATCTCGTAGAATGAGGGAAATTGTGCAGATCGGCCAGGTCCATGCACTTCGAAAGGATGCATACTACAGTCAGATGACCCACCGCAAGTACACACCGGGGGGGGGAAAGACTTCTCCCTTCAGTAAGTAGGAATGTGTCGCTATACCATGGCTGATTCGAAGACGACATAATACCACTGCTTCTCTCTCTCGAGAAATCCAAAGTGAAGTCTTCCATACTAAGGCACTTACATGGAAGTAATGTATTCAATTCAAATTAAAAATAGACAAAGATAAACACATAGTCAATAGAATAAAATAGTAGTTAACAATAACAGAAAAAAGAAAAACAAATAGAAACTTAAACACAATAAAACAGGCCACTCTCCCTCATAAAACGGAGAACAAGGTCTACTGGCCGCTCGTCATCTCGTCACTCCTTTTATCCCACATAAACCTCTTACGATGATCCGCATGCCGCTGGTTCCAAATCTCACTGTGTTCGAAGAGAGGTTCAGATAGCAAGCGCGTAAGCGATCACTGAACATGTGTATAGAGTGCGAAGAGAGGAAGAGTGGGTGACCTTGAAAGAACCAATCACAGTCCAAGTTACAGGATAGCCGGTTATGTGCCAGGCTCGAAAATCAAATGTGTTTGAGGCTATGCATGTGGCGAGGATAACAGCCAGCAGCGCAGCTATAAGCCTGGCTCCAGGGCAAAAGCACCGATTGAGATCCATTGGTTTGTTTCATCATCGCCTAAAATCGAGCAGCAAGGCTTGGCGATGTGCCAGCAGCGATGCTGCAGCATAAACGTACCCTTAGAGTGCCATAGTGCGGACTTCTTAACAAAGCATTAGGTTTTAAGCAGGAAGATGTCAGGTAAACTACACTGACATCCCCATCGGAAGGTTCGGATAAATGCTCGATGTGCTTCCCTTCATCACCAGACAAGGTGGTGTACGCATTGAGCTTCTTTGAATTTTTCTGAAGGTGGGGTTTTCTCCTACCAGGAGAACGCGTAAGTTTTCCAGCAGGTGACCTACTGGCACTGACACAGACCTGCCAGAGAGGGGGCTGGTGTCCCCATTCACAGTAGGGGTGAAGGAGCACGTGGTAAAGGCCTTCTTTTCTTGTTTAGACGGGCTGTGAGATGGATTCTCAGCCCCAGTCGACGATGTCGCCTCTGCGAGCTTGGGCGCATCTTTCATCAACCTTTTCGGGGAGGGAGACTTTGCCTTATCCCCTGCTGTGTCAGCTTAGGCTTCCCATCCAGCACAGGCTTGTTTCTGGTTGAAAGCTGAGAAGACCCCTCATTCGAGCTTTTATTCTTTGCGGCACTGCTCGGAAGTGCAACTGCCACCTTGGGCACAGCGATCTTCACAAGGGTTGACAAACACAAAGACGAACATGACAGACACTGTGCTATCATGCTGAAGTCTAATGTTTTCGAAGGAGCATTCATGGAATTAAACTTATGGTGCGCTTCCTGCTATGAAAGACCATCCAGGGTCTTGATCTCCTGGACAGTTTCTATCTCAGAGGGAAAGAAGACTGGGGCAGTTAGTGCACTTGTTCGGAGGAGTGCACTCTACATTAAATCATTTAAAGAAAATTTCCACATCTCTGATACTATATATTTGCTTTAAGCAAATTAATTAATCGTAGGGCAGGTTTCGTTCCTTAGGAACATCTTCAGCTACATTACATTGCATAGATGAAATTACAGAGAATTTTCTTGTTCTCACAGAACATCTTAAAAAAGTACCTTGTTATGCTTAAACCAATATTAATTTTGAAAAAGATAAAATTAACTAAAATATGTGAGGAGGGTTGAGTGAGGTGGTGAAATGGGAAGGGAAGACTGATCTACTTATGTTCTAATCTAATTTAAAACAATTTCTTATTCACTCTTCCATGCCTTGAGCTTCTCTTCCACATGTACCCCTAACAGACAGATTCGATATCATATGTCCGAATCTTTGACAATGATAGCATTGCATGGGAGGCAGAATATATGGCCCAACATTGCAACGATAAGTTGTAGAATAAGCACCATATGGGAGGCAGAATATACGGCTCCACATCGCAACAAGAAGTTGTAACCTTGACTTTCTCTGGTAACACTAACAATTTAGTTGAAGGAGACAATGAAAGCACCCGTGGCAACATGTGTCATATCAGGGTGAATCATGTCTGCCATCATCTCCTCATCAGTGTTCAAGATGAGATCACAGTGGAGGATAACTCCACGAACCACATTCAAGGTTTTGTGCACTTCCACTTCGATGGGGATATTGCCAAAGTCGTCGCACTAGAGCAACTGATCACCTTGACAAGCAGTGCAAGTCTTAAGCAGCAAACTACCACCAGGAGTTCTTTTATGTGCCAGTACATCTACCTGCAGGAGGCTGACTTATTTGAGCACCTTCAAATACCACTGGACTAACCCAAAATCCAATCTGCCAAGTTGGGTTCAGAAGGCCAGCTCCTTAACCATCTGATCTACTATCAGTGATAACTCTAAACTTATAGTCCACTTAGTCAATACTAATTACAATCTTTTATTGGCTAAACGCTGCACGGTTCAAGAACCCATATGTTCTGAACTGTGAGAGTCACAAAGGTCAAAAGACAAGGTTTATGTTAAACTGGCTCGCGTAACTCAAAGAGTTACAATCAGAGGTCAAGGTCAAATTCAGTTATACATAGGAAACATCAGCGTAGTAAAGCCAAGAAAGTTTGTAAAAGTTCTCAAAGCAATGGAATAGAGGAATGTTCAACAGAAGGAGTTGCAGATATAAACATTTACAGATACATCTATCAGAGTGGATGCCTCAATTTTACAAAACCATTTGTTTTTAGACAAAATATTTAATAAGTAGATAATTGAAAAATTTGCTGTTTTATTGGGACTGAAAACTGGAGCACTAGCCCATATAACAATTTCCAATATTTTTTAATTTCTTAGACTTAGTTTATAATATTTTAATTAGAGTGACCAATAATTTGCAATTTATTTGAAAGGTAAGATAAAATATTGATGTTAAGTCGTGGGAATGCTTGTTAGATTATACAGCCGCTGAAGAAGAGAACATATGGGTTCTCGAAACATGTACAACGTTTAGCCAATAAAAGATTGTAGTAAGTATCGACTAGGTCAAGCGATTCCAACTGAGGTGCTCCCACCGCCTCGGCCGGCCCCGGCAGCAGCCCCAGTGCTGTGCTATAGCACCGTTGAGGTGGTGGGGGAAGGAGGGGAAGTGACAGAGGCAGAACCACAGGTCGTCAAGTCAGCGCGAAGCTTATGAAAACAATATTATTTATGACAGTTCTGTGAACATATAAACACACAATTTATTCTGTACATACTTTGCGTTTGCCTTAATGTACATTTAGCGTTTAAGTCGATTGTTGACATCGTTTCGCGGCAACTAATTTCCAATAATGGGTATAAGCGATTTGGCAGTAGAAATTCTAAGTACAGCCTATAAGTCCGCATCAGACAGAGAAGTCCTAGTTCTCCATTTATTTAAATTCAAAATTGAAAACATCTGCTTTTTGCAATTTTCAGAGCAACAATAGCCCATAACGTGCTCGAACTGCACCTTTTAAAGTATTGGGTTCAAGTGTCTGTGGGACAGGGAGATAAAATAATTAAAATAATTATATTTGTGGGTTCTTTTTTGCAATAGGTCTTATGGCGATGATGGGATAGGAAAAGGCTATGAATGGGAAGAAAGTGTCCGTGGCCTTATTTAAGGAACAACCCCAGCATTTTTTTGCTTTGAAAATGAGAAACCACGGAAAACCATCTTCAGCGCTGCCGACAGTGGGGTTCGAACCCACTATCTCCCAGATGCAAGCTCACAGCTGAGGGCCCCTAACCGCGCCGCCAACTCACCCGGTGTTTTTTCTTAGCAGCACATCTAAGTCTAATTCTAAACAGTTCTTAATAATGCAAAACCCAAAACGAAAACAAATCTCCTAAATTGCATGTAAAACAATTCCTAATGAGTAAGTTATTACGTATCTCTGAAGAACTTAGCAAGTCCAATTTTAACTTAGCAATTTGTTCGGTTCTTGCTGCGCCAACAATGTCATCATAGGAAACATGTTTACTGTGGTAGTGTCGTCGCACGGTTGAAAACTTTACGCTTAAAATGACATGACAAATGAAACACTGAGCTTTCCCTTCGGTATTGAGAACAAAATATGAATCCACCCATGAAGGATTAAACAACATTTTTAAACGAAGGCGAAACCAACTGCTCCACTGTCTGTTCTATCAAACAGATTCTACTGAGAATGACACACACACACACACACACACACACACACACACACACACACACACACACACACACACAGAGAGAGAGAGAGAGAGAGAGAGAGAGAGAGAGAGAGAGAGAGAGAGAGAGAGAGAGAATGAATGTACTGTCTCTTACGTACATATGCAGCGACCATTGCGTAGTAGTTGAAGCAGGAGAACGGTGCTGCTGAGTGCAGCGCTGGTGCGCCCCAGCACTAAGTGCTTGAGTTGGAAAGGCCTGGACTAGGTGGACTGTAAGTTTTAAGTTATCACTGCCAAATAAATCAAACCATTATGGTTAAAATAATAAACCTAACTGTCTGAGCTGCTCAGCCCGGCCTTGTTTTTGCAACTGGTTTTACACTGCACCAACTCGGCAGTTTTTACAGCGATGATGGGACAGGGCAGGTCTAGGACTGGGGAGGAAGTGACTGTGGCCTTCAATCCAAGCTCAAATAATTATAATTAGAGAGGAAAAGAAAAAGAAATAATGAAGTATATAGCTCTGATCTGTATTTCCCCTCAATCTTCCACCAAGTCCCTTTAAAATTATCAGAGATTTTCCAGAAAAATCATGCACACATATTTAAAAATATATATCATCTGGTACAGGAATCACTAAAAATTTATATCTTAAGAAAAACTGAATATTTTTAAGGACCTACAAAGACTTTCCTTGTACGGAATAATCTCCTTAGTGTCCACAGAAATGTTGTCAAGTTTCCCTGACTTTCCCTGACCTACTAAGAAAAATTTCCCTGACCCACGGAAACTAAGTGACAAGCAGTGGTGGCTCGTGACAAAATTTTTAGGGTGTTCACAACAACATTTTTGTTCATGTCTCAAATCAGCAAAAAAAAGTAAGATAGGTACATAAATCACTTCACTAAAAGATCCTTGCACGGTTCCTTTGTCACAAATAATATGGTAGAACTTCTGTAACCGAGGATAAATTTTATACAGGGTCTTTATTTATGCTTGGCAGGGACTTTCTCGTTCAACCTTGGTCGCCAGTGACGGTTCAGTTGCCGGCAACCGCGCGTGCGTATGTACGGCAGAATACGGTGCTCAAAATGATTATCATGCATTTTACTCACCATGTTTACAGTTTATGATCAAAAATCATTATCATGCATTTTACTCACCATTTTTACAGTTTATGCTGAAAATGTTCCCCATGTGCCGCTAAAATAATCGGCATCTCCTAATGAATTTTTCGGTTACTCTGCCAAGTTCTTCAGCACTGATAGATGCAATTGCAAATCTTATATTGTCTTTAAGTTCATCTAGTGTGTGAGGGTTGTTCCCATCAACTATATTTTTCAACATGCCTCACAAATAAAAATCACATGCCGTTAAATCCGGGCTACGAGGGGGCCACAGATTTTTAGTTATGATCCTCGTAGCAAATATGCTTCAGTAAGGAGATAACGACCATTACGTCTATTTTTATTGTTTACTGAACCTGTAGGTTTGAATATCTTGGCCAGTTGTTTTATTGTCCGATTGACAGGAATTTCGCTCGAAACTTTTGTCTTGTCCTAGCGCACGATTTTCTGCACTTAATGTAAGTATTGTGCAGATATACACGTTCACGTAACAAATATTTCACATATAATACAGCACTATACACAATCACAATAAAACACTATACAATACAACATGCAGTACGCAGTAGCTTCATTGAAAACCCTACTATCTCGGAGCTCAGCAGTGCGCAGTAGCTTCATTGAACACCCTACTATCTCGGAGCTCAGCTCTCAGCAACTGCAGAAGTGCCAGAAACTGCGCGCGCCAGCGGCCAGTAGCGATCTGTCATCGCCGGCCAAATTTGAGCGATAAAGTCCCCACCAAGCATAAATAAAGACCCTGTACTAGACTAGTGGAGAACAAAAGTAAAATTCGTAACTTTACTACACTGCAAATATTGTAGGATGTGACAACTATTCCTGGTTTTTAAATAGCACAAAGTTCACCTGGGTGTTAGTGTAGACCAAACCCCATGGCCTACCAAGCGACCGCTGGTCAGCCCGGTGGCCTGCAGATTATGAGGTGTCGTGTGGTCAGCACAACGAATATTCTTGGCTTTCTAGACCGGGGCCGCCATCTCACCGCCAGATATCTCCTCAATTGTAATCACGTAGGCTGAGTGGACCTCGAACCAGCCCTCAAATCCAGGTAAAAATCCTTTACCTGGCCGGGAATCAAACCCGGGGCATCCAGGTAAGAGGCAGGCGCGCTACTCCTACACCACGGGGCCGGTTGTGTTAGTGTAGAACAAAAGTAAAATTCATAATAACTTTACTGCACTGCGAACATGAAGGATGCGAGCACTATTCTTGGCTTTTGAATAGCACAAAATTCACCTGGGTATAATGAGATGCACAGAAATAATGTGTACCGCATTTACCGGTCGATATTTTTAAAAATAATTGTTTCCGAATTGAATCCAATAGTCTCCACATTATCTCAGTTAATCAGGGTTCTACTGTATCACATGTTAATTATTCTCGTCTTGGAAATTATAGACAACACTAGCATAGGGAATTCAATACTCGCATTTTTGCGTGCATGAGAATTTTCATATTTATTAATATTTGCTCTCAAATGAGCAAGGTCTGTGCACCCAGCTGAATTCCATACACTTCTTTCTTTGTTGAACAATAAACAGGGCAAACAAAAAAGCGCATTCCTAGATCTACATCCACAGAGTCACTTGCGTGTTTCCTACACTACTCTCTTTAAACTTACGCCTATAATCGGGTTTGTCAGTTTTTGTAACTTTTTCGATAATCGAATCTGGTCTGTCCGGAACAAGCCTTTTTATTTCTAACTTATGCTGAGATTAATATTTCGCTGGTTAAAATTACCTGAACTGAATTCATTTCCTCTTACACAAAGAATACCATGGTTATAAACCATACAAACAGAGAAGCAAAACAAAACACTCAAATTTCACTTAAAAAGATTTTCCAGTCTCAAGGTAAAGCAAACTTCTTCCCTCGATTACAAACATCTGTTCACAATGAGCTATAGTGGAAAAAAGCCTATTCAGAATTACTAGCAAAATCTGCCGGTAATGTAATGCAATAGTAGCTCCTGGAAGGCTGTGGCTAACCGTAATAAGGGAGGTGGTGGACCCTTGTGGTCAACTGTAATACTGCCACTGGTTTGAGGGTGGCTCTAGATGGTAAGGCACGTACCTTACCGTGCTCCTCGCTAATGGGAATATCAGTGCATAAACGATGACATCATCTGCTTTGCGCATGCATGCATACAGTCTTCAGCACAATAGCGCATTATCCAGTGTGCTCACTGCACTGTCAGTCAAAACGAACAACAGTACTATCGGTGTAACGTAGCTTCGATATAAGTAGAATGCTTTAGATCGATTGTCGAAATCAGGTCGAAAGAAAGGAAAGTTTTAAATTATTCATGAATGCGTAAATATGTATTAAAACTAGGTGATCACGTGCTCATATGCTCTTGAGAGCCCACCTCCACTGGTGACAAGTTAATTCACCGAACAGCACATTAAAAAAAAAAAAGGAAATTTCAGCCTCCACCATCTCTATACCTGGCCTAGTTCTCTCTCCACTTCGTTCTTTCCAATTATTTACGGAAAAAAATTACATTTGTACCGGGAGGTACACCTCTACTCAGCTTATTCAAAATCAGCGCCTTAATAAACTCCTCTATCCATCAAAATTGGAAGCTGATACAACATAAACTTAGAACTTTAATCAGAAGATGTCACTACTAAAATATCGAGGAATTGTGTTATTGTGAAGTTTTCTAAACTGACTGAATTTCTCGTTTTTTTGTTTGCTATATATCAAGAAGTTTGGACATTTTCCCACAGATGTCACTACCAAAAAACTCTGATCATTCACTCTGGTGCAAGGTGGAAGAACTTATAACTTAAAGAAGTTTCATATTCCTAGGTTTTCCATAACTGAATCTATGTTCATTTATTTTTGGGTGGGCAACACTTCCTTTTCTTTCCGCCAGTTTTGAATCTAGCCAATCAAAAATTTCCGTAATTAATTTTCAACCTATCACAGGCTTCTTGTTCGATTTTGAGTGTTACTTTTGAACTTAACCAATAAAATTGAGAGGGTGCGCAAGGATTAGCCCAGAATCCTCTAGAACCTTCCCTGAGGGTATATAAACTGCGGCTTTTCATGTTTCCTTGCCAATTGATCGCAGTCTTTATACGTGTGCATGTTAAAGTAGGAGGACTATTTCTTCGGTCAGCAGAACATCTACAAGGTAATGGCCACATAAATTCATTCTTTCTTGCTGTATCCGCTAATTAATCCGAGGGGAAGGTCCGAAACTTTAATTATGTAACAATTCTTTTCTAAAATGTAAATCTTCTTTCGACTAACGTAAAAATTTCATAAAGTTCTAACAGTAAATCGGGGATAGAGAGTGAGTTACCCTCTCAAGCTCCCCTACATCTTGGTTTGAGGTCACTACGTTTTGCAACCTTTCTGTAATATGTTGAATTTATTTCCACCTGAGACACCTCAGTAGTGTGGGACTAGCTCCAGTTTCATCGGCCAAGAGCCCTGTAGGATTTTATATTTCATTATCTGGAGCGTAGTGTTTGTTTCCATTCAGTTTGTGTTCGGGCCGTTTTATTTAACCTGTTCTTTTTTTGCAAAGGCCCTGTAGGTTGGGAACTAGATACCCCTGTATTAAGCAATTTCCATTTGTAATTCGTGCCTTGTGAGGCCAGAGAGTGTAACATTTTGATGTAAGATTGCCTTGAGCGGGCTGTAAGAAACTGAGAGCCTGTTAGCTCATTTTCAAAGTTTTGTAAGAGTACCGAGTGCCTCTGGAAGGCCCGATATTGTATTTTGGGAGCAAGTGCTCTTGAATTAGGAGATTCCTGCCCTTGACTAAATGATTCCTTTTTTTTAATTAACGTTTTGTAAACTAGATCCCGTATCTCTGGAATTGTAAAACTAGGGGCTTGAAGCCCAGAATCTGTAAAATTAACTAATCTTGGATTTTCCTAGACTTGTTTAAAGATTGCTTTTGTACCTGACATGTTGTTTTATGTTCACTAAGTGAAAATTGGTTGAGTTGTTGTTTTTTGAAGAAATATAACCTTCAGTTCAAGTTTAACATTCTTTTTTTTTTGCTAGGGGCTTTACGTCGCACCGACACAGATAGGTCTTATGGCGACGATGGGATGGGAAAGGCCTGGGAGTTGGAAGGAAGCGGCCTTGGCCTTAATTAAGGTACAGCCCCAGCACTTGCCTGGTGTGAAAATGGGAAACCACGGAAAACCATCTTCAGGGCTGCCGATAGTGGGATTCGAACCTACTATCTCCCGTATGTAAGCTCACAGCTGCGCTCCTCTACGCGCATGGCCAACTCGCCCGGTAAATTAATTTTGATATTGTAGATAGAACCATTCACCTCGGCACCTCCTTTAACCTCTTTCTGTTCCACGGGTAACCCCGTAACAAGTGGTAGCAGAGCGTGGTTGAACGGGTCTAAAGCAGGCCTTTCCAACTCGAGCACTTAGTGCCGGGGCGCACCAGCGCTGCACCGATCCCCTCCTTCCCCACCTACCCCACACAGTGGTTGGTGCATGTGTACGTAAGAGACAGTACATTCATTCTCATTCTCTGTGTGTGTGTGTGTGTGTGTCATTCTCAGTGGAATCTATTCGATAGAACAGATAGCGGAGCAGTTGGTTTCACCTTCGTTAAAAATGTTTTAATCCTTCATGTGTGGATTCATATTTTGTTCTCAATACCGAAGGGAAAGCTCAGTGTTTCATTTGTCATGACATTTCAAGTGTAAAGTCTTCAACCGTTCGACGACACTACCACAATAAACATGTTTTCACCTATGATGACGTTGGCGCAGCAAGAACCGAACAAATTGTTAAGTTAAAATCGGAATTGCCAGGTTCTTCAGAGATACGTAATAACATAGTCATTAGGAATTGTTTTACATGCAATTTAGAAGGTTTGTTTTCGTTTTTTGTTTTACATCATTAAGAACTGTTTAAAATTAGACTTAGATGTACTGCTAAGAAAAAACACCGGTGGAATTGGCGGCGCGGTTAGGGGCCCTCAGCTGTGAGCTTGCATCTGGGAGATAGCGAGTTCGAACCCCTCTGACGGCAGCGCTGAAAACGGTTTTCCGTGGTTTCCCATTTTCAAACCAAGAAAATGCTGGGGCTGTTCCTTAATTAAGCCCACGGCCGCTTCCTTCCCATTCATAGCCTTTTCCTATCCCATCATCGCCATAAGATACTTGAACCCAGTACTTTAGGAGGCACAGTCCGAGGACGTTATGGGCTATTGTTGCTCTGAAAATGGCAAAAAAAAAACCCCAACATGTTTTCAAGTCTGATTTAATAAATGGAGAACTAGTACTTCTCTGTCTGATGCGGACTTAGAGGTTGTACTTAGAATTTCTACTGCTAAATCGATTGTACCTATTATTGCTAAATTAGTTGCCCCAAAACGATGTCAGCAATCGACTTAAACGCTAAATGTACATTAAGGCAAACGCAAAGTATGTACAGAATAAATTGTGTGTTTATGTGTTCATAGAACTGTCGTAAATAATATTGTTTTCATATGCTGCGTGCTGACTTGACGACCTGTGGTTCTGCCTCTGTCACTTCCCCTCCTTTCCCCACCACCTCAACGGTGCTTTAGCACAGTACCGGGGCTGCTGCCGGGGCCGTGGAAGCACCTCAGTTGGAATCGCTTGGTCTAAAGTAAGCCCTTTGTCGGCTAGAATCGAAACCAATCTGACCTCCAAGAATTTTTCTCGGTCGCTGGAATTTTTTTCCTAAATTTTTAAGTTCGCTATTATCATGTCTGGCCCTCGCGAAGTCCTCCATCCCGGGTATTTGCGCAAGGAGGAATTGATCTCATTAGAAGTGTTCAATCTGGAGGCATGGTTGCGGCAGATACTGCCAAACTTAAAGAATCCCTAGAACTGCCTATTTGTTTTTCAATTTTGGGAGAAAAGGAAATTGATGAGGCTCTATCCACTATCACTGACAATACCACTGGACTAGCATCTGTAGTAAGTTTTTTTGAAGTAAGCGATCCATCTGCTAACCAACTTAAAAGAGTACAGGCTAGATTGTTCCATTTTTATAATAGGGCTCGGGACCTATTGTCTCTAAAATTAAAAGAAGAGGCTAGTAATTTATTTGTCCATCTATTAGGAATGTCAAACAGAGTTAACCAAGTGTTGACTGGGGCAGCTGCTCCCAAAACCGACCAAGCCCCGGTGATAAACATTGTGAGTGAGGAAGATTTTTCCAAGATGGTAGAAAGTAGGAAATCTGTGGCAACTCAACAAACTTCTGCCCCATTAGAAAATGAGTCTGATTGTCATACACAAATTCCACCATTCTTTTTAAATAATGCGGTGTTAGAGACTTCTCAACCTTCTAGGCCGTTACCTATTATGTCACCTGGGTTTAGTAGTTTGCCTCATCCATTGGCTATGCTGCTTAGGGGAATTGCTAAATTTTCAGTAAACTCCACTAACGAAATAATTTCATTTCTCAGGTTCCTTGTTGAATTTCAAGATCACGCTCTAAAGTTTTTTCTCTCTCATTCTCAAATTCTTCAAATTATTTACTCTATATGTGTCCTCTCGGACAAAATAGTTAAAGCAACAGCTGAGCTATCTTCCGTACAAGACTTCCACGCCCATCTTCTGGCTAACTTCATTCCGGCTCGAGCCACGTTATCATTACTCCAAAAGTACTATTTCAGAGTACAGCGACGGGATGAAAATCTTGCCGACTTCATCCAAGATATTAAGTTTTACACCAGGGTATTCACTCTTCATTTCCCTGAAGACAGAGGTGCCAACCTTTGAAGTGGGTTATCAGTAATCCCATTTTTAACTCGCGCACCCCACCCACAAAACATTCACGAGTTAAATACATATAAATACGTATATCATATTACACAATAAAATTTGCTCATTACCTGTTAGTTCTGCGATAAAAAATTCTCTGTAGCTTGTTTCGCACCCAGCAGCTGCTTTTCGGTGTAGGTTTTCTTGAAACATACTTCCGCCTGAGATGACATTTTCGTCTTCAGAACCATAAGCGATTCCAGTGTAGATGTACTTAACGTAGGCCTGAATTCTGTCTGATTTTTCCTAACAACATTGTGGGAGAGTTACTATGAGGTACACTTAGTACTGCAAATATAACATTACTTAAGGTTTTATACTTAATTTGTCCACTTTCATTTTTAAGCTCTGCAATGTTGCCCCAATTCACATCAATGTTAGGTCCATGTACAATGTATTCGGGGAAAGTATCACACTGGTAGACGGCAAATTCTTCTTCAAGTTTGTCATGTTCACTTTCCTTGACCAAATTTGGGAATCTTCGAACAAAATATTCAAGAGATGAATAGGAAATCTTCATTCTGAGAGAGATGTCTACATCTTCGGCATGATGAAGAAATTCATCATCAAGGGGAAATTTCCTGGTAATGTAACTGCAAGCTGCCATATAAAACTCTGACAGAATTATAAAACATCTCTTTATCACATTCATTATCTTTCAAGTATGCCCTAGCTTTTGCTCCAATTACCAAGTCCTCACTGGCTTTCTGGTATTTCCTCCTCTTGAATTCAGCACTCAAAAGGAAGGTAGATTCTGACTGAAGTGAGCATGGCTGAACAAATCTGACCAATAGGTATGGCTGGAGCATCTTGTTGCAGAAATATATTCACAGAGTTTAAAACAGGAAGTGAACTCTGAAGAAAGTAGCAAAACAGTTTTATGTGTGGGTCTTGTATGAAAGATTTCACAGTTTCAAACTGCTTGGTGGTCTATTTTTTTGGTGGGTCTCACTACGAAACATGAGTGTCAAAGCTTCCCACTGCTCAAGAACTCTATCAATAGACTGAAGAAGCAAGAGCCAACAGGTACCAACATATTTCAAAATTTTGTGAACCTCTGTGCCACAAACAGCCTGATAAACTTTCAACGTGTTTTGCCTTTTAGAACTCTTATCAAGATAGTAACATAACTGAACCAAAACGTTCTCTACATTGACTGGCAATCGGGCTGCTGCTTTTTGTGCACAGATGTGTATGAGATGACATGAACAACCCGGGACATATAGAGAAGAATGCCTGTCCTTCACAAATTTGGCAACACCTTTATTTGCCCATATCATTGTGTATGCATTGTCAGATGAAAAGAAATGCAATTTTCCCATGGAATGGCTAAAGAAGACCATTCACTATTAATAACAGAGAAAATTCCCTCACCTGTATTGTCAGTACTAACAATGACAATAGAAGAGTTGATATTTGGCCTCTCTGAGCATTAAAGAAAGATACAACTATAGGATAAAGTGTAACTGCATTTGAATCCATACTACCATCAGTAGCCAGAGAAAAAGGCGTTATTTGCAAAAGTTCATTTATTTCTTTTTTTTGCCTCAGATGCTGTGTATAGAACCAAAGCAGAGGTTTTAGTTCTTGCACAACCATATTTCTGAGATATCTTAGAGTCGGGGAACATTGATCTAAACAAATTTCCAGCGTGGTCTGAAACTGATAACGGAATATTATGCTCCAAAAGAAGTGATGTGAACAATAATTCGGCATTTGTCACCGCAGTTTCATTACTTTTTACGAAGAACGATGAAACAGACTAGTTTCATAACTTTGATTCACTGTATGTGAGATGTTTCTTGGATTCTGTGCGTCTTCTGCAATCATCCCGTCCACCGTGAGCCACAGAGAAATCACATGAACACACACTGCAGAACACGTGGTTTTCACCAACACGTGAGGCAAGTAAGCACGGCCATTCCTTTGTGTAACCGTCTCGATATTTCTGTAACACTGCTGTCTTCTTAGAAGAAGATGCAATTTGACAATTGCTCCGCTTCATTTCACAAAACCTACCACTACTTTTCGAAACAACGTCTAGGATAATTACAATTGAAATGCGCTAAATATACCACTCGTTCTACGCACACAACAAACCGTGCACTCGAGAACAGCAGAGCAAGGATTAGAGCCTGCCTCACGGCCGACTTGATACGTCATTCCCGCGTCATTCTAGCTAAGAGAGCAGCGTATATCCATGTAGCTGGCCGTGATTTCACAACGCTCGCAGGAAACAAAAGGAAGTGACGACCAAATAGCTGCCAAATATGTTTAGTTGCCAACTTACAAACACTGAAACGAGGAGGGTTGACCAGTAATGCTCTAAGGGTTTGAACATTTTTTACTTCTTTCCTTTTTTCCCAGAAATTAATTTTTATTGTGACAATGTTGCTTTTCCGTAATAATTTCCCCTTCGATCGCAATGCCATAATCGTGAAGTGAAATCCGTAAGCATTACGGACAATCCGTAATAGTTGGCACCTCTGTGAAGATCAAATTGTGCAGATGATTGTTGAAGGTATTACCCCACCCTATAGGTCGTGTCTATGTTTCGCGTCGTGCCCTCAAAACTTTTCAGAATTAGAGGCTATTGCGGTATCAGCCAAAGGTGTGAGGTATGCTGACACCTTAAGAGTTGCGAAGGAGCCCTTCCATCGTCCAGTAGTTTTCGGCCTTCACCTCGCTGAACTTTCACCACCCGTAAATGCCATGCTTGTGGGTCTATGGAACATCTGCGTAACAAGTGCCCAGTGATAAAATCAAGTGGGACAAAGAATGGAGCAGGGTCATCACAAGGATGTTTCAAATGCGGCTCGTTTACTCATCTAGCCAAGAATTGCCCTAATGCCAATAGCACCCGCTTCTGCTCAACTTCTGGTGCAACCTCTGCGAACTCCAATAATAGAAAGTGACTAGTATTATCGGCTGAGCCAGCATGTTCACCTTCCCAAGGCTCAGCCCCTGTTAACATCAATCAATACTGATCTGCATTTAGGGCAGTCGCCCAGGTGGCAGATTCCCTACCTGTTGTTTTCATAGCCTTTTCTTAAATGATTTCAAAGAAACTGGAAATTTATTGAACATCTCCCTTGGTAAGTTATTCCAATCCCTAACTCCCCTTCCTATAAATGAATTTTGCCCCAATTTGTCCTCTTGAATTCCAACTTTATCTTCATATTGTGATCTTTCCTACTTTTAAAGACACCACTCAAACTTATTTGTCTACTACTGTCATTCCACGCCATCTCTCCACTGACAGCACGGAACATACCACCATAATTGTAATGAATAGGTGGACACAGTAATTTTATTCTTGAAAGAATTTTACATACCACTTAGTCAGGCAGCTCGTCTTCTTTCTCCCAATTCTTCCCAGCCCAAACTTTGCAACAATTTTGTAACGCTACTCTTTTGTCGGAAATCACCCAGAACAAATCGAGCTGCTTTTCTTTGGATTTTTTCGAGTTCTTGAATCAGGTAATCCTGGTAAGGGTCCCATACACTGGAACCATACGCTAGTTGGGGTCTTACCAGAGACTTATACGCCCTCTCCTTTACATTCTTACTACAACCCCTAAAAACCCTCATAACCATGTGCAGAGATCTGTACCCTTTAATTACAGTCCCATTTAGTGATTACCCCAATGAAGATCTTTCCTTATATTAACACCTAAATACTTACAATGATCCCCAAAAGGAACTTTCACCCCATCAACACAGTAATTAAAACTGAGAGGTGAGTTTCACAAATAGGAAAAGTCCTGACTTTTAACCCCGTTTGCCTGCTGTCCATCTCACGACATTATCGAGGTCACGTTGCAGTTGCTCACAATCTTGTGACTTATTTATTACTCTATACAGAATAACATCACCTGCAAATAGCCTCACCTCTGATTCCACTTCTTTACTCATATCATTTATCTATATATATATAAAGTAACTTGTCCTGACTGACTGACTGATTCATCATCGCCGAGCCAAAACTACTGGACATAAAGAAATGAAATTTTGGGGATATATTCATATTAAGATGTAGGTGCTCGCTAAGAGAGGCGTTTTTGATATTCCGTCGCTAAGGGGTGAAAAGGGGGGTGAAATTTTAAAAAGAGTGTATCTATATCTCAAAACTTTAAAAGTTTACAGATGTAAAAATTGGTATTTAGAATCTTCTTTTAAAATAAGGATACACGTATTTTTTTGTTTTCTGAAAACCCCAATAGAAGGGGTGGAAAAGGGTGAAAATGGGGAAAAATGGGTTGAATGCCTTCAATCAGGATACCGGTACTTATATCTCAGAAACTGAAGATATTACAGACCTGAAAATTGGTACTTTTGATCTCTTTTAAAAATAAAGAAATACGTATTTTTTTGTTTTTGGAAAATCCAATTAATGGGAGGGTGAAAAGGGGGTGAATTTTTATAATGAGTGAATCTATATCTCCAAACTTTTAAAGTTTGCAGATGTAAAAATTGGTATTTAGAATCTTCATTAAAAATAAAGAAACACGTATTTTTTTGTTTTCGGAAAATCGCAATAGGAGGAGTGAAAGGGGTGGAAAAAGGGTTGAATGCCTTTAATGAGGCTACTTATATCTCAGAAACTGAAGATATTACAGACCTGAAAATCGGTGTTTGGGATCTCCTTTAAAAACAAAGAAACACGTATCTTTTGTTTCTGGAAAATCCAATTAAGGGAGGGGGTGAAAAGGGGGTAATATTTTAAAATGAGTGTATCTATATCTCAAAACTTTTAAAAATTGGTATTTAGAATCTCCTTTAAAAATAAAGAAACACGTATATTTTGTTTTCGGAAAATCCTAATAAGAAGGGAAGGAAAGGTTGAAGAAGGGGTCGAATGCTTTTCATGAGTCTACTTATATTTCAGAACCTGAAGATATTACAGACTTGAAAATTGGTATTTGGGATCTACTTTAAAAGTAAGGAAACACGTATTTTTTCCTTTTTGTAAAATCCAGATATTGGGGGTGAAAAGGGGGGGTGAATTTTTTAAAATGAGTGTGTCTACATCTTAAAACTTTAAAATGTACAGATGTAAAAATTGGTAGTTAGAATCTCCTCTAAAAATAAAGGAACACATATTTTTTTGTTTCCTGTAAATCCCAATAGGAGGGGTGTAAAAGGGGAAAAATGGGTTGAATGCCTTTAATGAGGATACATATATCTCAGAAACGAAAGATATTACAGAACTGAAAATTTGTATATGGGATCTCCTTTAAAAATAAAGAAACACGTATTTTTTAGTTTTTGGAAAATCCAATTAATGGCGGTTAAACAGGAGTGACAAATTGGGGTGAATTTTTTGAAAGACTATATCTACAGAATATCTTGGAATCGTAAAATGTTACAGACGTAAAAAGTGGGTGTTTGGAATCTCCTGTAAATGTAAAGAAACATAGGTGATTTGTTTTTGGAAACTCCACTTAAGGGGAACTCAAAAGGGGTGAAATTTTGAAATGAGAATTTTTACAGTATATCTAAAAAACTTAACATGTTACAGAAGTGAAAAATGGTATTGTTTATCTCTATTAAACATAAAGAAACGTGTATTTTTAGTTTTCGGAAATATCACCTGGGTGGAGGGGAGGGTAAAAGTGACTGAAAATGGTGTTGAATTCTTTTAATTAGGCTACTGATATATCAAAAATGCAGATTTTACAGACGTGAAATTTGATATTTTCAATCTGCTTTAAAAGTAAAAATACACGTATTCTCTAAAAATCCAATGAAGCGGGGGGGGGGGGGGTGAAATAATTGAAAAATTAATTGGCTTAATTGTATGAGAATACATACATCTAATAAAAACTAAAGTTATTACAGATGTGAAAATTCGTATTTGGATCTCCTTTAAAAACAAAGAAAAACGCGTTTTGGGCGGGAAACCATCTTGGAGGGCGGGAGTGTAAAGGAGTTGAATTCCTTTCATGAGGACACATAAATCAAAAACTGAAGAAGTTAGAGTCGTGATAATTGGTATTTAGAAGATCCTTTACTATTAAAGAAACAAGTATTTTTTCGGGAAAGTTCACTTGGGGGGGGAGTAGTGTGAAATGAAGTGAAAAAAGTAAATTACTTTTATGGGGATACTTATATCTCAAAACTGAAGGTAATAGACGTGAACATTGGTGTTTGGAATCTCCCTTAAACATAAAGAAACAAGCCTTCTTTTAATTTTTTTTTTTGGGGGGGGGGGCGGTAAATAAACTTAACGGCGGTGGGGTGTAGAAGGAGGTGAGACCAATTGATTTTACTGTTATTAATGTACTTATAAGGATCCTCCGTTGCTCAGGCGGCACCGCTCCGGCCTCTGAAAGCTGGGTTCCGTGGTTCAAATCCCGGTCACTCCATGTGACATTCGTGCTGGACAAAACGGAGGCGGGATAGGTTTTTCTCCGGATACTCCGGTTTTCCCTGTCATCAGCCATTCCAGCAACACATAATAGTAATAATAATAATAATGTTCCGGACCGTCGTCAAATGTGCGGACCGCGCTGGCAACGGCTCCTGGACGGGTAATGACTAAGAATGCAGTCCGGCCGCGGGTTCAGTGCCGCCAAATCACCCAATATGACACCACGCCGGATCTCCTGAAGGATTTTATCCATATTAAAAATGATTAACGGAAAAGATGGCAAAGATTTACGGACCCAACTGACCAGGAGGAATACCTGAGCCTAGCCCGGGAAGTACGAAATCGATTGTTGGAAAGGAATATTGAAAAAATGGGAGGAAACGTGCTGTAAAATAATAGAAAACGAGTCAGATCGGGAATTTTGGAGGATTCTCGCAGAAAACGAGTCAGATCGCGAATTTCAGCGGATTATATATCTAAAACAATAAGCATTCAATTATAAATTTCAGTATAATACCGTAGCGAAGCACGGGTATCTTGCTAGTATATATATATATAAGAAAACATAAAAGTCCAGTAATACTGCCTTGAGGAATTCCCCTCTCAATTATTACAGGGTCAGATAAAGCTTCACCTACTCTAATTCTCTGAGATCTATTTTCTAGAAATATAGCAACCCATTCAGTCACTCTTTTTCTAGTCCAATTGCGCTCATTTTTGCCAGTAGTCTCCCATGATCCACCCTATCAAATCCTTTAGACAGGCCAATCGCGATACAGTCCATTTGACCTCCTGAATCCAAGATATCTGCTATACCTTGCTGGAATCCTGCAAGTTGAGCTTCAGTGGAATAACCTTTCCTAAAACCGAACTGCCTTCTGTCAAACCCATTATTAATTTTGCAAACATGTCTAATATAATCAGAAAGAATGCCTTCCCAAAGCTTACATGCAATGCATGTCAAACTTACTGGCCTGTAATTTTCCGCTTTATGTTAATCACCCTTTCCTTTATACACAGGGGCTACTATAGCAACTCTCCATTCATTTGATATAGCTCCTTCAACTGAACAATAATCAATTAAATACTTCAGATATAGTATTATATTCCAACCCATTGTCTTTAGCATATCCCCAGAAATCTTATCAATTCCAGCCGCTTTTCAAGTTTTCAACTTTTGTATCTTATTGTAAATATCATTGTTCTCACATGTAAATTTTAATACTTCTTTAGCATTAGTCTCCTCCTCTATCTGGACATTATCCCTGTAACCAACAATCTTTACCCAGCGAAAGCTCTGGTAAGGATAAAGTTTATTCTAATCTATCGTTCGAAGGCCCGAAAGAATGCCTCAGAATTGCGGCAGAGTCCCCTGCACTTGTACCATTTCTTATGATTGAATTGAATAGTGAACTTGTCACTGCTCTATTAGACTTGGGGAGCGCGTGTTCTATAATTATTTTGGCTGAATGGTATTCTAAATTAAAGACTGTTTGTAAGTTCTCTGATTATTGTTCATCTTCAGTCCAATGCGTTTTGGCTAATTCCTCTCCATTAGAAATTTTAGGTTTCATCTTTGCCAAAATTCGTATTTCTAAATTCACCTGGAAAACAAAATTGTTTGTGGCCAAACACTTGTCTTTCCCTGTAATTTTGGGAGCTGATTTCATGCCTTATACAGGTCTGGTACTCGACATTCAGAGCAAGTCGTGTACCTTCAAATTTGCTAATAATTGTAAAATTCCTTTGCTCAAATGTAACTCTGTGTCATGTTCATCTGTTTCGCCTACCCAGGATGAGATGTTGTTAGACCTTAGACATGTACCTGAGGAACAGGCTGAAAGTATTCGTAAATTGTGTCAGTCGTTTCCTGATGTATTTTCTGATACTCTTGGTGTTACTGATCTTATCGAATACAAGATTGAGGTCACGGATTCGAATCCGGTTAGGTTCCCGCCTTATAGGCTGTCTCCACCTAAAATGAAGGCTCTTAAAGAGATCATCGATCAGATGTTGAAAGATGGTATAATTCGACCTTCTAAGTTGGTGTATTCCTCGCCTATTTTTCGGGTGCCAAAACCCCAAGGTGGCTTCAGGCCTGCGATTGATTATAAGGCTTTAAATTGTAAGGTAGTGTTACAATCTGTGCCCCTTCCTGATTTTCACTCCTGTTTTTCATGGTTTCGGAAAGCTAAGTTCTTTACCATCCTTGATCTCAATCAGGCGTACAACCAGATCCCTCTAGCTGAAGAATCGAAACACCCAACTGCTTTTGCCACGGATTGGAACTTGTATGAGTACAACCCCGCGCCTTTCGGGCTCCCCACGGGGGCAGCTGTGCTCACTAGACTGATAGATAGGGTCTTCTCTGACATCAAATTTGAATATCTGTATCACTATCTTGATGATGTCGTCGTATTTTCTGATATCTTTGAAGACCACCTAGGTCATCTAAAGGAGGTACTCAATCGCCTTCGTAAGGCTGGGTTGACTGTCACATTATCTAAGGTAGCTTTTGCTAAACCTTCTATGTCATTCCTAGGACATATCGTGTCGCCCGATAGGGTGTCTATTGATCATTCTAGAACACAGGCCATCCGTGATTTCAAACCCCCGTAAGGACATCAAAGGTATTGCCAGGTTCATCGGCATGGTGAATTTCTTCAGGAAATTTATTCCTAACTTCGCTAACAGAGCGGCGAGGTACACCTCTACTCTGCTTATTCAAAATCAGCGCCTTAATAAACTCCTCTATCGATCAAAAGTGGAAACTGATACAACATAAACTTAGAACTTCAATCAGAAGATGTCACTACTAAAATATTGGGGAATTGTGTTATTGTGAAGTTTTCTAAACCGATTGAATTTCTCCTTGTTTTGTTTGCTAATATCAAGAAGTTTGGACATTTTTCCACAGATGTCACTACCAAAAAACTCTGATCATTCACTCTGGTGCAAGGTGGAAGAACTTATAACTTAAAGAAGTTTCATATTCCTAGGTTTTCCATAACTGAATCTCTGTTCATTTATTTTTGAGTGGCAACACTTCCTTTTCTTTCCGCCAGTTTTGAATCTGGCCAATCAAAAATTTCCGTAATTAATTTTCAACCTATCACAGGCTTCTTGTTCGATTTTGAGTGTTACTTTTGAACTTAACCAATAAAATTGAGAGGGTGTGCACGGATTAGCCCAGAATCCTCTCGAACTTTCCCTGAGGGTATATAAACTGCAGCTTTTCATGTTTTCTTGCCAATTGATCGCCGTCTTTAAGTGTGTTCTTCATTCTTTCTTGCTGTATCCGCTAATTAATCCGAGGGGATGGTCCGAAACTTTAATTATGTAAAAATTATTTTCTAAAATGTAAATCTTCTTTCGACTAACGTAAAAATTTCATAAAGTTCTAACTGTAAATCGGGGATAGAGAGCGAGTTACCCTCTCGAGCTCCCCTTCATCTTGGTTTGAGGTGATCATGTTTCGCAACCTTTCTGTAATATGTTAAAGTTATTTCCATCCGAGCCACCTCGGTAGTGTGGGACTAGCCCCAGTTTCATCGGCCAAGAGCCCTATAGGATTTTATATTTCATTATCTGGAGCGTAGTGTTCGCCTCCATTCAGTTTGTGTTCGGGCCGTTTTACTTAACCTGTTCTTTTTTCGCAATGGCCCTGTAGGTTGGGTACTAGATACCCCTGTATTAAGCAATTTCCATTTGTAATTCGTGCCTTGTGAGGCCAGAGAGTGTAACATTTGTAAGTCCAGAAACTAGAGCGAAAATGGTCATTACTGATACACCTAGTATAGTCTTCGAGAAGGTGGCGTTAGATGTGATGGGACCTCTTGCTGTAACTGAAAAGAAACACAGATATATACTTACCTGTCAGGATCAGTTGTCTAAATATGTAATAGCAAGTCTAATGGTTAATCAAGAAGCCGATACAATAGAGAGGACTTCAGTAATGAACATGGTTAGCATTTTTGGAATCCCGAGTGTTATTCTGACTGATATGGGTAGTAACTTTATGAGTCAAGCTTTTAAAAGATTGTGTAAAATTTTGAGGATAGAAAAAGTTCATACGACAGCTTTCCGGCCACAGTCTAATGGAAGCATAGAACGAGTGCATAGAACGCTCACTGAATATTTGAGACATTACATATGTAAAGATCAGAATGATTGGGACGAATATTTACCCACCGCCACCTTTGTGTATAATACTTCGCATCACACTAACACAGGTTTCACTCCATATGAATTGATATTCAGGCAGAAGGCGAACATACCGGGGATACTGCAGAAAAGACCCGAGGTAACTTACGACTACCAAAATGTAGTACAGGTCTTAAGCCGTAGGTTACAAGAAAACTGTGAGATTGCACGGAAAACCTCAATCCAAAATAAAGCAAAAGAGAAACAGTGGTATGACAAAACGCAGCATGAAGAAACCTTTCAAGTAGGTGATCAGATACTGCTTAGAGATGAGACATTACGGCGAGGACGTAGTTCCAAATTTTCTTAGCCGTATAAAGGCCTGTATGTGGTACAGAAGGTTGAAGGCGTGAACTGTCTTTTGAGAATTAATAAAAAGAGGAAGATAATTAAAGTACACAAAAAATAGACTGAAATTATACATTTAAGTTGGGTTGAGAAGTTGAGAATAGGTTGGCTCCTATTTCGATCGCAGTGGATTTCACACCCCCGTCCACTCTTACGATTATTTGGAACTAATGATGGTTGCTGGCAGGCTTAGTTTTTAATACCCAGCCAAATCACGTAACCAAATTTAGGGGAGAATAGAGATTGGAAATTGTATAATTAAGTTAGGTTGTGATATTTAGAGACTAGGCTCCTGCTGGTATTAGGTGTCTAGGGATATTTAGTAAGAGCCAACGGATTTTAGTACACAGTGCACATTGCGTATATCTGTTTGTACTCGTCAGAAGGGATTGTGTGAAGCGAGGCATCAGTTCAAATGTAACCTTGCAAATTCTAGGAGATCATAGTTCGATCCCCATTATTTTCCTGTTATATATAGGAAAGCCACTAGAAGTTGGAGAGAGATTAAAGTCATTTACCTAGTTTAAGCTATAACTCGAATATGAAATGAGTCACTATAGTACATCACATGCAGATTTTCAAATAATTTGAAGAGGTTATGCCTGTCAATGAAAGAACATGTTATAAATAAGTAATAGTGAAAGCTTACAGATGTTTATTAGCAAAGAAGTAGACTGGAGAAAGTGAGACTGAATACCGTTCACCCTAGAGAGTTCAGTCCAGACAATGGAATACACCCATTCCCCTATGGTTAGATGCTTCGATGAATGAGCTCATTCTTTATGCTATGGCAGACAAGATGTGATTCTATTTGCCCGTGTGGCATCGGGCAGACACAAACAAAACATAGACACTTGGAGATGTGAATGAAAGACAAATACACACACAGAATAGTACCATGGCTAGTTCTGTCTCTCGTAGCAGGCGAGGAAAGAATTCTTTCTTTTCCATCTTGTTCTCATGCTGTGTATTTAGACAGATACAAGATATCTTATTGTTACTCTTTCCAGTTTCAAAAGAGTATGTGTGGCTCAGTTGATTAGTTGAAAGGAGGTGCAGTACTATTGGTTGCAGTAGCTACAAGGTTGACAAACCTTATCCACTCTAAGTCCAAATAAGTGTATGCTTCACTACCAATCTTTGGCAAAAACCTATACTATAGTACCACTGACTACAATAGCCACAATGCTAGCAGACCCTATTTGCCCTAAGTCCAAAAGAGCGCGATTTTCACTACTACTCTTCGGTGGGGGCTTCACTTTTTAACCTATTTGCCCTAAAGTCCAAACAAGCACATGCTCACCACACATTGCTCAGTACCCTATGGCTATGGATGTATGTCATTGATCAGACGTAGCAATGACCCTTGCATTAGCTGGTCAGCAAAAGCGTAAAACAAAATAAGAAAAGGGGGAAGTTTGTGTACCCTTGTGCTCTCTACCTTCCTCTGATGAGGACCACACTTGCTTCTTTTGAGAAGTAGATGGTTTTTATGGTAAACCACAGAAACATCTTAACTACTCTTGATTTAAAAAGGGAACAAAGTAAGAGATCATTTATAAGTGAACGTGACGAACTCGCAGGTATATAGATTTAATGCAAGATAGATTGTCCAGTCCTCCTAATCCCACATGTGGAGCACTTGTATCACCATTGTAGTATTCATAATTCAGGGTGGTAGACTCTTTGATGATAGGTCGGCTGAATAATTGGTTGACAATTATGACTCCTGTAATGAAGTGTTGATATAAGAATGCGAGCTCCCAAAGCGGAATTTTTGTTTTTTCTATTGCAGGTCATTTCCTTGGAGGTGCGAAATAGAGACTTTTGCATGGAAAGTAGTTTCAATCATAACAGTCATTTACCTAATGACATAAGGAATTATCATGGGAGAAGCATTAGATTTTCTAGTGTTACCGCATGAGAAAACCACAGAATATATTTTAAAGATCAGGTAGACGTGGCTATATCCATGGTAGATTGGAGATTAGTTACTTATGTGAATGTAAGTAAATTAAATGATGCATTTCAAATTATTAAACAGAACATACAACAAACACACACACTGTGTAATCAATTGTCACAAGAATTAAACCACACATGTCAACATGACACAGAAAACACAAGAATTAAAAAATGTAATTAAGCAGTTCACTCAGAGAACAGAGAAACGTAAGAAACGTGGAATATTTAACTTCATTGGTACTGTGTCAAAAACCATATTTGGTATTTTAGATCAGGGCGACATGGATTTTTATCTAGGGAAAATATCTGAATTAGAGTCTGGCTCCATGGCTAAATGGTTAGCGTGCTGGCCTTTGGTCACAGGGGTCCCGGGTTCGATTCCCGGCAGGGTCGGAAATTTTACCCTTAATTGGTTAATTTCGCTGGCACTGGGGCTAGGTGTATGCATCGTCTTCATCATCATTTCATCCACATCACGACGCGCAGGTCGCCTACAGGAGTCAAATAAAAAGACCTGCATCTGGCGAGTCAAACTTCTCCTCTGACACTCCCGGCACTAAAAGCCATACGCCATTTCATTTCATCTGAGTTAGAGAGAGAACAGATGTCCTTGTTAACGATAGCTAAAGAGCAGATGACAGTGGTCAGATCTACATTACAATCTATAAATAGTACGTTTTATGATGTAACAGCCAATAAATTAAAATTGAATCAGAATTTAGAGTACATTCAAAATTTTCTTCAGAATGAAACAAGACAGTCAACACAGTCATTTAAACTGTTAGAGATTGAGATAGCAGTTAACAGACACATAATCGAGATAGAGAATCTTGTATCGCAACTATATGGACAGTATCAGATGGTTGCTACTGGAATTATGTATGCTCAAGTAGGAGTAATACACATGCAAATTTTGAGCTCTGTTGGGGTAACAAAGGCACATAAAAAGTCACGAGAACAGTTTCCATTAGGAATGACCCTACCATTCGAACTGGGTACAGCTCGAACACAAATTATTATACCAATATAAATGGTCCGTTATTGGACATTATAAATTTTCCAGCTAGCTCATTCTTGGTTGCCAGCGTTTCGCCCTCGAGTGCTAGGGTGGGCTCATCAGTTGGTACCTAGCACACCTACCATTACGCTGGCTAGTGCATACCGTGGAGGCCACTGCGTAGGCTAACTGGAGCCACCGGCAGTGCCAATGCACTAAGAGACTTTGTCTCATCACTAAAAATTTATGCCTGCTTGGCTATCAGATGATATGATGAGACAAAGTCTCTTAGTGCATTGGCACTGCCGGTGGCTCCAGTTAGCCTATGCAGTGGCCTCCACGGTATGCACTAGCCAGCGTATTCGTAGGTGTGCTAGGTACCAACTGATGAGCCCACCCTAGCACTCGAGGGCGAAACGCTGGCAACCAAGAATGAGCTAGCTGGAAAATTTATAATGTCCAATAACGGACCATTTATATTGGTATTATAAATTTGCTCATTCAGGACAAATATTTCAGATTCCCTATGGAAATCAACATCTATATCACGAATTATTATACGATCGTGGATGTTACAGCATATGTTAACAAAGATATGCTGGTGTACATTGTGTTAATGCCGCTCAGTGATAAGGAAATCTTCAAGTTATATGAAATACTTCCTTTTCCTACTACAGTTAGGAATCGAAATGGTCAATCATTAAGTGTACTAATAGAAAAAGACTGTGCTCATAGACCCTGAACAACACTTCTATACTTACCCAAGCAGAAACCAAATAAACAACTGTAAACTTTTAACTATGATGTCTAGAGTGTGTAAGTTAGAATTCACAATGAAAATGGTTCATGGAACAGAAGAATGTGTAATTATGTTGTATAGAGGTGTTAATTCAATACCTGAAACTTGTAAAAAGAATGTGATGCACATAAAAGAGTTAATATTGTTACCTATAAACAGAAACAAGTATTTGTATTTAGCTCCTAAACCAATAAAGGTAACAGTTTTCTGCCAAGAAACTAGTGATGTATTATTAAATGGTACAGGTATATTGATATTGTATGAACCTTGTACAGTTTTTGGGTCAGACACTAGAATCAAAACTATTAATAATGTTAATACTACTCGCGGGAAGGATTTAATTCCCAGTATACCTCGAGTATGACTGCTGTGAGTATCTAAATTCTAAAATCATCTTAAAGATTTAAATGTAAAAGAAAATGTGCTACATAATCTCCTAATGCATGAAAATGAATTAAAACATGCTGGTAGAAAGGTGGAAGTGGAGACCTTAATCAGGGATAAAGAGGAAGAGTTGAAAGTTGATGAAATGAAATGTCATATGGCTTTTAGTGCCGGGATATCCCAGGATGGGTTCAGCTTGCCAGGTGCAGGTCTTTCTATTTGACTCCCGTAGGTGACCTGCGCGTCGTGATGAGGATGAAATGATGATGAAGACAACACATACACCCAGCCCCCGTGCCGTAGGAATTAACCAATTAAGGTAAAAATCCCCAACCCGGCCAGGAATCGAACCCAGGACCCTCTGAACCGAAGGCCGGTACCCTGACCGTTCAGCCAACGAGTCGGACTTGAAAGCTGATGTCATTTCAAGTCTCAGTGTGTATAAGGTAATTGTTTTGACAATAGTAACTATAGTAGCAATTTTAATCATGTTAATCTGTTGCAAATGTTGCCCATGTTTAGCTGGGACATATCATAAAAGATACTGGGATCATACTATTGGATGTTGCACAAAAATTTGTGTTGAACAGAAGATAGTGAAAAGTCATTTAAAGGCAGTCATCAGATGATTTGGTAGTATATTTTGAATGACCTCGACCAGTTCAGAGTCAAGCTAGTATTCATGAAAGGGAATTTTTTTTTGCTAGTTGCTTTACGTCGCACTGACACAGATAGGTCTTATGGCGACGATGGGACAGGAAAGGGCTAGGAGTGGGAAGGAAGCGGCCGTGGCCTTAATTAAGGTACAGCCCCAGCATTTGCCTGGTGTGAAAATGGGAAACCACGGAAAACCATTTTCAGGGCTGCCGACAGTGGGGTTCGAACCTACTATCTCCCGAATACTGGATACTGGCCGCACTTAAGTGACTGCAGAAAGGGAAATCTCAGATGAGTCTTCAGAGATAGTCACTAGTGATACAATGCATACAACTCATAATACACGAGACCCCATGAGAAAATGAGACTGCAAGTCAAAAGGTAATCCACACGGTGAGAAAGTGTTGCCATGCAGTGTAGTAAGACAACGGAAATGCTTGAGGAGAATGGACAGAAATTTTCACATCAAGTGGACGCGAACATTTCTTCCCTGGCGAGGGAGGTGTCATGACCGTGTGTCGCGACGCACCCCATTCATGTCCTAGTGCTGAGCGAACGGACTCCAGCGAGTCTCGAATTCGCGACCTCCGAGACTAAGAAAACCGAGTACTGATATAGAGTTAATATGATCATGTAACAGAGGCAAGGAGTTAAGAGTGTTTCAAATATTGAATTATAATTTTATTAAGTGAAAGAGAGTTACAGGTATTCAAAGCATAAGACTTCATACAAGTTTTACTTGAAGCAAGCTGGTGTAACATGAAGCGAGTTCATCTGTAATGTTGTGCACAGTCAGCTACATGGCGTCAGTGTAAATCAGAGAATGCAAAATAAGTTCTGTAAGTGTTTCTAGAAGCAAATCTAAGCAAATATCGCGTACATTGTTGATGCAGCTACAAGCAAAATTGTTCAAGTGAATTCTATGACACGCCCCTTTACTTAGTGGGAGGAACTCGTGAACCAATCAGACTTTAAATGTCTTATTCTAGGGGAGTAGAGAGCGAAAAGATTAGAGAAACGTCTAACGTAAGATATAGGGAATGATACTTCGGAGATCGAGGAGATTCTGGCTGACCACCGTGATAGAAATGTGTGTGTGGCAGAGCGCCAAGAGGGAGAGAAACTGTCTAGCTTCAGAACAAATATGGTAATGTGTGTGTGGCTGGGAGTCAGAACAGTGCAGAACTTGTAGGTTATGTATGTAGCAGTGAGCTGCAGATCTAGTTAAATGTGGTTTAGCAAACAGTCTAGAAACTGTGTTGAATTATGCAAAGCAGTGAGGGAAACACTGTGTACAACATAATTAGCAGGTTGCTAATTCAAAGACTTGAGCTGCAACAACACGAACATCGAACTGTTTGACAGGAGGCCGAGTGTCATAGCGAGCCTATCCTATTAGTAAACATAACTTTGTAGTCAGAACTGTTGGGAGGAAGACTACTCTGGTCAACGACGGAGTCTGAAGGGGTAGTGTTTGAATCCCGGAGCTACACATCCGCGTGAGCTAAACATCGCATCATTCAGTGCGACCACAGTATCGCGGGCGCAGAGAAGAATTCAAGAAAGAAGACGACGTTGAAAATTGAAGAAATCTTCAAACAAAAGCTGAGTAACTACCAAGCTTGTATGATACGATTTTATCGTATTACAGAATGCAATGTAACTGGTTAGTCAAAGATTTTGAGAAGGGCTATCAAACCAAGAGCTAAAAGTGTATCTGTATAAAGAGTTTCATGTTCTTAATTGTATATGTGTACCGAGCTCGATAGCTGCAGTCGCTTAAGTGCGGCCAGTATCCAGTATTCGGGAGATAGTAGGTTCGAACCCCACTGTCGGCAGCCCTGAAAATGGTTTTCCGTGGTTTCCCATTTTCACACCAGGCAAATGCTGGGGCTGTACCTTAATTAAGGCCACGGCCGCTTCCTTCCCACTCCTAGCCCTTACCTGTCCCATCGTCGCCGTAAGACCTATCTGTGTCGGTGCGACGTAAAACAACTAGCAAAAAAAAAAAAAAAAAAATGTATATGTGTAAATGTGTAATGTGTGTCTTAACCCCTTTGACTTGTTCCTGGCACTGCTAACTCCTTTATAGCTGCAGATGTAGTGCTAACTCATGGCTGCTATCTTCAAGTGGAGATGGAGTAGAGGTATTCTTTGCAAAGAAAGAAATGGTTGGCTGGGAAGACATAGCTTTCATGTATATTATCTTTGCAGATCCTTTAGCATGAGAAGCGACTGCTTGTTTACCCATATTACTTTCAATGATTTACAACACAGTTTACAATATGCTGAAGTTGTATCATTTACCAATACAGTAGAACCTTGATAATTAGAAATCGGTTAATTCAAAATCCCACCTAATTCGAAGAAGCTCTCGTTCCCAGAAACATGAGATACAGTTTTGCACGTTATTTAAATTGTTTAATTCAAAATACGGATAATTCGTAATTCGAAGTACAATGTCGGCCCCATTACCGAAATTCAGACTTTTAATTTGAAACTGCCTTTACATTTTAAAACAACAGTATGTTACAAAGTAATTTCAACTCTAAATTTATCCGTGTCATAATAGTACACGTGTTCCGGAATGTGGATGGGTAGCTTTGCGCACTTACACTCACTTCGGTGGGTCTACAGTGCGCTTCATGATTGCTAAGTTGAATGAAATTGGAATTCTTTTGTATTCAACCTTGTAAGGAATGCCGTAATATCACGCAATAGGCAGTGTGCGGAAAAACAGGATCCGCAAACACTGGCGATGCCGACAGTTGACGAAAAACGTGGCTCATATAAAAAATTCAAAGGCACCGAACAATACTGTCATTGCCGACGAAACTGCATTGCTTTATTTTAATGCGAGCCCAATCGGTCTTATGGTTTTAAAGGAGAAGGTGCCAGCCAGGGAATCGTACAAGGGTGGGGGATGGGGGTTACTGTATTGTGTTCCAATGCACATGGAAGCGAGAAACTTTATCCCCTCGTCATAGGAAAGTTTGATAAGCCACAATGTTTTAAGGGTGTCAGGCACTTTCCATGCCAGTACAAAGCATCTAAAAATGCAAACAGTACAGAAATCCAAAAAATAATGCATTTGAACAGGGGAACCAGCATAATTTATCCTCGTGTTTGAATCGTGATTTTTTTTCTTTCGTTGCTTGAGGTTATGTTTGTCAGTGATTTATCCAAGTGCATTATTTGAACATAGTAAATGCACCTTGTTGGATACATTGCGGAAATAGTTTTTTCCATGGCATTTGAAAGGTTTAAACTGTGAATCGAGGTGATTGTATGTATTAATGGGTCTTAGAATACTTTGTGACGCGGCAAGTGTTTACATTTCTGAAGTACGAGAGAAGTGCCATCGCGGGAAATCGTACAAGGATAGAGTCATAGGAAAGTTCGATTTTAAGGGCATCGGGTACTTTCTGTGTAAATACAAGGCATCTAAAATGCATACAGTATAGAAATCCAATGAATAAAGCACTTGCACATGGGAGCCAGCATAGATTTCTCCTCGTCTTTGAATCATGCTTCCCCCCCCCCCCTTCATTGCGTGAGGTTATGTTTGCCAGTGAGATATCCAAGTGCATTATTTGAATACTGTAAATGCACCTTCTTGGATACATTTTGGAAATAGTTATTTTTTTCATGGCATTTGAAAGGTATAAACTGTGAATCAAGTTTTAACTGCATGCAGTAACGGGCCTTAGAATATTTTGTAAAGCGGCAAGGGTTGGTACTTCTGAATTGCGAATTGGCAGTTAATTCGAAATCACGTAATTCGAAGTCAGATTTTTTAGTCCCAACGACTTCGAATTAACGAGGATTTACTGTATGTCCAACGAACCACTCAGTTCGAGAAACACTTTACTGTCTAGTCAAAATTTATTAAATGTAAACTGCCTGTTAGCCATTATCATGAGTTTCAAGCAAGCATTCTAGAACTGAAATAAAAAAGACTAAGAGCATAAAAATATCCCCTCAAATCCATCATTGGAGAAGATTTTCCTGACTTTCCAGATTTTTTGTCTATTTCCCAGACTATCCCTGACCAAAATTGTTTTCCTTGACTTTCCAGAATGTGGACACTATGAGTCTCACTTAGTTCTGAAAACATTTCATCTCAATCTAAGAACCGCTTAGTGAATTGTATTTGTCTCCAAGTGGTGGAGGTCAATGATTTTTGACTCTCTAAAACCTAAAACCTGACGGCTCTCACTCAAAGGATATGACTACAGTTCAAAATGATAACCGTAATGCCCCCTTCTCATATAATGGAACACGATTCAGGTTTACAATTTGTCCTGATTAAATTATTTATTACATATAACATCTACACCAAATTTTCACCTATAACATGGATAATTTATGTAGAATTTGTTGTTTGAACTGTGAGCATAACCTTAATACATCCTCTTAATTTATAGCTCTACAATATCAAAACTGCAGAGGTATGGGTGGTGTTGAGGAATAACATTTTAAGCATGGCTCGTGTGCCTGAGTGTTATGAAAGGTGCCACTCATAGGATCAGCTGTGGTGCAGTAGTACTTTCTGGCCCAGTGAGGAAAGAAATGGCAAATTACCATCCGTTGGACATCTCAGCTGTTGTAGTTTCCGTATAACTGCATAGCATTTGGTGGTGCTTTTTGAGGATACAACCAGCCACTAGGTAGAAGACTTAACAGAGACACAACAAAAATAAGCAATAGTGAATACATCTTCCACATAGGATTTCCATCAGGAAAGGTATCTGGCAAAAAAAAAAAAAAAAAAAAACTGGGTTTATACAACAGATAATGCAAGTAATTGGAAAAAGGCCAGGTAGAAGAAATATGGATGGTGAAAAATCACCTGAAGCAGAACTGCAACTGGGCAACCATCACCTTGTGCTCAGGCTCTGTTTCAATCCACCACTTCAAGTTTAGCTGCCCCTGTGGATCAGTAGGTAGAGTGAGGGCCTCCAGATCCCAAGATAGCGGGTTCAAACCTGGCAGAGGTAGTCAGATTTTTGAAGGTCGGAAAAAAGTCCATTAGACACTCCATGTCGTACTATGTCGGCATGTAAAAGATCTCTGGTGACACATTTGGTGTTTACCCGACAAAAATCATTAAATCTCAGCCATAGACGCCCAAGAGAGTTTTGGTTTACTCGTTGTGCCATCTAGTGGGCCTAGAGTAAAACGGAATGTCGAAATTGACGAGCAGACAGCCAGATGGCGTCAAATTGAAATGTCTCCACATGGTAGCTGAGGCCATACGATTATTATTATTATTATTATTATTATTATTATTATTATTATTATTATTATTATTATTATTACTACTTCAAGTTTGAGAATTAGAGTGGTCAATGTATAAGAATATGCTATTTCAAATATCCTAATCCACAACAAACCTTTGTATTCTTTACTTTAAAAAAAATTATAATAATAGGTTTACTTCTACATTTGTACGTGAAAATTCATATACTGTAGTAGCAGTGGCCAAGATTTGCACCCATCAAATGCTATTGCATCCAAAGAGTGTGACTACTTCTGCCCAGTTATTCCCACCACTGAAATATTTGGTGAAAACACGAGAGACGTGTGTTCGTTTAGTCATGGCAGATGGACAGGAGTGAGGGGTAAACAGAAGTTGTGTTTATGGTGAAATCAGACTGAAGGAAAGTTCACATTTATGATCTTTGTATTAAAATATAATATCATGCCAAAAATATTGTGCACTGTACTTTATAACAATACACATTATACAAGTATACGCATCAATTCTTTTAAACTAAAACTAATAACAAAGATACCTGAGATCAGGACATGTGTTAATTTATTTACATATAGACTGCACGATATATCCTATACATGCGTTTACGATACAGTCAATTGCAAGGAGTTGCATATGTTGAAGCCCATTAAACCTGCACTATGCTGGAACTTGGTCAATGTCATAATAGAAATGAAAGGATCTTGTATATATCATGAATACTGAATGAACTTGCTTGCCCATGCAGCTGAGGATATTTTTCTCTTCTGGAAATATTTTATATAAGCTGTACACATTTTGCGATTGCAGAAATATGGTCTTGCGCTGGGTGCTAAAGTGCAGATCTATCAGGTCAAACTGGCAGTAATGGGGAACATTCTCAGCCAAAAAGGAGAAAGGTCTGGTAAATAACGCAGTCTTGGACCCTTTGAATTCTTGAAAACTCGTTGAGAACAGACTGGCTGACAGGCTGGGTAGGTGGTTGTGCAGATGATGCTAGATTACCAACCTTTCCCTTCTCCTCTACCCTCGACACGTCACCTCTGCGCCTGAAGCACAAAGCAGAAGCACTGCTTGGCAAGGCCTGCATAATGTGCAAGGTTTCTTATGCTCTGGGAACCTATTTCATGCTTCAAGCTAGAGTAAAGAGAAATTTGTAGTAACAAAAGAGTTACAGTGATAGCCTTGGACAAAACCATACCAAGTAGGCCTACAGCTAACATCGAACTATGACAAATACATTTGGAAACATCTATACATCAAACAAATTTTAGACCTGCAAGAAATAAACTCACCTGACTGAGAATACGAAGAAAATGTTGCATGAACTTTGTCAGTTAGTTCAAATCCTGTGACTTCTTCAACCCATTGCCGGCACTGACCTTTCAAACACTTGACAAGTGTTTCAGCTTCTGGATCATCAATGCTGGAGAGATCTTCAGACTGTTTAAACTTGTACAAATCAGTTCTTTTTTCATTCAATTCAATTTCTTCAAAATTTTTTCCCAGATCCTCTACAAAGTCATCATCAAATAAAAATTCGGTTACCTCACAGCACCTAAATGGCTCCCTCCATATCTTCACCCCCAATTCTGAAACAAAGGAAACATACTGAACTAAACAAAATGCAATTCTGTAAGATTCTAACATTTTAAACCGTGGAATATGAACTATTGATTAAGATACATTAAGTATATAGATACAGTGCGGCAACTCTGTTTGATTTCTGATTGGCTGAACTTGGAATTGTGCTCGATCCGCCATATTCGTCCCTATCATGGTATAGTAAACACATTGTTTTAATGGTCGTAGTTCGCAGAGTTGGTGAAAATGCCAGGTGGTTGTGGTTTCGACTGTACCAATAGGCCGGACGAAGGATTTATCATGAAGGTATTTCCCAGGGACCCAATTCAAACAAAGCAATGGGCTGGCCATTGATAAGAGAGAATGGTAGTCTCCTATTGAAACATTGCGTTTATGTGAAGTACGTTCAACATACTTTTTAAAAAGTTAATCTAAGTATCCACAACATAGTTGGCTCGAATGACAGGCATGTTATTTTATTTCACTAGGAACACCGAGTCACATACGTGGGAAAATGTATGAGAGGATGGAAAAAGAATTCCGAGACGTAATGCTGTTCCCACAATATTCTCTCACCAAGAGCCCCTCCAAAAAGAAGGAAGCCTCCCATCACTCGGAAACTATGCAGCCCAAAAAAGAAGAAATATGCAGAAAGAGAGGAGAATACATGCTCTAATTTACCAGATACTGGAGTGACAAGTACGGAAGAGTGTGTTGTAATTTTTAACTCAACAACTGCTTCACCAAACAAGCCTACAATAGCAAGATGCAGCCTGCCTCATTAAAATATAGACATAGTAAAATCTTAGAATGAGAGGTTAAAGTGGTACGAAAACCAATACAAAAAGGTCGAGAAATGAAATTACAGACAAACACACATGTTCTAAATTTAAACATATTATCAGACAAAACAAAGTAAATGATGTGCCCAGCATAAAGAAAAACCTGAAATAAGTGTTCAATAGTGATCAGATTTGTTTATTAGTAACAATCAAAAACTCTCTCAAATTAAAATTTTCTTGTGGAAAAACAGACTATGAAGAACTCTTAGAGCAAACTTACTGCTTTCTTCCCTACAAATCCTTCGTAGGAAAGTTCAGAATATTCCTTTTCAGCCTGGCATTCTAGAGGGTATTATTAAGTTGCTCAAAATAAAAGCTGGTCTCTTTAGCAGTGAAGAAAATCGATGTGTTCTATTAACGGATGAAATGTTCATTACACGAGAGAATGAATATGACAATTCATGCAGTGGATTCACTGGGAAAGTCACCGTACCTGGTCGCAATGGGCAATCTATACATGCTTTAGTGTTTATGTTGGGTGGATTATCAAGTAGTTGTAAAAAGACAATTGCATTACTTTTTCACTGGTGACAGTACAGATGTACTGTCTATAGAATAGAAATAGGTCTTAATATTTTGGCAGCTGTGTCCAGTATGGGTGCACCAAATCAAGGATTTTGGAGGAGTGTAGGTGTAACTGCAGGACGTCACATGAACGTAGTTAATTATTTCTTGCAACCTTGTGATGAAAACAAGAAAATCTATGTTACTCCAGATCCTGTTCACCTTTTCAAGAATGTTAAAGGCATACTCAGTAATAACGAAGTGATCAATATCGCACAATCATTTGCTGAAGAATTTGGCCTACCCTCTGCTGAAGTCGAGATCTTCCATGTAGAGGAACTAATTGCATACCAACATAAATTCAATTTCAATTTAGCATCGAAAGTTACTGAAGATGTGTACCAATCTCACTTCAATAAAATGCAGGTGTCAACTTCAACCACAGTGATAAGTCATTCTGCCAGTAGTGCTGTGAAGTTCCTGGCTGAAGAATTAGATCATCCAGAATTTTACACTACTGCTTGGTTTGTAGACTTAGTTGAAAAATGGTTTGCACTTATGACTTCTCATAGCACAACCACTGCATTCAGTAAACACGATTCTGATGCATTTAATGAAAATATTTCCTTCCTAAACCATTTTGTGGATATCTTTTCTAATCTTAAAATAGGAGTGAGAGGTGCTTGGAAACCTGCACAAATGGACTTATTCTCTGCACAAAATCCATACTTGACTTGCAGGCTGTGTTACTGAATGAGTACTGTACCAGTATCATTCTGTTCTAACTTCCAGGTTCACACAAGATTCATTAGAGAATATTTTCAGTTATGTAAGATCCAAGCAACCTGTCCCTACAGCAATACAGTTCAAACAGAAAGATGTGGGTAAGGAAATATGAGAAAAGGAAGCTATGAGGAGGATGATAGAGAGGCTCTAACAGGTTTTCTTAATAGTTCTAAGCTATTACAAGTCAGCACAAATTGCAAATGCAAGAACCTGAAATACATCAACATTTCAGCAAAATGAACCTAAGCTTGACCCACAGTAAAAGAATTCTCTGTATTGTTTGTTAGGTTACCTATTTAAGAGCATTAAGAAGAACTCCAGGCAGTGTGAGAAATATTTAAAGAGCTTAGGTAGTTTAGAGCCATATGGTTTGCCTTATGAGAGGTTAACTCAAATTAGATGTTTCAAAAAGAGCACATTATGGTTTGTAATGAGCTTACATTTTGGTTTACGTATTAGAAATGGAAGAATTATTTTCTATATTGATGTATTGAAGTCACAAAGCAAGTCTACTGACTTGAAAATGATTTTGGGATCTAAAGTGAAGAACAAAATATCTGCAATTCTGGTGCCTGTCATGATTTGTTGAACACATTCGTAACAAGGTACATTATATTTAGGCAAAAAAATGATTTGAGAAAAAAGAAAAGTGAAACTATCCTTATCAGCAAATCTGTGGCAGCCCATGCATCTGTAATTTAAATTGTGTTTGATACACTAAATAATGAGAATTCTTCTGACAAACTACATAATGTGGAAGACACAAAATAGTGTGGCAAATCAATGGAAATATTGTGGAATTTTGTCAGATGTACCTGTTTAAGTTTGACAGCAGAACTTAAAAATATTATGCATAAGCAAGCAGTAAATAACATTGGGCATTCAATACTTCTGGGAGAATTTGCCACCTCCATCAATTTGAGATACTTCTTTCTAAATGTCACTTTGAACACTTCATATTTCACTTTTATCTTATATTTCACTTAAATCACACACCTCAGTGTCCACTACAATCATTTCAC